>NC_134825.1:39612347-39979798 GCF_004210375.1 Tachypleus tridentatus | reverse complement strand
TATAATGTAATGATTATGATTATCAGTACTGGAAACAATGACACAATTATAGTTTCACTTCATAAACAAAACATCATATAAGTTTTGCAAAGGCGGACAGTGTTTCTATTGGTAGATAGTGTTACGAATGATAGTATTTAGATAGGTGGATGATGTTATTAGTCAGATAGTTTATTAGGTTAATGAGGTTATTGTGAGATGTCTCAACATGCCATATACCTTTTCATTGATTATATTCCTACGCATTGTGTAAAACAGCAAATGCGTTCTTAACAAAATATTTCTTAGGATAGTGTTGGCGGATGGTGATAATAACTAGCTCCCGTCACTCCAGTTTTTCAATGCTGAATCAGGAACTACTAGCACAGATAGCCTTGATGTAGTTTTAGGCAAAATTCAAACCAAATAAACTTAAGATAAAACAATAAAGTCTTTAACAGTTTTTCACAATGTCTTCTTTAATACCATCTACGGAAATGTTTAAACTAACTTGGATATTAGTCTACGTTTTAATTGGTTAATATTAGCAAACTTTTATGTAATTAATACTGTACCACATTTAAACTAATTTCACTAGTCATATATTTTAATGTTTTACAGTAGCTCATTTTTAAATTGTTAACAGAACCTTGCTTTACAAACTGAAAACTAGAGACACATTAGATAGTTTTTACCAGACCTACTCATAAATCGTGTTAAAATAATCCAACTTAAACTGGTTTAGTTTCATTTTAAAGTATCTTTGTCTTAATAAACTCCATTCTGATATTACCAACTCCAATTTAATATAACACATTTTAATCTCACGCTTTTGTATGATGTATAAAAGTTCTCACTTTTTGAATTAAACATCCTCTGCAACTTCCAGTTATAAACCTACTGAAACAAGATATCTAAAGTTTTGAACTGAATATATTATTACTAGGTATACTTCTAACACTTGAGCAAAATGATAATTTTATGTTGTTTTAACACCAATATTAAGTACCTAATATTAGCTCCAATTTCATAAAAATCCGTATCATTACCATTTTCAAAAATCTTTATAAGTTTTTCGCTCTCCAATAGTCTCTATTATAAAAGAGAAAACATTCATAGTTCATTCACACTTTGTCTGCAATTTGTTATTATAAGTCCACCAAAGCATCAAATCTGGTTTATATTTTAGTGCTTTGTTTAATATGAACTCAATTCATTATATGTACAGAAAAAGACGTATATTGTTAATCCAAATACGTCATGATTTAACAACCAATCACGCATTAGAAGAAGTTGGACATTACAAGACTAAATCCATCAATATTCAAAAACCAACTTATCAACGAAAGTTGGGTGTTACCAAGCACAATGTTCCAATATCCTGTTTAGAGGTAGACATATATTATTATACCACATTTATAAAGACCCAGTAATTGAGTGTTTGAAAATATACAGATACTGTTAATTTATGTGTATTAATAACTAGCAGCTGTTGTTATGTTTGTTTAAAGGATGATATTACAAACAAACGTATCGGGATCCGACAACCAACTGTTTATTTATACAATGGTTGATATTACTGAACTAATTGCATTGAGATCTAACATGTGTGTGTGTGTGTAAGTGACATCAATGTTCATAAGTTAAAGGTTTTTAGGATCCTATAACCAACTGTTTAGAGGAAGGGGAATATTATTTAGCCAAAAAATAATAAAAAATTCTTGTTTGGAAGAAAGTAGATAAATATACCAATGACAATATAACAAGAATATAAGATATTTTTGATTGTTAACTGACTATAATGACATGTGGATCATACGGGTAAAATGTTGGATAAGTGTTCAAAAAGTGAACTTTGACAGGGCTGGTACTTATTACGATATCCATGATCCAAACGATGATAAGAAGAACTGACGAAATGTGGACAAGTTGATCAATGATATGGATTGTTCTAGTGAGGACATTATACAGATGGGCATGGATGAAAACGTTATTACATAGATGGGTGTAGTAAAATGATTTATGATAATGTGATTAGTAAAGTAATACTATAGATAGTGATGAGCTTTGGAAGAGAATAATGGCTCTGTGAATGATTCTAGCAAGGAAACCGTTAAATGTTGAAAACGTTGATTTATGATACAAAATGCTTTTTAGGAGAGAATAATGCCTTGAAGCTATACTATTAAAGGTATTGTTGTATGTTGTACTTAATCATAAGGGCTATTTATTATCGAATTGTTGTAGTAGAGTATACTTCAAGCGTACAATTATTATATCCAAAAAAGATCCACTAGATGGATATTTCGGAATAGGAACTTATAGTTCACGAGGAGCCTTTAAATTTATGTCTAACTTATGACTTTCAATTTTTTCAGAAGTTTTATCAGCTTTAGCGCTGATAACGCAACACTCATTTTCTCTATTTCTCTTAGCTCAGATCTATACAATGGACAATATACGCTTTGTCAGTCAGGAAGATTGAACAATGGATTTTAGCATCAACGACGATCCCAGTTAAAAGTCACAAGAGATGGCCAACTTTAAAATACAAAGATATCAGTGCTATTTATACTCGTATTTTACTTCTAAATGTTGGAGAATTTTGATGTTATCATCTTAGAAATTAAGAAGGCCTTCTTTA
The DNA here is from genome assembly GCF_004210375.1 of Tachypleus tridentatus. Taxonomy (NCBI): domain Eukaryota; kingdom Metazoa; phylum Arthropoda; class Merostomata; order Xiphosura; family Limulidae; genus Tachypleus; species Tachypleus tridentatus. The sequence goes on along the minus strand of NC_134825.1, from coordinate 39,977,175 downwards.
GTAAACGGAAGCAACTTTTCAGATTCTATAAAATTCCGAAAAGAAACAAATACAATTAATGCTTAGAGAAGTTATTATAAACTGATATTACAGTGGTGGTACACAAATATATTTTAAAGTAGAAAGGCACCAATAAATAAAATGTTACAGGTGTTTTTACACCAAAATTTCGGTAACATTCCAATTGTCTTAAGAAAGTTTTTAATCGTTGAATGAAACAAGTAAAATTTTGGAAAGTTTGTTTTAAGTTTGAGTTTATATTAAACGACTTAATGTAAGATTTGATAAAAAATAGAATAATGACAATTAGAATTTAGAAAGCTAAAATATAAGACTAAATACACACAAATAAAATAATAGAAGAATGCACAGCAATGTAAGAAATGAAAATTCATGAGCCTTTCATTATATTCAATGTAGACAAAATGAGCTTCGAGTGTCCCTTGGGTAAGACAAGCAAAGAACATTGTAACTAATTATTGGTAGTTTGGTATTTTAAGAAATTTCTAAAGCTCATCAGCTGACAAGACAAAAATGAACTGTTGTAGAAAAAAATTGTAGCATAGTCACGTGGTGACTTAAAGCATTTTGTCAAGAGAAATAACATGTTTATTAATCAAATTCAGGAGCGAAGTTTAATGATGGGATAATTTCCCGACGTTTTAAAATAATATTATTCAGTGCATTATGGTTTTGTATGGGATTAACTAAAAATAATTTTGGGGGATAATAGCAAATGAAATGTTAATCTCGAAAGATTTGGTTCGGTATGGTCAAGTCGTTAAGGCGCTCGACTTGCAATATGAGGGTTGCGACTTCGAATCCCTGTCGTACCAACCATGTTCACCCTCTCAGTTGTGGGGACCTTATAATGTTACGGTCAATACCACTATCCGTTGGTAAAAGAGTAGCCCAAGAGCTAGCGGTGGGTGGTGATGACTAGCTGCCTTCTCTCCTGTCTTACACTGCTAAATTAGGGACAGCTAGCGTAGATAGCCCTCGTGTAACTTTGTGGGAAATCCAAAACAAACAAATCAAAAGACCTGGCGAGTTCAATTTCCTGATATTAAATTTTAAGATTTAAGTATTATGCATGTAAAGAAATAGGATCATAATGAAAGCATTAGCTGCTGCTTTCTAACATCAAATAAGTTCGCCTTTTCAGCCGTGAGGGCGTTATAGGTGACGGTCGATTCCACTGTTCGTTGGTAAAAGAGTAAATAAACGGTTGACGGTAGGCTGTGATGACTAGTTGTCTTCTCTCTAGTCTCAAACTGCTAAAGTACTAAAAGCTAGCTAGTATAACTCTACGCTAAATTCAAAACAAAGAAACTATTGCTCTTACTATTATGACACACAGAAACAGGTTGATTTATATATGTATATATTACAATCGTAGCCATCTATATATTTCAGGAGGAAATACGTTCATTCCTCTTTAGCTTCTCCATTCTAGTACATTTTGAAACACGTGAACACATACATATTACGTAGAGTTATCATCTTATTTCAGAGAATGTGTGTTTTACAGTTCATCTAATGTAATTTCGTGAACGTTGTTTAGGCTTACTAGGATACCAATAGTATAACGGCAATAATATCAAATATAGCATGTTTAGTTTCAGTATCGTAATGGTCAGTGAAGCGTTGTAGCGTAATTTTCAAAATATTACGAATAATAGTAAAGTAGATGACTTGAACTTTTCTGTACATTTAAATTACACAGAGTATTTTCAATTAATATTTCTGTATTTGTTAACTCGACATTATACAGTTGTATTGTAGAGATAAACAAAGCACTTTATTTACGTTTTGACTCACTTATCCATTTTACATTTTAACATTTTGTTTGAATGTTTCTGCAGGTTCTATCTCAATCTTGGTGGTTTAGTTCAGTGTGCAGAAGATAGCGATTAGGTTGAAATCATTTTCTTATTAGTTGTATAGCAAATAAAATAACAAACCTTTCTATAAACCATATATTTGTCTCCAACTGACGGAAAACAGTTTAATGATATAAACGTTTGTTTGTTTGTTTTTGATTTTTACGCAAAGTTACACGAGGGCTATCTGCTCTAGCCGTCCCTAATTTAGCAGTGTAAGACTAAAGGGAAAACAGCTTGACCCACCGCCAACTCTTAGGTTACTCTTTTACAAATAAACAGTGGGATTGACTGTACATTATAACGTACCCAACTGTTGAAAGGGCAAGCATGTTTGGTTTGACAGGGATTCGAACTCGTGTCCCTCAGATTAAGAATCCAGCACCCTAACCCTCTAGCCACGCAGGACCGACACCTTTAAATGACAACAATGGAAAAAAAAACTTTCAAAATTTTAGTTGAAGATTTGTTAACACGGTTATCGGTGATGTGAACGAATAACGAGTTTCTGAGTTTTCAGATGAGCGACTGTAAGTCAGCATGGATATCAAGTGATAGTTACTTTGTTTCTATATCACCAAGCATCTTTATATTAAAGATATACAAGGAATTTTGCTTAAAAAACATATTTTTGCATTCAATTAATAATATTTACTTAGTTTATTTGAGTTAGATGTGTCACCTGTAGACACTCTTCGACAGTAACTAAAATGTGCGTGTATATAATGGTTAATTATATCTGCGTACAGTGATATCGTAACCAATTAAACACAAAAACTGCTATGCGGAACGAAACATAGTGAAACATCGCAATAATGTAGTAAATTATCTAGTTTGGTCATTATGTTAAAAAGTGTATTCATTTACACAATACGTGAGGCCCGGCATGGCATAGCGGGTAAGGCGTGCGACTCGTAATCTGAGGGTCGCGGGTTCGCGCCCGCGTCGCGCTAAACATGCTCGCCCTCCCAGCCGTGGGGGTGTATAATGTGACGGTCAATCCCACTATTCGTTGGTAAAAGAGTAGCCCAAGAGTTGGCGGTGGGTGGTGATGACTAGCTGCCTTCCCTCTAGTCTTACACTGCTAAATTAGGGACGGCTAGCACAGATAGCCCTTGAGTAGCTTTGTGCGAAATTCCAAAACAAACAATTACACAATACGCTTTGAACTTAACAGGAGTTTATTTTGGAGAGAGAAGTCTGAAGAATTCTCTCCCCAACAGGGGTGGTCAGGAACGTTGTGGTTCCTCTCTGTACCCGATCATGGAAGATTATTTACTTTTGCATGGAAGTTTTTTTTGGAAGTTGATTTGGGCATCATAAAAATGACGTATGGGGACGAAACAAAGGCGGCACAGGGGAAGTAAGCCATGTCAGAGCCCATAGTCCGAAAAGCGGACGAGACATCAACTCGTAGAGTTGACGGGCAAGAATATTGCCTTTTATTTACACATTTATGTTACTTTAATTTTATGTGCAAAGCTATACAATGAGCTTGCTGAGCTGTGTTAGTGGCGTAGAAACGTTTTTTTTTTTAAAGTAAAACAATTCAATACGCTCATCCCATTCATCACGACGCTTGTGTCGAACCTGAAATTTTATCACTACATTATAGCTGAAACTCTTCATATTTTGTAGCCTCGCATATTATACGACATGCATTAGTTGGAGCATGACAAAACAAAAGTATGCGTAGCATCCCTAAATAATCTCATATGTGAAAAAAAGATGTCCCCCTCTTAAAAATGTTGTTAATTTGTTATACATATTGTAAAACTATATGTTTTAGAAATCTCTCGACAAGATCTACTCAAGTATAATATTAAATCGTAATTTGATATCTGGCTCTCGGAATACTTGAACGTTTCATAATTTTAGTTACATTCTCTCATGAAAAATGTTGTGCACCTACTGTAGTTTCTTATATTTTCTTATTCTAATAAGTCTACTATACGATGTAAATATCAAACTAATGCTTCTTTTATTCATGTTAACAACTGAATGAGCTTCGGTCAGAATACTTATCATTTTTTTTAGAATTCCCACATACCTGTACCAAGAGCATATTATGAGTGTTCTGCTTGAATGAACATACTGATCGAATTTAGGGTCTAAAATAACTGTCAGAAAGCTGAAAGAAACCAGCTTACAGTGCTAAAGGAAGTCAATTTAATATGACTCCACCAATAAAACATGATAAAAACAGTGTTTACTACTGTATATTAAGTTTTGTTGTTATGCCACTGTCCATAGGGCATAGAAAATCGTAAGTACAGCAGAAAGTTCGCATAAAAACTTTGCGTGATGCTGGCTAAACTCTCCTAGAAATTGCTGCAAACTTAAAACACTTCTCGAACACGGTCAAGTACACCCTAGATCGTGAGATCAACATGCTATAGTCATCTGCCTAAAAATGTCGTTTATTTTTTCAATTGTTAAACATGATGCATTAGTAATGTAATAAAGTTGTCAGCCTTAGCATTGTCCAATGATCAAACGTAGAAATAAAGCCATGAAGGCTTTTATTATCCAGGAGTTATACCCATCCGTTTTTCTTACTTGTTATAAAATTATATAGACGTTCACATGCAATTTTCTCCTCCATTTTTATCATTGTACGTAATATATGTAGTTGTTTATTCATCATGTTTCCCCTTTCTGTACATAACAGATAGCTCACTGTGTGGCTTTTCTATAAGAAAACACACACACATCTTTATATAAGCTTAATAATAAAATGACAAAGATTTTGCTCTAAATATTATCTGTATTTTGAAGTGATAACTAGTAACGTTCTGTTCCAATTATTTAAAAATCTTTCCAACATCTACTCCACGCTAGTGAAGAAAGAAAAATTGTGAACGCCTCCTAATATTTTTTCATCGTATATACTTTTTAGTTAGGTATCGTCTCGAGCCTTATTATCACGAGTGACGTCTTTGCATCAATAAATCTGTTACACAATGAACTCCTGAACATCCTTTACTTTAATACCACCACTAATAAATTTATGGCTGAACAGTTTTCACAGCACTTTTTGAAGACAAATATTTGTAAAGAAAGATTTTTAACGATGAACGTCCAAACGACACAATATTTTAAGGAAGTTCTCTGTTTATGGGGACTGACATCATGGCATGGTGATTAGGACACTCGACTCGCAAGCTGAGAATCATGAGCTCAAATTTCCTTCATTGAATATGCTTGTCCTTTCAGTCATGATACATTATAATGTGTCGGTCAATTATACTGTTCATTGTTGACGTAGTAGCTCAAGAGTTGGCGGTAAGTGGTATCGACTTCCCTCTAGCTCATCGCTGTTAAATCAGGAAAAGCTAGCGCAGATAACCTTCGAGTAGCTTTATGCGAAAGTCAAAACAAACGAAACAGTTGAAGCAAGGAGGAAGAGGTTTTACATAGCACCTGATCGTACCAGATCCAGATCAGTAGACGTTGGACTGGAAAGTATCATACAGAGAATGTTCTGGATAGTAATAAGTTTCAAAACTACACGCTAAGCCAGTCGTTATTTTATATTCAACAGTTACAATCAAACTGTATCTAGCTAGCTAAACTGAATCATGTTGATCACTAAACTATTTATGTAACCCAGCAATGTGTGAAACATTATGTGTCTTAAATTGACGGATATATATTTTGAAGAAAACACAACAGTTATAATCCTTTTATCATTTAATGGAAATAATGTTAACTTTGATAACTTTATGTAATTAATCTATTATCAGAGAGCGTTACACTCTTGGGAATATGACTTTGAAAATACTTTTAAAACACGATAGGTAGAGTAAACTATATCCTACTGTCTGAGGAAGATCAATCAGTCTGTAGAGGGGAACACCTTCAAAGTTGTTCTCCATTTAAAGTTTCATATATAATATAAATAGTATATCTTAAAATATGAAGTACTCTTAAATGTTTTACAGTATTATTTCCTTTTTCAAGCTATCACAAGGGCCACTGAGGTTAAACAATTTATCTTCTTAACTTGATTGTCATCTTCTATCATCGTTACATGCTTTAATGGCCCGCCAGTTGATGTATAGGTTTACAGATATAAAAAAAGCTAGAGTTGATTGGATGTTAATGTTGGACGGTTTATTGTCGGCTTCATAGAAAAAGAAAAACACTAGAATTTCCTCTCTTAATTGTGATCATGTTGTGTTTTTTCCACCGTTTGTTCAAGTATGCTCTTGAACTAAAGTAAGTGCTGAGTTTTCAAAAGTTTGGTTTGAATTTCGCGCAAAACTACACGAGGCCACCTACGCTAACGGTCTCTAATGAAGTAGTGATTTACCGCCAACTCTTCGGCCATTCTCTTATGCTTGTGCTCTTCTTATAGCAAAGCCACAACAGGCTATCTACTGAGCCCACCAAGGGTAATCGAACCCCTGATTGTCCGTAGACAATCGCTGTTAGTCCGTAGACTTACCGTTGTACTAGCGGTCAGACTACTCTCATACTAACATGTAATGTGACTGGTCGTCGCATATATAACGCCTCCATGGCTGAATGGGCGAGCATGTTTTGTGTGACGGAGATTCAAACCCGCGCCTTGCAAATTGCTAGTAGAGAACTCCAGCCATCAAGCCATGGAATCAGTTTGATTTGATTAGAAATGAATAAACATTAATAAAAATAAATTGTTATTGACTCTTTCAAAATTCTATAAGAAAGGTTTATGATATAATTTAATTTAGTTAAATATTAATTCTAACTCTTATTAACTCCATTTGATCTCTTTATTTACAACATTTTAACCGTTTGTATCAAAATAACTGCTAGCAGACTAGATTGTAACAATAAATATGGACATTTTGGAAGTTATCAGTATGGCCCAGCATGGCCAGGTGGTTAAGACGCTTTACTCGTAATCGTAGGATCGCGGGTTCCAATCCTCGTCACACCACACGTGCCTGCTTTTTCAGCCCTGTGGGCATTATAATATGCAGTTACTTCCACTGTTCGTTTGTATGATAGTTGGCAGTGGGTGGTGATAAGATAACCCTCACGCAGCTTTGCAAGAAATTCATAAACAAACATAAAATTAGCAACTGTCTCCTGAAAGTTGTAATATGCATTCTTTTACGGATATTGTTAAGCAGGTTAATTACTAGAACTTAATGAATTAGAAAACTAATTCGTTCGTTATAAATTATTAGAATGACAAAGAATACAATTTATAAAATAAAATAATTAACTTACAAAAGGAAGAAGTGTCATAAAAGTTTAATGGACAGAAATTAAATCCATTTAGTTACATGACACAGAAATAACACAATAAAATATGTTCATAGTCAGTTTAAACAGCCTATTATACAACTGTTGAAAGTGTCATTTATCATTGGTTTTTGATCAAAGCAAAAGAGATACATATCTCAGAACTATTAATTAACTGAACAATAAATTTAGCTACCTTAATATGCTCTTCTTACTTATAATTATCACAATACGTTGATTAAACGGTTCGGTACCTATCACTACTAGTGATAGTTTCGGCTGTAATCCCAGACATTTCCCATAATGAGTAATAGAGAAAAGTTCTTCACCATATCAGAAATACTTATATATATATTAAAAAAAAAAACAACTAAATAGTTTCATTATAGTTAGTAAAATATAATAAAAAGTAGAATCTTTAATTAGTCAACAAGTCATATATTTTAATAAGATTCAATGATACATTAAATGTCATTGGTTGATACATAAGTTTTTGAACATTTTTTTCAAGATGTTTTATGAAAGTTAATTGTGAGTTGTTTAGATAATATTGCGTTTAGTTTATTATAAGTTAAAAGGGAGAATCATTCATCATTAACTGAATATTAATATCTTTTTATTAAGTTGTGAGTAGAAGATATTTTATGAGTATTTTTTCTCATTTATATACATTGAAAGATTAGATTCACTGTTAGATTATACTTAAATTGATTAACGTAATGCTCCCAAAAAACATGCTTGTTAAAGTTGTTCGATGTGATAAACATTATTAAAAATATAATTAAGGTGAGAAAAACTTACTTAGGCTAAATACTGGGTAAGAAAAACAAATATTAGTTAATCTACTCTAATATTTGGGTTCGTGTCCCTGTCATACTAAAAATGCTCGCTCTTTCAGCCGAGAGGACGTTATAATGTGACGGCCAATCCCACTATTCGTTAGTAAAAGAGTAGTCCAAGCAACTAGGTGCCTTCCCTCTAGTCTTACACTGCTAAGTTAGGGACGGTTAGCAGAGATAAGCCCTCGAGTAGCTTTGTGCGAAATTCCAAAAACAAACAATAAAACAAACGTTTTAAAGTATTGTATTTCTAATTATGATGTTGCTCGTAATGAGAAATCACGGATCAGGCTAAATATAAAAAAGTAGTTCTAGCGTTAATAAAATACATACATAAAAGTTAAACATATAAATGATCACAATAATTTTATACGTAATTAAAATAACTACTCATTAGCAAGCACACATCGAGAGAAACAACAACGGTCTCTTGCATAAGGAATTGTTAAAACATTCCAACCACTCAACTGTTATAAGCTTTTGTCCTGATTTAAATTGCAAATACTGATATTAGTAAACTGGAGAAAATACTGTTTTCTCCTTTTTTCTTCTTTTGTTTTCGCTTACTTTAACCACTTTAATACACTGTTAATAAGTTTTAAATTCGGTTGTGTTATATATTATTTTCGGTTATAAAGGAGATTATTTACGTACACCATCCGTTTTTTAAAAGAAAAGCACTGTGATCGTAAGATATTAGATAGTGAAAATATTAAGCAAACAAAATAATTCTTCTTTATAGCGTACATTCGGAATGGGTTTTTCCCAGTTATGATATACGACGAAAACAGGCAAAAATATGAAATATAAGATCAGTGTTCTGGTAATATGAGATCGTTAAGGGTAGATTATAATGTTGATTCATTCGCGCCATATTTTGTTTTCTAACATACACACCAAAGTATCTAGAACAATCTCTTGTTAATGTGTAGTTTTACTTCCTTAGTATTAGCGCTTTCCTTGTTATGACCGCCTAGCTCCACGTAGTTGTAAAACAAAAGAATGTTATAGAAACAGTGGCTTATTACATGGTTGGGCGGAAGGAAGCCTCGCATGCTAGAAAATATTATGTCCTATCTGATCCTTGGAGCATTATTTTCCACTCTTATGAAAGTTTTAATACTGATGTATATATATAGCCAGTCTTAACGTTTCTTAGTAACGTCACAACATGAATACAAAGCTATTCTTTCCTGACATAACTTTAATTTCTTTTATACATTTTTAAGGTTTCCTGGCGTTTAAGCATGTCGTTTTTCTCTGCCTTACGACATGGTTTAATTTTGTTGTATTCTAGAGCAATAACACTTCTGATTTGTTTTTATCACAGGGGTACGAAGCTATATTATGAACATTAAGCCTTGTTGAATAATATTATTCATCGCTCCTTCACAAAAATGGTAAATTTCGGAGAAACATATTCCTGTCTCTGATCCCCTGCGCAATAGCGTAACTGATAATAAGTAGGCACGCTTTAGGTTTCGGACGCAGTTTGATGTCGTGAAACCAAGAATAACACAAAATGGAGATAAACACACTAATTTGCAATATATCAGTCACGCAATTTTTTTATAATATACTCTTAAACACCCTCTTTCACGAACTAACAGATGGATAATAATTGTTAAAATTTATTTTTTCATGTTAAAATGCAAATAATTGTAAGCTCACGTGATGGTATACATTTATTTAGATAGTACGAGGAACTTTTATTGAATAATTTAGACATAAACAAAATAACCTGTTAATACGTTTGTTTCATGTTCAAAGGACGTGTTCATATTTTGTGTGAAACGTTGAGGTATACATTGCTCCCGTTTCGTTGCAACATGTATAATCTTAATCAACCTATAATTTTAATGTTTTTTGTTGTTCTTTAATTTTCTTATTTTGTGCAACTTTAGGACAAGTTTGTTTTCAATTTTGCAAAAAAGCTACACAAGGACTGCCTGCACATGACAGTACATACGAGGGCTGTTCACAAAATACGCGGACTGACGTCATAAAACAAAATGTACTTTATTTAGAAGTTACAGGTCTGGGACCCCTTCAAAGTACTCTCCTCCCCAAAGCACACACTTATCCCAATGGTGTTTTCACTTGTTCCTTCGTCGCATTTGCCTTAATCTCGGGAATCGTCTCAAATCTTCTTCCTTTCAAGGGTCTTTTGAGTTTGGGGAACAAGAAAAAATCGCAAGGAGCAAGGTCAGGTGAGTAGGGGGGGGAAGAACAGTGAACGAGTGTTTGGCCAAAAACTCACGAGTTCTGCGTGGCACAAATGTCGCAGCAACGCGGTGCATCTTCAATTTTTCGGTCAAAATCTCGTAACAAGATTCAACTGATATCCCACACTCTTCAGCAAGCTCCCTGACAGTCAGACGTCGATCTGCGCACACCAGGGGGTTGATTTTGTCGACGTGTGGGTCGTCAGTTGATGTGGAAGGACGTCCAGGACGCTCATCATCTTCAATGGACTGTCGACCATCCTTAAAACGTTCATGCCACTTGCAGCATACCGTACGATTCATAGCAACATCACCGTAAGCCGTGTTAAGCATAGCAAAAGTTTCAGTCGCAAATTTTCTAAGTTTAACACAAAATTTCACAGCATGTTGTTGCTCCTTCAGGTCATTCATTCTGAAATCCGCCAAACGAAAAAATCGCACTTCACTTAAAACCGCGTAGCTAATACACAAATGAAGAAATCTGCAATCGGGAAATGGCGTCGTAATCAGCTGATCTGTGCAAACCTGGCGACATCAAGCGGATTCCCCTGGAACCAACTGGAGCCGCGCAATTCAAACAGTCCGCGTATTTTTTAACAGACCTCGTAATTTTAAAGTAATTTATTACATTAAAGTTATTACCAAACAGCGATCAGTGTAATGGGACTAGACGGTTACTGTTACAGCGCACCCGGTGTTCCAAAAGTAGAACGTTCGAGACTTAAGAGAATTCATATTAACAGCCCAGGTACACAAACCACGTCCGGCCCATTTTAGAGTATGTCTTTATAAGCAAGTATTTGAAATTAGCGTTTTGTCTTACCGATCTCGTCAGGACTACAGCTCATAACACCATCTATACTGGTGAGACAAAGCATCTATTGTTAATACGTACCTATTACCACTAGGAATATCATATAGAATATGTATTGTAATTATGCGATTATTTACGTGTTCACATATAATTCTTCAGTTTCATAGTATTATATGATACTGATTTTCTTAGGATCGTGTTTCCTAAATGGAGGATCGCACGACATCTTTAGAGTAGATTACACAATTAATTGTATGAGTTTTTCAACATTATAAATGTTCTTCACTTAAGCACTATTGTTTTACAATAAAGGTTGATTTTCAATCTATATCCACCTAGTTAGTTCTTAATTTTCTATTTTAGTTGCTTAAGTATTCTGTAAAACATGCTTTCGAAATATATGTAAATATAAAAATAATTCGCCGTTGTTGCTTTGATCTTTTTTCAATTTCTGATTTGCGCATGTCATTAAGGTTGAATAAATAAAGAAAACGTGATGAGACCTCGCGCAATTAGACGAAGTGCAGAGTAAAAACATTTTAATAACAAACAGTCTTTATACGAATTTTTAAAGTTTTAAGAAGCTTAATTCGTGCTACAATTACGGGAAAGAATTTAATTATTAGCAAATTAAAGTGATGATAAATGAGTCTTTTCTTCACATGAAACAATAAATTAGAACATTATCTTATAACAACAGAGTCACCATATATAAAAACTTTTAATGTTTTTAGCAAGACCAGTTTGTACGTTCTTCAGTTATATGACATGTGTTTCTTAGACAACATTAATATTTCATTATCATTTTTATAACTTTTTACGTCCTGCTAAGCAAATTTGTTTGGTTCTTGAATTTTTATTACATCAGTTTAAAATAAGTTCGTTTTGAACACTAATCGTAAGACTGTCTATCAAAATTCTCAGAAGTTTTTATTTTCACTTAAGCCATTTAATATTTTCTATAATTTCCTTTTTTTAGTTCAAATTATGAACACATTTAATTTAGTTGAAATACTCACAGAGACATATATAGTTTGTTTAAGTTTAACAAGATAATTTTTCAGGTCAAATAACATTTATTTACGATATATGCTCATTCAGACTACAAATTCTTTAATGCTAGTTTAAAGAGCACGTCTGGAGATTAGAAGTCGAATAAGAGCTTATGAAGTGGCTGAGATACGGTTGTGGTTACTTCTAGTTACATCAGTATAAATAAATATAAAGTGTTGATTTGACTGCTTCTTTTGTTACTCGTATGAATGCATTCTACACACTTTGTAATTTGATGACTGCTCACTTTTCCACTAATGCAACAGGCTGAATTAGTACTGCGTTATGGTCGTGAGTGTTGTTCCCGTAAGAGTGATGAGGCTTCTTTGTGGCATTTTCTGGATAGCATCATATTTGAAAAGGCTAAGAACCTTCACTGGTTTCTCTTTGAAAATATCAATAAGTGCAGGCATTTTCATTTTGCACTTCATTATAACCGTCAGATAATCAAATAACTTTGATGAGAAATCCTTCTTTCTGGATTGTGTTGGCGTAAAGACAGAGAGAAAGAGAAATGTCCATGTGAAATTTGGTAACCAACTTTCAGCAGGACATTGTGCAATCTATGATCTGTTTGCCTGTTTTTCATTCTGACAGATCGCAATTTTCGTTGACATAATGAAAAGTATGTATATGATATCAGTCCAGTGCAGTGACTATATTAGCTATGTATATAGTAAAGTGAGAAACTGAGTAGTGATTCTTGTGGCAACATAGAGTTTTTCTCAACCAATTCAGATCTTCATTTTCTAAAATTGAAGCTTGAGCATACAATGTCTAGCATAACCAATACTCACTGTATGAAAATGTCCTATGCTCTCAGAGTAGTTAGTGTTGTTATAAAACTTTAGTATCTACTTGACCATAAGCACCTTCATAGTTACACAGCTCAACAGCTTAATGTTATGATGTTTGCCTACACTGCTGGATTCTATGTATGATTGGTTTGACATTTTGGGATATGAATCTCCCCTACCCACATTTAAGAGACAGATAATATTTCTATTTCAAGAAGTCTCTCAGAAGACCTTATGTCGCTATCTTTTACATCAGTCTTATTCATACATTTAACATTTCTATTAGTATATAGTTCACTTCTGTATGAAAGGTTTGAGCGCGTTGTTACTGAGCGGTAATTAAGGTCCTTCTCCACTATTTCTTCCATAATTTATAATTTGATTATTTAAGCTGATTCACTTTTCTCGTCTTTGGGAAGAGTTTTGATTTGGATGTGTCTCATGCCCTGTAGCCAAACCTCTTTTTGTCGATTTAAATTATTTCCATCTCATACAGCGTTTCTCACAATTTGTGACCACGGGTCAAAACCCTGTTTAATTCTGTCATTCAGTTCCTGCAATGATCATCTCACAGTTGATTGACCATTGTCTTGTAGCTGGCTCATTATATAACTTTAAGACATTCAACACTTAACCTTTGTTCGTTTGTGACCTCATCATACTTCCAATGGATATTTTTTCATAATTTTTCAAAATTCATAAATTGTTTTTTTTATGAAGGATGCCGGTTAATCACATCACTGACGAAAATTGTCCCATTTTGCTTGACCACTGCTCCTTAAATTTTGGTTCCGAACTATTTTTATTGAATTCTGCTCTGTTCTGTTTGACCTCACTTTCTCATGATTACACAGTTCTGTCTCACTGTATCTTTTCTGGCCTCAGTCTCCTATTTCGAGGCTTGTTCCATTTATCCTGCTTTTCGTTTTAGCTTGTGACTAACATACTTACTGTTTTGGCTCATTCTTTGATCCTCATTGTTCTCCTACATTTACTTATGCTAGATCTGCATCCTATTCTGTACTGAAAGCCTGTAAACCGTGTGAAATTTTGAGTGACTGTTTCTCGGTTACTTGCATGAAAATGAGTTTGTGGTCACTGTCCAAGGCAATGACTTACATTTCATTCATAATATATAGCGGATGTAACAAGGATGAATCTTATGACTGAAGCAGTCTCTTTCTCACTCTACTATTCTTGTGGGAACCTTGTCATTGAATATAATGCAATAGATGTTTTGTTGTGCCTCTTCCAGAGATCTTCTATGAATATTTTGGTTAATGTCTAGCCAGATAGGGCTCTAGGCATTAAAGTACCTTTATGATGACTCTTATTCCCATATCCACGAAAAGGTACAACAATGTCGTTCATTATACTTGTTTGCCCTCTTGCTAATTTTTTCTTGCTATTGTTGAAGGCACATTTAGTTAAAATTGGTTGAAAATATAAAGATAAAATGGAGAAATGTAGTAGAACGAAAAAGGAAAAAAATATTTTGCTGAGGAGTTAGAAGTTTCAGCTGTGCCAAAATTAAATTAGTGAGCTAGAAGTTTAATATGATTGCAGTAGTACGTGACTGGCATTTTAAAACAAATTGTATTTCATGAAGAGAGCTCAAATAACTATTCGTTTTAAGAATTTTCTTCTTAATGTTTAGATTATTCCTAGAGGAGAGTAAAAGTTTTGTTACATTACATATATTTACGTTCAAAAGAAAATGATTAATTTTTATCAGAACCTTTATTACATAGATATGCAGTTTGTTATTGGTGTACTAATTAGAGTTTACATTAAATTACAAAGATTGTTTTTATCTTGGGTTTCTGTATGCATGATTAATTTACTTGCTTGCAAAGTTTTTATTTTATTACTTAATAGGTCGATCTTTCTGTAGAACAATCCGAGGGTCGCGGGTTCGCATCCCTGTCGCGCCAAACATGCTCGCCTTTTTAGCCGTGGGGGCGTTATAATGTGACGGTAAATCCCAATATTCGTTGGTAAAAGAGTATCCCAAGAGTTGGCGGTGGGTAGTGATGACTAGTTGCCTTCCCTCTAGTCATACACTGCAAAATTAGGGACGGCTAGCACAGATAGCCCTCGAGTAGTTTTGTGCGAAATTCAAAAACAAATAAACAAAAACAAACATTCTGTAAAATAATGTATTCATTCATTTCAAAGAGAAGCCTGACGCAACTAAAGAAAAGGGTTGAAAACAAATAGTTGTGAAAAATAAAGGTTGGGAGTTTGCATATCTAGCTCTAAGGGGTTTGCGATCAGATAATTTTGATATATTAGTTTAGAAAACATCATCAGAAATGTTTGAATAAATTGGACAAATTATATTTTGCGACATTTTGCTTCAGATGAAGAAAATAATCTATATAAATACGACTGTTCATTATTTCTGAAGTTTTGTAATTTATTTTTCTAAATCTTATCTCAGTCGTTGTGAAAAACGAGACACATTCAGACGTCAAGATTGTTTAAATTTAAGGTTGAAATGGAAGAAAATTGTTAAAGACGAAACATTGAACAAAAAGAAATATATTATCCTAGAAATAGCTGTTTTAAAATATAATTAGTATATTAATTTAAACACATCTAAATGTTTAAAATATTCGTATTTAGTTTAAACTTTAACATATCCAGGTGTTTGAAACAAAAACACGCTGTCATGGTCCTATGAGATACAGGATGGTTTAATTCTAAAAGAGTTTTTTAACTTCCCTGAGAATAAATAAAACGTAATTAAAATAAATTTATAACATTAATTGCTTTCATAAGTGTTTATGTTTATTTTTGAAACTTCAAATGTATAAGTAGAAAAATGTTTAGATTTAATTTCTAAACAGTCAACGTATTCAGTTCCTGTACATATAAATGTAAATATTACTTGTTTCATAATGCTTCACGATTTTATTATCTATTTGTTACCTCTGGTTGCTTGGCGCTGTACAGATGTGTTACTTTCATGACATAGCGTAGCACGATTTTGCGATTTTTTCCAATACGAAATCAGTGTTTAATTAAATGAAACAAAAATGAATTTTATCGTTTGAACAGGACGGATATTCAAAACTAATTACAAATTAGCCTAACGCTGAAAAACATTCGTGTATTAGCCGGTCTGTAATTTATTTAAAAGTTTTGATCTGATAACAATATCAGTTAAAAACTAGTTGTGTCACGAATACAGAAAAATTAGAATCTAAAAACGAAGCTGAGGAAAACAAATAAGAACCGGTAACAAGCCTTTTGTTATACATTAAGTATAACTGAGACACTAATGCCACAATTCTTAAAATAAGAAGATTAACCTTCCAGCTGAACAGATTATGTTCACAATTATAAATATTCAGCTGAAGAGTTTTTATCAACGATACAACTGCACTTCTAACAAAGCAATATAACATTGACACAAAAACATAGTAACTAAGATCAGAGAAAAAAAAACTTGTATTGTGGCAAAGTGTCGGTCGTTTTGTCTTATGATAAGAATATTATACAACTGATTTTAATAGGGTGTAAGCCAATAATGACTTAAGTGATAACTCAACCAGATGACAAAGGAATATGCAACATAATACTGATCAACAAACGTAAACAAATTCACAGAAATTGTACTATGACAAATTAATTAACTACTTGAAGGGAAATGCTAAAAATTACAATAAGGTTTAGCATATTTTATGTGTTTATTTAAAGGAATAGCTGATTTTATCAAATAGTTGCATTACTTCATTCCAGTAATTATTATTTTGAAAACGAATACACCGAGAATACAGATAGTTTAATGTGATTGGTCATTGCCTGATGGTTTGTAAACTGATGATGATAATTGGGTTTTGGTTAGTCACTGCATACTTCATGTGAAACTTTATACTTATGTAACAACCATAAAAATTAATTAATTTGTAGGTTAACTATTTTTATTTAGTGAATATTTGTGACGTTTTAGCTCAGATTCTAGAGCACTATTTAAGTCTGCTAATAATACGTACACATACACATAATATAGATAAAAGTAAAACGTTACATAGGATAAATAACTGAATTCTATAGTCTCATTTCGAACATAAAAATATCCAACTTAAAAATACAGTGTTACCCCAAAATAATAATTTTTTTGTTTTTATACTGTATTTTGAACTGAGACCAAGTTGCTAAAGCATCATGCAACTTTTCAAAACCCACACAACTTCACCCATATCAAAATGATTACATTATTTAAAGTAATGGAAACGTTTAATGTATATTTTCTTAACCAAAGAAATAAAAACTGTTTTAATTTTTTTACTCACGCAACTCCTGAATTTGCAGCTGTTAATTAGAATTAATTATTGTAATGAATCATCTTGGGTGAGTAATCAATCTGACTTGATCATAACCTTAGTAAATATTTGTGGTTAAACATTTTAGAAAATGGTATGCTAGTCTTGTATAGAGAAATATTAATATGCAGGCTTTCTAAGAAAAGTATCGTGAAAAAATGTTGCAAGCAAGAAGGCTTGGTATGGTTTGATGGTCAGGGAGCTCGACTTACAATCTGTGGTTCGTGGATTTGAATCTTTGTCGTCTAACGTGATTGCATTATCAATCATAGGCCTTAACCACCTGGCCATGCTGGGCCATTAAGAGGTAACTGCGTATTTTTGTTATGAAAAATGAGAACATTATTTTGCAATTTATTTTATTTTGATAGTGTAATATTCACACGTCCCACAAACTATTTATTATTAGTTTTCACTTTGAAGAATAATACAATAATAATGTAATTACATTAAAACTTTGTAGCCACAATTATCTGTTCTATTCAAAATTATATATGTACAGTTTCTACTATTGATTTTGATGTTCTTTGTATTATAGCTTAGCACAGGATAGTGGTTAATATGCTTGGACTGTGAATCTAGTGATCCTTGTTCCTCATCTGTTGCAGCAAAAACACGTTCTGTTTAAATATTCAATCCAGTGAAGAATAGCTTAAGAATTAATGATATCTGTTGTAAGCCACCTACATCTTTTTTACTTTATTAGTTTAAAATTTAGAAGGGCACATTTCGTACACTTGCTGTATAACTTTATGCCAAATTCTGAAAACACAATTTTTATCTCATGAGATGTTCGTACTCCTTTAATATTCTTTTTATTTAGTGCAATTACTATCTCTTCTTCAAGTCCATAAACTAAATATCAACAATATAATCGTATCGTTAAAAATTTATGTACCAATAAAGTTAAGTGTACTTAATTATATAAATCTGTATACTTACACCTGACTGTTATAATCTGGAAAAGTGTGTGGTACTATGTGATTCATTATGTATTTTTGTTCCTGAATTATTAGACGGTAAAACATACTCTACTGATTTGCATGAATAACGCTGATTTCCAATTAATTCTATCAAAAACTTATCTGAATATGTGAAAAAAGAAACTTTTACAGTACTTCTGTGTTACGCTGTAATAAATTAAATGCAAATATATATTTTTATACAGCTTTTAGCTCCCAGCTAGTACAGTGGTAAGTCTACGGATTTACAACGCTACAATCAGGGGTTCGATTCCCCTCGGTGATCTCAGCAGATAATCCGATGTAGCTTTGCTATATAAAAAAAACACACATAAAGCCTTTATTTTAATATGTTCTAATTAGGTATATGCTTAAAGCAAATACCATAATCATATTAAAACTAAGAAGCAGGCAAGTGGAGAATACTTCTGTGAAAATTACGTATTATCAATATTCATCCTATTGGTGAAACATGAATATTATCATTTAACAAGTTTGTGTGAATTCAGACACTTGTTAAACTTATGAGCATCAAAAGTTATTCCGTTAGTGAATCTTGAGAACTGCCATTTATTCCGTTGACTAGATGTCTAATTTGAAGGTCACGGGTTCGAATCCCCGCAACACCAAATATGCTCGCTTTTTCAGTCTTGGAGGCGTTATATATGTGACGGTCAATTTCAATACTCGTTGGTAAAAGAGTAGCCCAAGAGTTGGCAGTGGGAGGTGATGACTAGCTGCCTTCCCTCTAGTTTCTCACCGCTAAATTAGGGACGATTAGCGCACATAACTCTCGTGTAGCCTTGCTCAAAAATTCAAACCAAACAGTTGACGACACTTGAGGATTATTATTTATTCTATTAATAAAGTTTGAGAAATGTATTTAATTCCTTGATTAGACTCGTGAATTCCACCTTATTCATGTTGTTCAGACTCATTTTTGCTATTTATTCATTTGCAAAAGTTTAATAATGCTACTTGTTCCTTTGGAGAAATCGAATAAACTTATTTATTACTTTGACAAGGTTGAAGGTTGCTATGTATTCCTTTTTTAAGATATAAGAATGCCGTTCATTTAATGTGCGTATGTTTTCTTATAGTAAAGCCACATCTGGCTCTCTACTGAGTCAACCGAGGTGAATCGAACTACTGATTTTAGCGTTTTAAATCCGTACACTTGCTGCTGTTCTAGAGGGAGACCTGTTTATTTAATAAGATTAAATGTTGTTTATTTTTTGTGATATTTTAATATTGCTATTTATTGGGGCGTAATTTTTCAATATATTGCACTTTTTTTACACAAATAAATTTGAAAATATAAAGGGTTACCAGTTATTTGATAAGGAAAACATAATTGTTTTTCACGTGACTCTGTAATAACATTTTTAATTAATTTATTACAATTTTAGGAAGATTTAACATTCTAAATATTTTGTACTTATTAATAAGACTAATACTATATAATGTATATTGTGTATACATAATCCTTTGCTCGATATGGCTGGAACATTTTCTTTTATACATCAATATACCTGAATTAGATGAACTGCATTTTAATTGAAATACGTTTTTTTATTGTTTTACATAAATTTCAGTCCACACGCTAGTACAGCGGCAAGGCTACGGAGTTACAACGATTAAATTAGGAGTTCCACTCCTCTCCGTGGACTCAGCAGATAGTCCGATGTGGTTTTGCTAAAACAGACACAAAGATGTTTTCATTTTTGGAAAGTTTATAAAGACTGGCTTAATATTGACGTTAATTTTTGGCTCTCACTAGTACAGCGGTAAGTCTACAGATTTACACCGCTAAAATCAGGGGGTTCGATTCTCCTTGGGGGATTCAGCAGGTAGCCCGATATGGCTATTCTATAAAAACAAAACCACACACACACACACCATTATTAATTTTGAGACTTCATACACCTAGTTATATTGGCAAATATGTTCGAATCGTGATAGCGTTCATAATAAATAAGGAAATTAAAATAATACAATTAACTCCATCTTGTACCCTACAATAAGACTGTGGTGTAGTAACTTCTAGATGTTATAACCCAAAACAAAATATCACAAGAAGTTAATTGAGTATTTTTAGATATTAATGTAAAAATGACAAAAAACACTATAACTTCATGAAGCTTTACGTTTTAAAAATATACACTTATTTGTTTTTTTGCCTATGTTAATATACTAATGTAGTCCTTTTTTTGCTTAAGCGACTGCTCTGTAAGACAACATGCAGCAGATGTAATTCTTTTTATGATTAAGAGATCGAAGATGTCTTTGATGCAAAAGTCTTTATATTTATAGAAAACCATAAGAAATGGTATTATGAATTGTGGAAAATAGACAGAAGTACTCTGTGGAAAAATCGATATCTCAGATTTGCATCTTTTCTTTCCTTCTCTCTTTTACATCAACTAAATTTGTTTAGGTATTAAAACAACAAAATACGACAAAATCACAAAGTTAAAAACTAGATTGTACCTGACATTAATTATACTAAAACTGTGAATCATTTTTTAAATTACAATAATTTTGCATATTATTAGCTACTTCTAAAATAAAAAATACAATCTTCATTTATATCTTTACACGAAATTATAACAACAGAAGGTTTCAAGCTTTATATTAAAATATTGAATCAAGTTGTTGAGTAATGCGTGCTTTCAGTTACTATGCTTTGTTGTAATTCAAGAGCAGATTTTAGGTATCTCATAAACTTTAAATGATAAAAATTCAAAATTGTAGATTTGCTCTCATATCAATACTACCCAGGTTATAACTAGAAGTTACGGAATATGGGAGCCGTTTTACTTATTATGTTGAATAAAACGGAACCCAAGATACGGAAAATGTCCCTTATATAAAAGTATATTATCTGCATTTCAAAATAAATAAATGGTGCATCTAGCAACTACATTTAAATAAATTCCTCCTGTAAAGTTTGGAAGAGTCGTACTCTAAGGGTAAATTGCACATTATCTAGGATAATGGCGCAAAAGTACTTAAATATTAGAGTGTGGTAGTTAGAACGTTCCACTACCCCTCCACCAGAGATTGAAATATTTTATACCTAAATTGTTGTACGTTAACTGTCGTTTATAAAAATACTTTGTATATGGTAATAACCTAGTTGTTTAAGATGTTTACTGTGACACCACTGTTTACACGCTTAACACTGAAAAAAAATGGTTCATGGTGAATTTATGCCCGTTCAGGGAAGAGACGTTTGTATAGTGAGATTATAACAAAGATCATAATATTGCAATGTTTTCCAAAAAGAAAACACTTAAATCAGCAACAGACACTGAAACCACTCCTCAATTCAAGCTACAACACTTCATCATTCTTCCTAAACATGAAAAACTAGATAACAGAAGCTTTAGAATTAGTAACTGGCTCCGAAACCACACTCCAGAGCAATCTATAACGTTTTAATATTTTCCATAGACACTATAGACTAAAACCTTTAGAATAGGAAATGGCTCTTAAACCACGCCCTAAACTACATGGAGCAACATATTGATCCACAGAGTAAAAAACTGTAGTTAAAAAAGTAAATTCCTGACCTGCAACTTTAATGTGGTGAATCTGGGTAGCATTAAAAACTAATAACCAAATTATAAGGAGTTCATAACAGCTAATAAATAATCAATTATTCATCTACCAGCCGGAATGAGCGGCTGTTTTTACGAGAAAAAAAAAGTTAACTAAACTGGATTCACAACAGTGCTATTAGACCTATCAATTTATATGATGGAGTTTCTTCAGAATCTTTTGCTTTCGATCTGAAAAACGTGTTATTCGAAACTAACTACAATGTACATTTGATGGTCTGTTGAAAGTTTCACAATAAATATAACACGATATTTACCATGTTATCCATTGAAGAAACTTGTGTAGTTAATTAATTAATTGCTCTACTGACCATAGACATACTTTCAGTAATGTCTCCAATCATACTGTTGACAACATTAGATCTATCAAGTCATTTATACATATCAATATGAGATTTTAGAAAAAATGAAACATTCAATAAATATTCCGTGATGTATTGTACTATGGAAGGTTATCATACCTCTGGTGTCCTAGTAGTGAATTTATAAGGCACAAAATCGTGGTTCGATCGCTGTGTTGGAGACAGTGCAAATAGCCCATTGTTTAGTTTTTGTGCTCAACAACAAATCAATTTACGCAAATCTTTCCGATTAGCATCTAAAATATGGAAACGTAAAAGGTGAATTATGTCATTAATTTACATTAGTTAAACAAAAATTCAAATATTTTTGTATCTATTTACTTCCTGCTATTGGTGTTGTGCCCGCACAGGCATCGAAACCTGGTTTTCAGAATTATAGAGAATCGTTAATCTATTTCTTGAAAACAATGATACATTAAAATATATGACCTAAACGGACCGGTAGGGGAAGAAAAATAATAGGGACGTCCTAAGTATCGACTTAGTGTATAATGCGTGCATAAAAAGTGCATTACTCTTACATTACGAGTAAAATGTCAGGGGTACAAGAGAAGTAAATACTCCTTTGAAAAACTCTATACAACCTTATGATATTACACTCTATTGACAAACTAAACATGTAGGCTCTGAGAAGCTCACTTTTACTGACTCTAACTTATATCGTATTTGAACCAAATGTATGGTTTGCCATTGAGATTTAACATGGTAGTGATATTTACTATAAACATTATGACATCACTCAAAAGAACAATCACTAGTGCAAGCTATAAACTACAAATATTCAAATCAATAATGTGTACATCGCATGTAGCACAAATATAACACTGAAGATTTGAAATTCCCGCTTCACCTATCTGTCAAAATCGTATGTATATAGATAGACACATCTCGCCCCCCCCCTCACGATGAAGGTGAAAACAATAATAGCAATGATTTATATTCTGCTGTGCACAATCAACTTTATACTGTATCTCAGAACTGATGGTATGTATATTAACACTTTTGTTGATAAGGCGAGAACAACGTTTCGACCTTTCTAGGTCATTTTCTAGGAAGGTCAAAACGTTGTTCTTGACTTATCAATAAAAGTGTTAATACCCATACCAGCCGTTCTGAGATACATTTTTATTTCAAGCGGGTTTCTCGTCATCGAGAAGGTGACAAAGACTCCTGTATAGACATTTATTTTGTTAACTTCATCTTGATTTTGTCTTTACCTCGCATAGATGGCAGATTGTTATCAGTGATGATGTCACGTGTGCATTGCACATGGACATTAGAAGACAAAATGGTATAAAATAATCTGGATATCCATTCAAAGAAGTCAAGTTTTCTAGTAATTCTTGGTGACACCAAGCATCTGTCCGCCATTATCAGAGAAACAAATTTTATAACAGAAACACCAAATAATAATTAAAATGTAATGTTGATAAATTTTGAAAAGAGTATAAATTAAGCCAATACTGAATTTCAGTACATATTGTACAATCAAGTTTGTACAATGGAGACGAATTGTTTTGAAATCGAATCTGTACTCTTTATAGATGATCAGCTTCCAAAGTACAAGATATAAAATGGAATGAGTCATTTGGCAAGGCCTGTCTGACATGCTCTTTTTTCAGTACGTCCTCAAGTTTACAGCTGACATAGATATCAAAATAGTGAAATTTTTGTAATCTATTATGATACCAGTTGACAGTACTCCAATCTATAGAGATGATACCCAAGGCAACGACTACATACATAAGCACATTAATCTATATAATTATAGAAAAATCAATTGATGCTATAACTACAGCAGGCTCTATATGAAATGCAACTATATGAGAATGTGAAAACTATCCTTAGCTTTTATATAAAAAACACAGCAATAGATGCATCAAAAGATAGAACCACAGGTCCAGGTTCCGTAATAATTTTCACTGTTAAGAAACTTACAAAAGCCAATCTCCTAAAGTATGATGTAGTTAGACAACAGGAAGGCTTTCAAATTTGTTATAATATCTGTCAAGTTTGTTATAATATCTGGACAGTTACGTTACAGTATGGTCCAGTTGTACATTTTTGCTGAACAAATGCTCAGAAAAGGCACCCTTGTAAGATGGTATGAGCTGTAATAGTTATTAGAATATGAATAGTAACTGGCACTCAAATTGTTTCATCATCAGTGTTGGTCCGTCTCAAGGATCACAAATCTCAATCCTCTTCAACGTATATATATCTAACCCATCTTGAATGTCCAACCAAATTCTTTGTAATAATCTCTGGGTATAACATATTGGTAAACAGCGGCTACTATGTGAAAGCTAAAATTGAATATATTATGCAACAATCCCTTAGTAGGGTGAACAAATTTTACAATAATACAATAATAGCCATATATATTCGCCAGAAAGAAAAATCACTCAAGAACATCATCTGATTATGATTTTTCAAAATATTATCCATTCCATTTTGGGTTTTGAACTATCGATTATCTGTATGACCACTATACACCCGGATAATATTGAGAAGATGCGTGAAAACTATTTAAGACAGATCATGTGATGTGGTTCAGCCACTCCAATTGACGCCCTATTACATACGCCTCACAAGCCACAGCAACATAGCACTGCATCAACAATGTTTATAGCCAATATCCTTCATCAGGGCTTTGCAGTGTAAATACTCTGCATTCCATCATTAGGCCGCTGCTTTTCTCAAAGTGACTATTTTTGCTTCACAAACACCAGTCAAGTAGAAGATTGCCTAGAAGAATCCTCATGAGACATTCATTGGTGAACAAGTGCTATAAAGTCATCATTTAGATTGTTTATTTCCCCATACCTCAAATATCACGCATGTGGAAAACGCGTTGTAATAATCAGTCAAAACAAAAAAATGTAGAGAAACGGCATAGAATGAAACAGACAAAGCATGTCAACATACGTGTAACACCATAACATGCAGTTACCTCTAATCATAGCCACATATGGTTCCTACTCTACATATAATGAGAAAGCCAGTTGGGAATCCGTTGCCTCATGGACTAATAACATCCTTTATAAGGTTAGTATTGCTGAAAGCAAAGAATCATAAATAATTTGTGCCACCAGCGGACAAAGATAAGTGAGAGAATTGACAGTCTCGTACTAGAAGTCCCTATACAAATATAACTGTATTGGCATAATGTCAAATCTCTGCACTAGTAAGAAGAAAATGTAAACCATGAGAACTATTCATTCACTACTTATTTAACCAAGATAACATTGAGAAAGGACTCTTCTAATTCCTGCGAGAAAACCAGCCTCCACAATAGAGGCAATCACCTGTCGGCACAATCTCTAGGACATTCACCTAGAAGTAAAGTGAACTGGTAATTATATAGAAACGCTAACCGTGGAAATAAAGTATTTTTATATAACCTCAGAGTTTAGATTACAATTTTACATCACATTCATTGGACTTACTAGCTGAAAATTGAAAAGCTATTATTCACCTATTAATATATTTTCATTTTGAGTAAGAAAGTGAAGGAAGAAAACTGAACTTAAGTTGGAATAAGAGCATTCAATATACGATTAACAGTTACAATAAATATGGAAGAAAACTGAAAATAGCTAGTATAGTAATTTTTAAGCCATAAATGATTACGACAAATAACGGAGAGTACTGACTTGTATAATCAGAGATAAACTATGACTTAGCTTTATATTAATTGAAATAATTTACAAGACATAAACTGGTATAATTATTTAAAACACAATTCATACTTGTGGTAACTAAAAGAGTTAAGGTAGTTAATTTGTTATAACAACATTTAAGAGAAAACATGGGTTCACTTTAAGGAAGGACGAGTAAAGCAGTAAATTGTAAGACAGTAATCCTACCACGTATGGTTGCTTATAAGGAAGGACGAGTAAAGCAGTAAATTGTAAGACAGTAATCCTACCACGTATGGTTATACGTACCTTAAGTGTATTTGTAGCAGTTTACAAGTTTACGTTGCTAAATTCAGTTATAAAATTCCTCTACTCTATAAATAACTTAAGTAACTGTCATCAGACTAAATTCTAGCTATACTCACTTTATTTGTAATAATTATGTGTCATCTTAAACGCTCGTACAGAATTATATCATTTACAGTGCCAGAACTCACAAACTCCAAAGGAAATTAAAGTTATTGGATTTTGCTTGATAAGTATTGTATTTGCATACTGGAAAACAAATGCCTTTACTACTTTAAATGATACTATCTTTACTAGATGCACATGGTATGTAATTTAATTTATTTCCTTTAAATAAATTATTCTATTTTGAAGGGTTTTGATAATTGCCTTATCATTTGAAGTTATCTACTTGGAATAATTTAATGACGATTCAGCTGACCTCATTATACTTGATAAAATTAAAGTTCGACAATTTCATGTTTTGTTCTAATGATTATTTTAGCTATTTAGTTTGAGTTGAGAAAGGCAAACTAAATAACTCATACCAGACCAGACATAACTTTAAAATTACGTTTATACGACAATAGTTTCTACAATACAATGACATATTTGAGTTAATCACAAGTTCAGTTTACCAATAATAATACATTAATGACTTTATCGTACAACAGTAGAATGTTTTACAGATCAAGAGTCTGAAGAACATCTACTAACTTCTGTAACTCTGTGTTAGGACAACACAATTACGATATAACAAATTCCTTTTTTTTTTCATTAACTTAATCAGCCACCATCGAACACCTATGTTTGTTCACCAGCTTCAAAATAAAATATTTTTCCCCTGGTTAGAACGCATAAATAAATTAATTGAAGCAATTCCAAAATATTAGTTTGTAATTAACCATTTGAGGCTCACTTATTAACAAAGCTGCGAAACACAAAACACACACACACACTATACAAGTAAATAAACAGCATTTAAAATTGTAAAAATATTGTAACCTAGATTACATGTAATCGTGAATAAAATGTTTGAGTTTTCTGTAAAATATTTAATTAATAGTAAATATTTTTATGGAACTTTTGTTTATTATTAATCATAATGATACACAATGGGTTATCTGTTGCTTTGATCATCACGTATATCGAAACCTTAGTTTAGCATTATAAAGTCTTCACATTTGTTTTTATCCACAACGAATAAAGAGGATAAACATAGCATTAGAACAGACTAAATTGTCTATAATATCTAAAAGCTACAAGAAAGATAAAAAATATTTTAATAAAAAATCACTGTTTTGAATTTCTTTGTGAAAGTAACGAAAATAAATACTTAGCTGATGAGACAAAATCTACTTTTCTGGGTAAATTAACAATAATAATAACATCTATATTTGGAATTAATTTTTTCTACAGATCTCAAACAATTAGGTTATTACCTTCTTATGAATCAATTTTATTGAAAGATATTGTCAGTTATTCATATATTTATTGGGGTATATTTTGTTGATTATTTTTAGTGAATGAATATTTTAAATGTTAAGGTTTTCTTAAATTAAATTTCTTTACAAAATAGTACTTTATCAAAAATACATAAAGAGAGTTTCATGAATACATTTACGGATGAATATCTGAAAAACATGACATTCGTGTCAAGTTCTTGGAAAAGTAAGATTAAGAAAGGCACATTCTTGATATTTTTTTATTTCCATAAGCACGTTACAAGCAACAATAAATGTAAAATAATGTAAGAATTATACAGTTTGTTTGTAATTAAGCACAAAGTTACACAATAGGTTATCTGTACTTTGCCCAACACGGGTATCGAAACCCGAATTTTAGCGTTGTAATTCCGCTAACATACCGCTGTGCTACTACAGAACGTAACCATATAGAAACTTAAATCAATTCAGGTATACAGAATATATCATGACAATGCACCTAGTTTACTGTTCGATATTATAGTTTGTTCGTTTGCAATTTGAATTTCACGAGGCCATTTTTACCAGCTCTCCCTTATTTAACTGGTATTAATATAAGTTATATTTTTTAGAATAAAACATTTGGAATATTTTACAATTATTTTTTTCTTATAATCGCTCATAAAAATACTTAGCTGCAAATAGTTGGATTTCAGCTGACAACCAATAACTGTTCTGTTCCTGTCATTCAAGAAAAATAATTCGAACAAACCAGACAACCTAGAACCTTTGATTGATCAATTCTAGTAGAATGAATGAATGTATGATACAATAAAAGTAAAATACAATAGGGTTTAAAGCAAGATATATGAACTAAAAAAAAAAAGTAGTTACTTGCATTTGTGAAGATAAAATATGACAGCTAAATTTAAAACGAAAATAGTTTTACCGAAAACAAAACAGAAATGACAGTAAAACAGGAAAATGAAAACGCCGTTTCAACGGAACTTTAAAGAAGTCAGAAGTAGTGAAAGAAATTATAGTAACAACACGTTGGGTCAAAGTACAATAGCAAACAGTTCTTTGGATTTAGAGTACCAATGTTCAATACAAATGTAAACAAATAAAAACTTCAAAGGAAAGGAAAATCAGAATCGCATGTTATGTAACATTAAACTTTTTCTTGTTTTACCTCTCGAGAACAAGTACACATCTTGCAACAAATCTATTGTTCAGCCTTTGTTCAATCGGCTAACATTATTTCACTTCACTGGTGTTTCAAAGATTGGTAAAATGATGTCTACTAGTTAGATAATATATTTATTACTTAAAAAAATTAGTCACCGAAAAAAAGATTAGAAAGATATTGACAAGTAATAACCAGAAAATAGCAAAAGTAATCATCACGTGTTAGCTTTTGATTGAGAACAAATATACATTGTCATCAATAACAATCTTCCCAAGCAGTTTCTTTGTTTACGTATTTGAAACAACCTTTAAATCAATCATTTTTACAAACATACATTAACAATCAATAATTTACATCTTTTAACATTCACTTATGAACAATTATAAAAAAATATTAATGTGATTATAAGTACATGTCCCTTGTATACTTATCAAAATGAATTAAAATATCATCAAATTAGCCCTTGTGGAACAAATCAAAATCCCGAAATCAGTAATTTCCGATCATTAGTTCAATAATTATATAATTATTGTTATTTTTGTCTATGTTGTGTGAATTTTTCACTCCTTATCTAATTAGTAGTTATTACTTATGTTTGTAATTTTTCATGTTATATTTTCATTGATAGCTGTTTTTATTCAATTTTCATACCTCATCTTTATTAACTTTATCAGCACTTAGTGTATTTTCTCTTGACCATTTTTCTTTTTTAAAAAATTTATCTCTAACCTATTTATACCTAACATTTTGTTTCTGGTAGTTCTGCATCGGGAAATAGACACTTTTAACAACACATTGCAAGCTACTCAAAATATTTTCGGATTTCCAAGGTGGCCTTCATGACTTCACTCAAACTCCACTTTATCTCAAACTCGTCCCTCGCTGGGAAATCGGTAAGTCTACGGATTTTAAAACGTTAAAATCAGGGCTTCGACTCCCCTCGGTGGATACAGCAGATAGCTCCATGTGGTTTTGTTATTCAAAAACACTATTCACACACACAATATCTTCAACGTTACTTTACAAATTCATTCTTAGCTTGCCCCTGAAAAGAAAAATTAACCTTTGGAAAGCTTTCGGATTAGATGGTATCGTGTCTTTGTGTTAAACTGATTTCTTGAACTTACGTGTTCTCCTAAGATCATGAGCAATTTATTAGCACTAGCAAAAACGCCACCCAATGGGTAGCTGTTTGTGCTAATAATCACCAGTGGCAGTATTCATACCTCATTAAAAATTTAGAAAAAGTGAACATTTTCTTAAAAACAAATTATAGGAAGTTCTGCAAGAAAATAGTGTTTGGATTGTGCTGATATAAACTGTAATATTTTGTATATTAAAAGTGTCATCCTTTATGAAAAAATAACATTTTTTTAAGAACTCCACTTCTTTAGTACTAGATTTACAAATCACACAAATAAAGATATAATCAAGCCTTCACTTACATGTATAATTCCAGTAAAGTCGTGTTCTTGTTAGGGGAAAGTACTTTTATAAAAATTTATGTTGTGTGAGAAAGAATGGATTAGCTTGTTTTGAATTTCACAAAAAGCTATGATAAGGCTATCTCGCTAGCGTCCCTGATTTAGCAGGGAAAAACTAGAGAAAAGGAAGCTAGTCATCACCACCCACCACCAATCCTTGGGTAACTCTTTTACCAGCGAATAGTGCGACTCACCGTCCATTGTAACATCTCCCACAGCTGAAAGGGAGAGCAATTTTAATGGTACTGCGATTCGAACCCACGACTTTCAGATTGCGAGACGATGCACTAACAACCCTGTCATACCAGGCCTTAAGGAAATGGTTGTTGCACATATCCCAGTTATTTTTCTAATTGTCTGAATATTGAATATCCAACGTGTGAATTGTTTATGGGTTTACGTTTGTGATGCTACTCAATAGATGACGCCACGTAGTATTTATCATTAAGGTCACATACATACATATATACATATGTTCATTAAAATAAATAAGAAGAACAAATGTAACTTGCAGAATAATTGTAATGATTAAATAATAAGTATAGAATTATATTTAAATTAATAAAAATAAGGTATATTGAATATTTTAATCAATAGTGTTTTTGTACTGTGTTACTTTACACTTCTTCCGACCGATTTCCATCCAAGGAAGTACGATTACACTTTGCTCAGGCAGCTTACTATATTTCAGCTACTCATAAATAATGACAATGGTAATAAAAATAATAACAATAACATTTCGTTATAATAAATATAATTACCAATATTTACAATTCTTACTCGTAATCTTAGGGTCGCGGGTTTGCATCCCCATCGCGCCAAGCATGCTTACCCTCTCTGCCATGGGGGCGTTATAATGTGACGGTTAATTCCACTATTCGTTGGTAAAAGAGTAGCCCAAGAGTTGGCGGTGGGTGATGATGAGTAACTGCCTTTCTTCTAGTCTTACACTGCTAAATTAGGGACGGCTAGCACAGATACCTCTCGAGTAGCTTTGTGCGAAATTAAAAAAACAAACCAAAGCAACACTATTCTTATTTGAAAATAAATAATGCCATTTTTATACATAAAGTTGTGAACACGGGAACTGAACAGTAACAACTTTCTAGTACTTAACCTTCCATAGTCTAGAAGTACCTGTAGCAAGATCATAATTCAGGGGTATCAGGTATTATAATCTTCAATACATTTTAATCTTCCTTGATACCAAATATATAATTATCTTAAGCATCTAACATAACTCCACAACTTTATGCATGTTTGTGTTTCAATTTCGCGCAAAGCTACACGAGAGCTATCTGCATTAGCCATTCCCAATTTAGCAGTTAAAGGATAGAGGGAACTCAGCTAGTCATCAACACCCACCGTCAGCTCTTGGACTACTCTTTTATCAACGAATAGTGGGATTGACCGTCACATTACAGTGCCCTCAAGACTGAAAGAGATGGGGATTCGAATTCGCAACCCTGAGATTACGCGTCGACACGACAGAACCTCTGCCACGAGGTTCTGGGAATGTTTTCCAGCTGATTCTCTAGGTAGGCATTAAGTCTTGCTTTGTGATTATAGAGAAACCGAAGATTCATGGTTAGAAACTGATTGCCTCGAAAACACATTCCGTAGTATTTATGAATGAGATTGAGGGTCAAATCTCATTATTCAGATAGATAAACGTTGAATAAGACTTGTTGATTGATTCTTTTGATCATTCGCATTTCTTCTGATTAATAAGCTTAAAATTATACATTGTTAGATGAAGAGAGACCTTTCTCCACGTATCCTTCATCGAAAATTCCGAAAGAAACCTTTTCTGACGTTGCTCTAGATGTGGAAAATAGAAATGAGGTCCGAATAAAATGTTTTAATAGTTTTTGCTCAAAGTAAGCAGTGATGATGCGTGAACAGTGAGGACAAGAATTAACAATCATCAAGATTAATTAAACTTAACTGACACCCATGAAACTTCCACTAAACTTAACTAACACTCATGAGATTTCCACGTAATGAATTGTTTTTAAGGCATTATGTCCACCGTGATATAATCCTTTTTACATTATTAAAGGTCTTGATCTTGTTTAGTAAAGGTACAGTCAATGTAAAGCTTTCCATATTGCCCTTATACGTGACAATGGCCTTCACTGAATGAGCGTAGAGCCTGCACTCGTGGTAATTAATGTCTTTGTCATCTATAATTATCATAAAACTACTGTGCTCGAGCTTTTCGATGACATGGCAGAAGTCACAGTCGTGCAAAACGCCCTCATATTAGCGGGGTGTAACTTGTTTCTACTGTCTGTAATGTGTCTTAAGCTCCAGTAGTAATTTGGTGGAAGAGCTTATTAAATCTTAGTGCACTAACAAATGCGTTTCATTGAGTCAGGTTACTGAACTATCGATCCTGGGATAGAGTTCTGAAACATTGCCATCTAAAAAATCCTAGATCCTGAAAAAAACTTATTACTTTGTGTAAGTAAGAGTTGTACATTGTTTAGTTAATATAAAGGTAAAACGAACATAAGTTTCTTTGTTTTGAAATTTCGCGCAAAACTACACGAGAGCTATCTGCGCTAGCCGTCCTTAATTTAACAATATAAGACTAGAAGGAAGGCAGCTAGTCATCACCATCTACCGCCAACTTTTGGGCTACTCTTTTACCAACGAATATTGGGCTTGACCGTCACTTTATAACACCCCACGACTAAAAGGGTGAGCATGTTTGGTGTGACGGGGATTCGAAACCGCGACCCTCAGATTACGAGCCGAGTGCCTTAACCACCTGGCCATGTCATACTCTACAAATATCTCCCGATTCGATATTCCTACAGCAAAAGAAGTAGAAACTAAAATCTGAGCTTAAACACAATTCTATTTGAAACATAACCACTATTAGAACTTAAAATATGTAAACGAGATCTAATCTACTAGGATCAACTAAAATGTAGAAATTATATTTCTTGAACAAACTGAAAAGAGACTTACACCAACAATTTTAAAGAACATTTATTCATATTTGATAGTTAAAAAACAATATTTATGGGCTAAAGAAATAAGTGACATAAGATTTATAAATTTGTAAATATTTGTGATACACGGGAAAGGAGAATGAATGTGTTCTATAGTATAGACTACAATGTAGAAACTAAAATGCGTTTTAAGATATGTTTTTCATGACTTTCAAATAATTAGGAATTTTTGCACCACAGGAAGTAACATTTCATGGTATCAAAATTAGCCTTATAGAAATATTGCGGGGTGTTATAAGATTGCCTGTTTATATACACGTGATAAGCACGTGGACTTTGAAATATTAGAATCCTTGTTCAGAGCAGTGATTTGAATTAGTGAGTTTAGTTATACAAAATCTAAATGTGACTCAAGCATCTGGCAACAAGTTAAAGAGAATAAAAATTACTGACAATACAGCTTGTTCGTTTGATACTGTAAACAGTTATGTTTCAATACAGCTTTTGTGTTTGTCTATTTCAGTATTAGCTCGATTTTTTATTTTGTTTATTTTTGTCTTGCAAAAGACTGATTACGCATTTATTCAATTTTTGGTAGAGAAAATCAAAAGTGGTAAACTCGCGCAGAGGTGATGGTAATTACAGTCGTAGTACAATCTATTTATAGTAAAATAAACTTCTTCCCTTCTGTTCTTCCTAAAGGATAACATGGCATTCAATATGGCTCTTGGTCAAAAGCTATCTTCCCAGAAAGTCCGGTATTAATCAAAATATTGAATATCAAAGAACATTCTACAGTTCCACTAAATAACTTGATATTTCACGAAAAAAATTGTTGTTCGTATGATTTTTCCGGTAAGAAAACTGATAATCTATAAGAAAAATAAAGAAGAAAGAAACCGGGTACTAAAACTGTCGCTTTCTCTTGACTAGACTATTGATATTGGATAAAGTATTGGATAAAAGGAACACGGGTAAGTTGTATTTGTTTGCAAAGACTTTACCCATTAGATCTAATTAAGATTACACGTTCAGTAATTAACTGTTTAGACTAAAATTTGTTTACCAAAACGGTAATCGTTTAAATTAACAACATATGGAATATATATTGTATTTCTAGCTCAGAGCTACACAATTTTATATCTTCAAACTGTCCATGATCGTGCGTCCCTATTTCACACAAAGGATACCACACGAGTCTTCATCTATTTGGGAAACTGTGATAAATATAAAGAGAGCTCAAGTTACACCTAATGTGCAGTAGTCAGGTTAGCATAGTTTTGTGATATATCGAATAACACTATTCAGCTTTCAAAACTATGTGGTTCCCGTGAAATAGCTATTTTTGTACAATAAAATGAAAATAATTATTTTAAGCATGACCTTATTTATATGTTTTGTTTTCAATGAGATGTATCATGATATATATATTTTGACTTCATGAGCATTGTGGTTTGAAATTTATTGTTTCTCATGTAGTAACGTATATACTAATTCCTTTTACAACTGCCTTGTTTCAGATCCACGCATGAATATTATTCGAACAGTAAATAAGCAGAGCACACAAATATTCATAGAGCCAGTGATATTTGTTACTGCAAACTGAACGAGAGACTGAAGTGTATGCCAACCTGTCTTCGACATATCTTTCATTCACGCGAACTACTTTTCTTAAAATTGCAAATGACAACAAAAACAGAAAGATATGTATTTTTCACTACTTACCTGACTCACAAATTAAGAAAAATACATGAATGTGTTCTGTTGTATTTTTATTACTAGATTCTCAGTTACAGTTTGAGAATCCAAAAGATTAGTAGCTACAAATCGTACTATTATGGAACTTTTGCTTATATGATACTAGAAAAACATTTTTATTACGAGATGTGCAACCCCCAACTTTGCAAATTTTACTCTGTTTTAATATAGAACTTCAATATGAGTCAGGATTTTCTCGTTTCGTCTCCAGGAAACGCCACAGAGAACTTTATTTTTTTCCATTCTTAGGATGCAGACATGACCTCATGAATACATCAAACGCGGATTTAATGCACTGGCGCTACAGGAATGAAAAACATCCTTTCTACTTACAAAACAGTAGAACCAATCTTTAAAAAAAATAACTTTTATATTAAATAGGTAAATCTAGAAACATCATTACGATTACTTGAAACTCGTCGTTACAAAGAATGTGAAGGTTTTGAAGCCAAAACGTTATTTATTTTTAGTACGTATGTAAAACACATGAACCTTCTTGTATAATTAACTAATCACATCACAGTATAATGCTGTCGAAAGATTAAACTTATACGTTATGCTGGAAGAAGAGAACGTGTTAAATGGTTCATTTAATTTATCATAGTTAAAACATAATTTCCACGTTTTGCTTCAGTCAAGCTAAGTTCAGAACTCCACCACACAATTTAAAACCTGATATTACCTTACTGCGTAGGAATACACGCATTCTTATTGTTCTTATGCGTCATTGTCTAGTTTTTAATACAACAAAATCTGTCTAAGAAATGACAAAGAAAAGTGTGGTAAGGTTAATATTTTTTTTTCTCTAGAAGCATATTAAAGAATAACTGTCTATTTACTTCTTATAAAAATAGAAGCTCACTCCATAGGGTATTTTTCGTTTTATCATGTGATTTATCAACTGTTCTTTTCTTCATAATTAACGCAAGTAATTGAAATATGGCAGCTTTCATCTTCCTTTGAAGAATGTAACATCTCTAGTAATTAGCAAAGATGTTTAAAAATAATATTTGTTCTCAAAAGTAGCACATCGAAAAACATTAAAATGTAATAAATTTCCATGAGAATAACTTACTACGATTTATGTAATTTAAAAGGTATTTGTACTGTAAAAGTAGTTAATATAATCTTGATAAGATTACATTGAAACACAATAAAACCACTTGAAAATTATGCCAAGTGGTCAGGGCGCTCGACTCTCAAAGTGTCAATCAAGAGTTTGAATCCTGTCACCACACATCCTCGCCTTTTAAGCCGTGGAAGGCGTTATGATGTGAGAGTCAATCCAACTTTTCATTTAATAATGCACATAGTAGTAGAATTTGCGGCGAGTTGTTCTGACTAGAAGTGATAAATCAAATTGATGGATATGTCAAATAACTCTTGGCTAGCTTTGAGCGAAATTCCAAAAACAAATAACAACTAAAACCGCTGTTTGAGAACTAAGTTTGGTCTGATGGTCTGTTGTGACTGAAACTGAGCTAATTTGCCGAATATAATTGTCACGTGCATTGACTCGTTAGATAACATGTAAAACGTTTAATGAAAAGTAAATCCCTTAAATGAAATGCATGTCTTTATCCTTACTAATTTACTACCAGCAACATAACTACAGAAACTAATCAGTCAAAGCCAACAAGTATTTGGCGAGGAAATATGTAGAATACTGCTACATAAGTAACTGCTAGATGAAACAAAACTTCTACGCAAAACTACTTTTGTAACAAATGGTTTCATACAATGTCAACAAATATGTGTTTTTCCTCCGAAAGTACCGTAAATTTTGAAGTTATATTCTGAAAATTAAAATTTACACATGTAATACTTTAAAAGAAGTCACGTTTTTTTCTTACAAATGATAAAAATATATTTGTTTTACGAGGATTTGCCTTTAATTTTAACAATATCTATTACTAATAGTTTAATAGATGATATTGATTTTGAAACATTTCATACAATTTTATTCGTTGTACAACGTCTGTTTTTCTACTTGTAATATTTGTTCCAAACGAATGCTTCACTTGATTTACTTGGCCGACAAAGTACGTTTCGGAGAGAGAATAGTTCATTCTTCAAACTTGCCTTTTTTTAAAAAAGGCGAGTTGAAATTAACAATTTCATGTGGAAACTTTACAGGCTGCTTTAACAATACAACCTGCATGTTAACAGAAAAGGCAAAATACGTAATGAACCATAAATCTTTGTTGTGCGGCACCTCAGCTTAGGGTTGTTCATAAAAAAAAAAAACTTAAATTAAGAGTAATTAAATTCCTAAGATGTAATATGGTTAAAAGGCATGGTGGAATTTCCTAATCTTCTGTCATAAAAACTGAAAGTCACATTTGTAAACTGTTTTTGTTTTCCTTTTGTAGAGACACGGAATCGCTGTATCTGCAAAAATGGTAATTAATATAAGGATTAAGCCTTTTGCTATAGATATGTCTGAAAATTAAAGCCGTATCAATAATGAATACGGTTGTTTTAGGACAAAGTTACGTAATGGATTATTTCTACTCTTCCCGGTATGGCAAGGTGGTTAGATCAGGTGACTTGTGTACTTAGCGTCGCGGGTTCAAATCTTCATCAAACCAGACATAGTCGCCCTTTTAGGCATTATTATGTTACAGTCATTTCCCTGTTCTTTGGTAAAAGAATAGCTCAAGAGTTGGCAGTGGGTGGTTATGACTAACTCTCTTTCCTCTAGTCTTACACTGCTAAATTCAGGAAAGGTAGCTCTCGTGTTGGTTTGCGCGAAATCCAAATAAAGCAAACAAATAATATGCGCTCTGTCCACACATTTAACTTCAATATCTAAATCACTACCAGTAGTAGTAGATGTCTAAATACACGTACAATTTGAAGGTGTATTTTAAAAGCAGGTATTTTGATGAATGTATATCTTTTCTCATAATAATTATCTCTTATATGGATCAAAAGCAAATACGTAGATTTATAACGTAATAAACCGGATGTCGAAACCCGTAATGACAACTGAACAAACTGTCATCTCATTAATATCTCACAAGATTTGGCTAGCTTAGGATAGTTAGGTTTATCTTAAACCCATAATTTTAGCTAACAATATGTAAATCTTTGTCTTAAAAGTATAACAATAATAAATCAAAATAATAAGTAACGGTATTTGATATACCAAATGGAATAACTGTTACTGTTCATAAAAGTAGCCAGAAATAAATAATATAATGTATTTTACTTAAGAAACGTGTAAACACTAGATGTTAGGTTTAACTAATGTCGTTGAAGGAAAGTTTTTGAAAACTGTAATCATGTTGCCCATCTTCTGATCAAAGAAACTCATCAAGCCATTCCTACTATATAACATTAGCTACGAGTCACATCTGTGATAGTATAAGACGTGTTGCAATTGAAGCAATGCAGAATTAATAGCAGTGATTTTTCCAATAGTACAATCAAAAGGCTATATGCATGGCCAGGTGGTTAAGGGGGCGCTTGAATATTTGTATTAGGAATGGAAAGTTTATAATTTCAAAGTATCTGTCTTATCAAAAACATGAAACTTGAACATTCGATTAATTATGCTTTAATGTGAGCTATGGTGGATAAATTTGTAAGCCTGTGTCCAGAGTCTGTTATGAACATAAATAACCACCTAGTCTTGGAAAATGTGTTTGAGAAACACAATGCTTTCTGTCGACTACATCGATAATTCTTGGGTTAGACGACATAATTCCACAGGGATTATGGAGTTCAATGAGGTTTTTTTTTCTTTGTAATAATAGCTTTCACTTAGCAAGCGAGAGAGTTGCTCCAGATTGAGTAGATGTGCAGTTTCACGGTTACTGTGTGTGGTTTTTATTTTTACGAAGACTCCCTTCTTCATACTATTGTGTTACATACCTCAGCACTGAGTAACAATATCATTTACGATTTTTTCTCCGTGGAAAGTTTATACACATGCATGCCCAGCCGTAACTGTAAGAATCCATTGTCAAATCGTTGTCAATTAAATATATGAACATGTTGTCTATGGCACCACCCATATATACAGATGACATAATTGCATCACCGTATAAGCCTGTCCCTCAGTGGCTCAGCTGTATGCCTGCGGACTTATAACGCTAAAAACCGGGTTTTGATACCTGTGGTGGGCAAATAAAAAACGGCCTGGGATGGCCAAGTGTGTTAAGGCGTGCGACTCGTAATCTGAGGGTCGCGGGTTCGCATCCCCGTCGCGCCAAACATGCTCGCCCTCCCAGCCGTGGGGGCGTTATAATGTGACGGTCAATCCCACTATTCGTTGGTAAAAGAGTAGCCCAAGAGTTGGCGGTGGGTGGTGATGACTAGCTGCCTTCCCTCTAGTCTCACACTGCTAAATTAGGGACGGCTAGCACAGA
Organism: Tachypleus tridentatus; assembly: GCF_004210375.1. NCBI lineage: Eukaryota > Metazoa > Arthropoda > Merostomata > Xiphosura > Limulidae > Tachypleus > Tachypleus tridentatus. The sequence continues at coordinate 39,937,928 of NC_134825.1, read as the reverse complement.
TAGCCCTCGAGTAGCTTTGTGCGAAATTCCAAACAACAACATCTATTTGTTTGTTTTTTACATTCAAAACAAGTAAATGACTTGAAAATATTTTCTTGCTTGAGTTGTACTGGCATTTTAATTGTTATAACTTAATAATGAATGGATTTCTTTTGTTTAATGTTAATAGGTTTTTGATTATATTCCATCTACCTATAATGGTAACTACGTTTCAACGATCCTTATCGTCTTTCTTGAGAGATTTATCTTCCGATGTAATTATCCCGTCTCAATAGTCTCGTCTGAGTGACATCATTTATATTAAATCATGGAATGCAGTTGGGTGAGAATGGTTGCTCAGGGCTTCTTCCTTGATAGGTATTAACACACCTATCTAACGATTCAATTTTCTATTGGTTAAAGATGCTAGAACATTTTGCTTCTTTTGACAATAACATGAGGAACTCTTTTCTTCTTATCCTACTTCTACTTCCAGTTTTATCAGAAATCTACTTTTCTAAATAATACATCATCTATTTCTAATATTTTTTGGCAAAAATGTTTTTATTTTCATTTCTACTATCACATCTTCTTTTATGTTTTTTTTAACATTAACAGTATATTTTCTTACAACATATATCAGAACAGTGTGTTTAAAACAGACAACTAGATTTGATCTTTCAAAAAGAGTGTGTCTGTTTCCTTATAGAAAAGCCACATAACGTATCTGCTGGGTCCACAGAGGGGAATCGAACCCTTAATTTTAGAATTGTAAATTCGTAGACATTTTAAAAAGGGAGAACATTCTTTTGTGCATATTTCGTTTCAGTGTGTATTACATTTATTCATTACGAACCTGAGGATATCAGTCTAAAAGCTTATTCACTCTATATATAATTGTCATGTGTCTTCTTAAGCTTTCATGATATTTTTTGCAACTTCAACCCTATTTTTCGATTCCCTTTGGTGGTCTCAGCAGATAGCCCAATGTGGCTTCGCTTTTAGAAAACACACACATTCAACGCTATTTTAATGGCAGAAGTTTTTGAAATTCTTGACAGCTGGGATTTCTAATCCTGAACTGAACGAAGAGTCGTATGCTCTAATCTTGTAATAATTTGTTTTTTATTATTCTGGTTTAGGTATACATTTTCCTGTTTCTGCCATATATACCACACTGAATCGTATCTGTTATTTGATTTTCAACTTTTATTTGTTCCATGTCATCAGTTAAACAGCTAATGAACATATGGATAAGGCTTACCTTATACTTCCATTTATTGATAGGGATATAAAACAAAGTAAATCAGCTTTTATAGTCCGAAAAAATTTTATGCTGCACTTAGTCATGCATTGGCATAGCAGTGTGTTCGCGGATCCACATTGCTAAAAACCAGGTTTTGATACACGTGATGGGCAGAGCAGAGATATCCCATTGCGTCGCTGTGTGCTTAATTTAAAAACAACAACAACTGCGACGATTATTTCTTAGAATTTGAAAAACTAAATTCCCAGTCATTAAGTGTTCTTGCAAAAGAGTGATTGACAGCAAAATCTGTGGTTGAAATAATGTTTTAAACAACATTACCAAAGATAAATCACACGGCATTGTATCCTCTCATTGCAGTATAATCACTACAAGTGTAAACTATTTTTAAAATCACACTTTCTCAATGAATATATGTGAATAAAACAATGTCTAGATTCTGTGCAAAATTCAATTGCTTCAACATGGTTGTGTAGGTAACTTTTTATAGATTATCCAAAGTCATCATACATTAGTATTGAACAAATAAAGGAATCGTCACAGCATAGAGTAAACAAATGTCTATGTAACAGCGGTCGATTTAATAAATATTAAGAGAGAAAAATTATCGGAACATTACAGTAAGTTCTGACTGTTTTATTACATACTTGTTTATTAATATTCTTAAAGCTTTACGTAAGAAATAACAAATTTATTTTGGCAAAAATGTTAACTTGTGTTGCCTTTTGTTCTAAACATTAGGTCTAAACAGGCAATATTTTAAAATCAAATCTTGCGATGTGGATGAATAGTAGACTTTGCACTCGGTTTAAAACTTTGAGTCAGTTCCAAGGTTGAGTAAGTTAACTGAGAGTTTAAGGTGTAAAAAAATAAAATGGTGTAATCATTATGTAAGCTAGTTTTCAAATAATACTTTATACATTTATTGTTCAGAACGTAATTTTTATTCTTATCGTTTATTTAAAAATAAATAGTTCTAATAGCCTTGGTTTATGTACATAAAGTATCTTACGTTACATGTACCAAACTACCAAAATGCATGGTATGTTCTATATATAAAGTACCATTCAAAATATAGTATGTTATGTCTTTCTAATATTTCTTAGTTATTACAGCAAGGAACGTTTATTGTATAAAAACAGTAGTTTTCATCATTTTCACTTCAGTAAAAAATATAAGCAACTTTCCAAACTTTAAAAATGTGTATGTCTGATTTTTTACAACCTTTAAAATTTCTATGAAATTTTATTTTCTCTTATTAATACTAATTTCTAGTCGATCAACTCCGTTTTTCTTTTCTGACAAATAGAAAATTAATATCTACATGATTTTGGTCAGTTCCAATTTCTATTCGGAATTCTAGAATGAAGAATATTGTTATATCTTTCTTTGTAAAAAGAGAAAAGAAGAAAACGTTAAGATTTTGAATCATTTCATATTTTTAACATAATGTTTGTCTTCTGCATTTTAAAGAGTCAACACAAAATTTGGTTTACCTATAATACACTTAAAATAAATATCTTTGCTATTGGTTTCAGCATTATTAATAAGATCTTTACCCTTTGGATTCCCTTCTTAAAATGCTATTATTTATCCTTGATTTTCTCATTTGTAACTTTAGTAAGCCACTTACGTTTGATAGTCCCCGTTCTATTTTCCATTTTTCTCTTAAGCTATTCTGAATTAATTGTAATTTAAAATTTCACATTTATACCTACATCGTGTTTTAAGCCACGGTCGCACAACCACTATTTCTGAAAATTGGGAAATGAGTTTTTACTTCTTTTTATCTCAATTTGTAGCAAACTATTCAGCCTAATCGTGAGCTGATCACTCTTCTCCTAATGTTCTTCTACTTCAGCCTCTGCAACCATATCGTCATAGTTGGTTAATAAAATATCTAAAATGACATATTTTCTAATTGATTCTCTCACTTTTCATTGTAACAATCCATTTTAAACCACTTTAGGAATTTCTTTTTCTACTCTTTCATTCTATATACTCCCAAGATAAAATAATAAGTTTACATCTTTTTAATTGCATTATAATTGATTAATTAGATATCAACTTACAAGCGATTTCGTCAGTCATTTACAAATTTTTTATAATTCAGATACTGAATGTAATGAATGATATCTCGTTTTTTCACTGAAAACATAAACACCACTTTCTATTCGTTCACTATGAATTCCTTTTTCAGCTATATAACAAACTTATAATCATTTAAGTTTGAATCTGAGAGTAATATTAATGCTTTCCAATTTAAAGTTATTTCTTTATTACTATTAGTTTGAATTACACAACAATTTTTCCATTTGATATTTTCATCAACATTTAAACAAAATCAGAAGTTAATTTCAATAACCCCACAAAATAATGACTAATCCATCTGGTGAAGTACCTACGTGTGTGTGTTTGGGATAAAGTCAGCACTTTGGAACAGAAAAGGCGAAGTGCTGTCCTGTCACAATTTTTATGTATTATTCCCGTGCATTTTTTCTTCAAAATTACACATTTCACTGTGTTGCCAAACTTATGACGTTTCTTCTTCAATAGATAACAAATTGTCTGCATTTTGGAAGCATCTGTTATTCAAGTTATAAACTGGGATAATGAATTTGAATTAGATTACTCTATAGTACCTCTTTCAAAATTTTTAGAAATCACTTTCTTTTATTGTATTTCTTAAGTGTTTCTTCATCATTGAAAAAGAAAGTTAACTCATCGAACGAATTTTTTATACTCATGGAAACTTGGCTGATAATGACGTATACGTGTATTTTGTACATTAAGGAGAGAATATAGAAATAACTGCTTTTTTTTTTTTACTTTTGCAAAGAAAGAGAGAGGTAAATAGAGTCGAGGCTTTTCAAATGCCAAAGTAGGTGTTTCTGTAGCTTTTTACTTTTGGTGTAACAAATGGAAGTTACTAATAGTAGTATCGTATTTTTTGTATTAACTGATAGGTAAGACACAATTATTAATTTTGGCAGGATGTGAATTATATTCAGCTCTGTCAGTTTCAATTTCTAACAGAGTAGTTAGCTTTTGGAATTGGTTGTATTTAATTGTGGTAAGTGTATTTAATGTAAGAAAGCTTATCAACAATCTCTAAGATTTGCAAGCTAAAAACGGTTTGTTGTTTTTGGGTGGGGGGTTAAAAAGTGGAGAAAATGTAACAAAACATATTTCTTTGAAATGATTATGCAATCTATAGCGTAATTATTTTTGGATCTTCCTTTCTGAAATTGCCTCCCAATGGCTCAGCGGTATGTCTACAGACTTACAACGCTAAAAACTGGGTTTCAATACCCGTGGTGGGCAGAGCACAAAAAGCCTATTGAGTAGCTTTGTGTTTAATTCAAAACAACAACAATCTTTATGAAATTATATATTTTAATCTCAAGTCTAGAAAACAAAATAAGTTTATTATTTGTTTACCAATTTTTAAGACAAATGAAAAAGAAAAATGAAAATAAAGCAGCTAAATTTAGAAATAACTCCAAATAAATCTTTTTTCTGAATATTTCATTATACTTTTACATATCACTTTGTAATTTTTTATTCAAACAAGAAGTAGTTAATTTTTTTGGGAGGGAGTTCATAAATGGTCAAAATGACTGTTAGCAGAGGGGGTGGCAAGAAAAGATGAACTTTGTGGCTTATATCTCAGTAAAATGAACGTTAGATTGCAATAAAATGTTATAATGATATAGTAAGGTTTTTAATAAACAATTGTACTTTCTGTTCAATTATAAACAAAATAATAGGGGTGTACGTTCAAGGTAATATGTGCTAACCAGAAGACGGAGTTATCACGTGATACATATAAATGTGTATTAAACATTTTTTAAATATTTTCTTTTATATTGACAAATTAAAAATTATTACAATTAAATTATGCTTTAATCAGGTTTTGCACATGCTTTACGAGTTAATACTGATAGCAAAATCACAAATGTGATGCTTGTAACTACACTGTTGGCCAAAATATTAAGGCCAATGAGCATAAAGATAAAATATGCATCTTGCGTTGTCAGACTTAACTACTTGTTTGAGTAGAGCTTTGATAGATGAAAATAGAATAAAAAAATTAGCATTTAATAGGGAAAATGTGAACACTATGAAATTAGCCTAAATTCTAGCTGGTCAAAAGTTTAAGATCATACTGAAACAAAGCGTTAATCGGTAAAGACGTAACGAAATTTAGTCGTTTGTGTTCAAGCATTATCGTTGTCAACAGCTCCCACTGGCACCTTCTGTGTTACATTGGGTAACAACATAGCAAAGGCTAAAAAGCTGACAGAGTTTGAATGTGGCAGAATTGTCGACCTGCAAAAGAAAGGCCTCTCTCAACGTGCTATCGCTGGTGATATTGGGCGTAGTAAAACTGCTGTTGCAAATTTCTTTATAAACCCTGAGGGATACGGAATGAGAATTACAAGTGGTCGGGCCAAGAAAATTTCGCCGGCATTGAGCAGGAGGATTCAACGGGTTGTCCAGCAAGACACTAACCGATCGTCGAACCAGATTAAGGCTCTTAGGGACGCAGAATATAACTCAAGAACAATGAGATAGTATCTACGAGAGAAAAATTTTAAAAACCGTAAATGACCTCAAAGGCTACGCCTCCTTCTACGCCTCGAAACAACTTGGTTAAACTTTGATGAGAAGCACCAAACATGGGACGTAGAAAACTGGAAGAAGGTTCTGTTCTCTGATGAGAAAAAATTTAACCTGGATGGTCCAGATGGCTTCCAACGTTACTGGCACGATAAGGATATCCCACCGGATACATTTTCTCCACGACACTGTGTAGGAGGTTCCATCATGATCTGGGGTGATTTCTTCTTCCATGGAACTATGATGCTTCAGGTTATACAGAGGCGTCAACAGCAGCTACACTGGCTGGACTGGCATGTTGACTGAAGGCCCTCGCTTGTGTGGAAATGACTGGATCTGTTAGCAGAACAATGCGGCAATCCAAAATCCCGCAGGTCAAAAGACTTTTTCATGGCGCATAACGTGATTCTTTTGGATCATACAGCGTATTCGCCCGAACTAAACCCCATTGAAAATGTTTGGAGATGGATGGCAAGGGAAGTCTACAGAAATAAATGTCAATTCCAAATAGTGCATGATCTTCCTTAAGCCATCTTCACCACTTGGAATAAAATTCCAGCCAGCCTGCAAACGCTTATATCGACTATGCCAAAGCAAAAGTTTGCAGTTATTCGCAATGACGGCCGTGCAACTCACTACTGAGACCTCTTGTTGGGTATTTCTTACCCTGTTTAGGAACGTTTTCTGGTATGGTCTTAAACTTTTGACGAGCTAGAATTTAGGCTAATTTCATAGTGTTCACATTTTCCCTATTAAATGCTAAAAAGGTTTTTATTTTTATTTTTCCCTTTCTTATTTTCCCTTTTTTTATTTTCATCTTTCGAAGCTCTACTCAAATAAGTGGTCGAGTCTAACAACGCAAAATGCATATTTTGTTTTCTTTATGTTCATTGGCCTTAAGATTTTAGCCAACTGTGTATATAATAAATGAAGGATATCTTTGCGGTAGTTACTGTAGCTCTAGTGAGATTTCCGAAGTGTACATAGATTTATAAAGTCGAAGTGTAGATGTGTTTCTGTAGTGGTATGAAGAAAGATGGGGTACAAAAGATAATATACGTGAAAAGCGCGCAGGTGGATTCATTGGTATTGAAATCTATTCATTGAGACGATCATCATGTTAACAAAAAGAACCTTTATTAATATTTTAACTGAAAAACATCGAGAAGCTGAAGTTGAAACTATGTATGCACCTGGTAATGCTGACCTCCTCACTGTGAAGACAGCTGTAAGTTACACGCTAAGGGGTCGATGTTAATTGGAGATGATACTGAGTTGATAGTACTATGGGCTGATGGATTTCTTCGATATGTATCTTGCACTATGATAAGAAAGGAGTGCAACTAAAGCTATTAGATTATCTTCCTTTATGAGATACTAGAACGTGACACCACATCTAAATTATACAACTTTGTAAAGGACGTGGTGTGTAAGACATATAAAAGAACCAAAAAATTCAGAGGTGTTCCATATTCAATAGAAGTCCTAATAGTATTATAGAATGAAATATTGTTATGTCTGTACACGTATAATAAAGGATAAAGGCTAGATAATTTACGTGCAAATAAGTTTGTTGAGAAAATTGTAAAAAATCCTATCTTTGTGGACCCTGAGGTGCTAAAACCAACAGTAGATTCTACAGAACATCACAATATTAGAGCATATATTGAAATACAGGAGTGAAAGGAGAACGAGAAGGACTTAGCCCCAACAGATTAGGCATAAGAACAGAATAAAAAATGACTTAAAATAACATGACACCAGATAACGTAATGAAAGTTCTCGGAAGCAAGTTCAAGTTAATGTGAGAACTTGCATTTATAAAAAGTAGGATTTTAGTAAAGTTCGGAGTATGTGTAAAGAAAAAGTCATTTGCGAGAATTCAGTAAGACCAGATGTAAATGTTGCTAAAGATACGAAAGCTCAATACTTTTTGCCATTGTTTTAATTCTCCAAAAATGAATTATTTACATTAAAAATTCATATTTGTAAGATTATTCCAGAAATGATCTACTTCTGGGTTACTTTTACATTTGCTTTGTTTTTTTTTTTGTTTGGAGTTAAGCACAAAACTACACAATGGGTTATCTGTACTCAGCACACCACGTGTATCTAAAGCCAGTTTCCAACGTTGTAAGTCCGCAGACTTGTGCCACTGGGGAACTCAATGTTTGTCATTGGAAAATATTAACCGATCACTTTTCTTCGTATAATTAGGATGAATTTATACGATTTTAGAAATAAAAATCTAGGAAAATTACTCATTATAGTTTATAGAGCTATTGCAAAAAATAATTGTTTTTGTTTATTTTTCAATAATTTGCACACAAGATTATATTTAGCCCGCAAATCCCAAAAGGATATCTGTGAATTATAACTATTTCTTATCACAACTGAATAGAATAAAATCTATTTTTATTCTGATTTCTTTTGCACTGAACTGAATGTTTTTCGTTAATGAAATTCAACTAACGGGGAACCTATTAAACACTTGTCAGCAGTATCAAATAAGATTTTGTGAGAAAGCCTTGGATTTCCTTATTCGTACTCGAACCTCTATTTCAAAAGAAAGTAGCAATGGTGTAGATGCAAGTGTACCCAAACCTGTTGACACAGCAAAGATGTGGGTGCAGTTTTCTTCAATTCCATCTATACAACAGTAGTGATTTGAATTTGTTTATCTATGCCTCGTCATTTAGCATTGATGTGTTTGCACGTCTAGTCAACCATAGCCACATAGTAGTGATGTGGGTGCAGGTTTATCCAAGCCATATCATACAGTTCTATAAACCTGTTCACAGCTACAGTAAGCAGACGTGTAATATAAATGCAGGTTAACAATAAAACATGTAATTAAGTAAACATTTTTTTTTAATAATCTCCTAATGAAAAACTGATTATCGGGGAAAATAAATATTTAATATCAGTTTAAGAGCAAATCTGTGAAATAGTCTTCAATCAACTGTTTGGTAAAGCATGCCGACTCAGGGTTGTAACGTTTTCGACACTCGTTATAAGTATAGTATAGATATAGTTTTGTGATGGATGAACAATTGAATTTGAATTTCGCGCAAAGCTACTCGAGGGCTATCTGTGCTAGCCGTCCCTAATTTAGCAGTGTAAGATTAGAGGGAAGGCAGCTAGTCATCACCACCCACCGCACCTCTTGGGCTACTCTTTTACCAACGAATAGTGGGATTGACCGTTACATTATAACGCTCCCACGGCTGAAAGGACGAGCACATTTGGCGCGACCGTCAGATTACGAGTCGCACGCCTTAACACGCTTGGCCTGTGATGAACAACAACCAGGCCATTATTACTTTTATGAAGTTAAAAGGTTTTTTATTTTTTATCTAACGACCTTTTGTTATTGGTTTTTGATATTGTCTTTTTTGACATGTAATTAGTTGTTAATTAACAGATATAACCTGCGAGTTAACGCAAAAGTAAGTTAACAAAAAACTAAAACAAAACTAATTGAACTTGAAAACTGAACAAAAATAAAAGTTATGGTAGCAGTTCTTTGAGTTATCTGTTATTCTAGCAAAACTATTGAAAATACATCTTGTATGTGAAAAAATAATAAAAATAAGGACAATAACGTGGTTTATAGGTAGGTATAAAATATTTCCTTTAGCCTAATCAAAAACATCATTAAGAACATTTAGTCTGAAAGTTTACTGTAAACTAAAATCATTTTTCATTCAGTGTATTAAGTCAGTTTTCAACCATGAAAATACACATTTAAGAAGGAACGGAAACACGAAAATTCAGTATGTAATGGATTTACTGTTATACATTTATTTTAATATTTGCGTTTGTTTCAGTTTGATGTATGTGACGTATATTGTTAAATGTGTGTTGCCCAAGTCTTGCTTCTTCTCTAAATTTGTAAAAGATTTTCGTGTTTAAGAATTAGTAATATAAATTTTACGAAAACACTAACATAACTTCATATGTTGTTAAACTTTCGAGAATCTCGCTTTAAAGTATGTAAACCGATGCGCCGAGAGACAATAATGAACATTACGAACCATTCAACTTCAGAAAATTAACTTTGTATGTTATTATTTCTACAAACCCATAGCATAATTTCAGCAGAAAAACTCACGCGCGAAGAATAGAGTTAGCCAGCATTCCAGTCACGTGAAGCGTATCTGTGTATCGACGTAAAAGTAATTTGCGCTTAGTTTACCTGAACCGTTGGTCAAATATTCAGTTCCAGAGCAGACAGAAGACTGAATATTGTTTATAACTTTGAAAAAAAAAAACTGTATAAAGATAATTACCTTAGATAGCTATTTGCAGTAAACATTATTATTTTTTTGTACATTAAAATATATTTGTATTAAGGAAGAAAATTGTGTGTGTTAATCTTGTTGGCAAGTATAACAAATTTGATAGATATTAGCATTTATTTAACTTCTAAATTAAAATTTACGGTTATTTGAAATCGTAATGCGAAGCGTACGTAATATAATAAATCGAAGACTCGTCCGAAATAAATTATAATACCTAACACGTGTTATTTATATGAAATAATTTACATAAAGTTTGTCACACTTTGAAGTTACTGCATGAATTCGATTAATAAATATTTTAAACAGATAACGAACTAAGCTTTCACAAGTTTGTTATAAGTCTAAAGAATTTTTCTGTGTCGTAAACCTCCTAAAGTTGGTATAAATATCAAATTATTGACAATATCTTGTTACAATAATGAACTCAATGGTTTAAGATCTAAGCCCCAATATTTCATCTTAATTTTATAAATATCTGTTTTATCCATCAAGTTTATACTAAACATACGTATCTGTTTTGATTCAACGTATATGTTAAAATACGTCATCTTTTGAGAACGTATCGTTGCCATCTTAACCCTTGCTTATCTACTAAAATGGCTGACGAAGGTTGTAACTACGAGTGTGATGATTTAAAAGATATTCCACTGTAGCTAAGCAATGAAGTGTGTCGCAGTAACTGATCTCAGATATCGGGTTACTCTAAAAACTCATTATGAAATCTGTTTTATTGACTTTTATTAGTCACAAGACGTTTTTAATGGAGAATTTTGCAAGTTTTTACTGATGCGATTATCCTTTTACCAAAGCAAATTGAAGAGACAAAAGCACAAAAAAACTATTGTTTTTGTGTAAACATTATATGCTATATTCTTCTTTTAATCTTACTTTAAGTTACTGTATTGGTCGAAATGTTTCATATATCTATCTTTATTGTCATATTTTCTATTATGAGATTGTTTTTGTACTATTAACTTAACATGTGAATGTAGGAACAGCCCACGTGTCTAAGCTAGTTGAACCTTTCGAGGTAATATTGTGTGTGTGTGTTTTCATATAGCAAAACCACATCGAGATATTTGCTGAGTCCACTGAGGAGAATCGAATTCCTGATTTTAGGGTTGTAAATCCGTAGACTTACCGCTGTACCAGCGAGAAACCCAGGTAGTATTGAGTTTACGGCTGATAATATTATCAGCTGGGTATCTTCACATTCCAGTCTTTATAATTAAGAATAAGAACATTGTACTTAATTAGTTACACTAAATACTCGATTAATTTTAATTCAGATAGAAGTGGTTAGTTTGCTCAGGTCAGAAGATAATATTAAGTTTTCATATGATTTTTGTTTTATTTTTCTCGAAACATTCTAAAATTATTAAATAAAATAAACAAAAATTACTTCCTTTTACTAATATCACTGAAAATATAGAATTAGATAAGTTAATAAATAACTTGGTGATTATTAAACCTGATTTCCTGAACTACTGATTTCATTACAACTATTTTACAGTACATTCATATAAAGTATTTTATGTTTGAACAAGAGAAGTAAACCTGCATTTAATGAAGTTTTAAATTAACGTGAAAATATTTGTATTCATGATATGATGGATTTCTTTGAAGTGTTTCCTATCTAATGTCTTACTTCCATTGTCTAATTAAATTACATGTTAATACTGCTACAGTTCTCTAGACTTAGCAGTTCTGTACTTAAACATTCTAATTACTACCTGATGATATTAACATTATAACCATTAGACAAAGGTTTCCTACTATCACAGTATAAGTAATTGTTAACAACACTATAATCCACTAAACCAAGTAGTTCCCTACCACCACAGCATAAGTAACTGTTGATAATACTACAGTTCATTAGACTAAGTAGCTCCTTACTTTCACACTTTAATTAATTGTTGGTAATCTTGCAGTTCATTAGACTAAGCGGTATGGTTCATGAGAGATGTTTTGAACCGATTTATAACTTTATCTTATCTAATCGACTTTATTTTCTTAGTAGTCTCGGGTCGATTGCTTGTTGTTTGTTTATTTTTAATTTCGGGCAAAGCTACACGAGAGCTATCTGCAGTAGTCGTCCGTGATTTAACAGCATAAGTTTGTTTGTTTGTTTTAGAATTTCGCACAAAGCTACTCGAGGGCTATCTGTGCTAGCCGTCCCTAATTTAGCAGTGTAAGACTAGAGGGAAGGCAGCTAGTCATCACCACCCACCGCCAACTCTTGGGCTACTCTTTTACCAACGAAAAGTGGGATTGACCGTCACATTATAACACCCCACGGCTGAGAGGGCGAGCATGTTTGGCGCGACTCGGGCGCGAACCCGCGACCCTCAGATTACGAAGCGCACGCCTTAACGCGCTAGGCCATGCCAGGCCCTAACAGCATAAGACTAGAGGAAAAGCATCTAGTCGTCACCATCCACCGCCAACTCTTGGACTGCTCTTTTACCAACGAACATTGGGATTGATCGTACTATTGCAATGCCCCCACAGGCGAAAGGGCAAGCATTTTTGGCGTGACAAGAAGTCGAAGCCGCGACCTTCACATTAAGAGTTAAGCACCATTACAACCTAGCCATACCGAGTCGTCTGAGTTAGAAATTGAACTACAAAATTTGCAGAAATTATACGATAACACCAAAAATTCCAATTATTTTTTTCAGAGATTTAATCTACAAAATTTTGGTGCTTATTATATTGTATAAGATATCAGATTTTATCTCCACATTATAAATATCTGTTACACTTTCATTCAAAATAATAAAATAGTTTTTTGTTTCATAACAAGTTTTTGATAAATGTGTAATTAACATTTCTACTGGGAAGGTAATATTTATTTTGAGCTTAGGATTTTGAAAATCATTTCCTACAAATAACTAAGGTAATATAAAGAATGTAAAAGATCAATCTATAGTGGTAATATAGTAGCTTCTATACGGTCTGAGGTTTAATTTGAGACAGTTTTAAGTTAACTACAGTATATCCTGCATTTCATCTTATTCTTCTTACTTTAATGCTGTTAACTGTAGTGATGATAAGAAGACTTTCTCAAAATTTAGCTTCAAAATAAATCTCTCGTTAGAGATGGCTGTATCTTATTACATACAGCAGTTTCCAAAATAGTTCGTGATTTAGAAAATTTGATGCAATGACGTACTACCGAAATTGTCTATACAATTTACTGCACTTCAGTGACAAACAAAATTCCGAAAAAATGCATTTACAATATTGTATATTTAATATTACAAACGTTATTAGTGCTCAAATGATATAACGTTTGGAGCATGAACTCGGTATATCTTACAAAATCCTTTTATTTCTATTTCGTTTTTTTAATGTCGTTCTTTTGTTGCAATATAATTATAAAACTTTGAGTGCTGAATTGTTTTTTCAGGCAAACAAGGTTTAGATGTGGAGATTGTTTATATTCTGCTACAGTTATATAGAGGTTATATTCATTAGTATGTATTTTATTTTTTCTCTTCAGTAATTTATCTAATAAGGACCCGTACATCTGTTAATGAAACATAGTACTGAAGAAAGAGGTCAAATTTTAAATTATTATGTAGAATATACGAATAGTGTTTCACACAATTCTCTGTCTTCCATCATCTAGCCTAACTGATGAGCTCTATCAGTAAATAAAATGACTGTTGGACAGTGATTTATGGAAGGCAAAAGATATGTATGAAATGCTATTTATTTTTATTCCTATGATTTCTAATATCAAAGGACCAATGAAGAAAAATTTATAAGAACAACATCTACAGTTATTTTTCATAACAGTCGGTATATGTAGTCAAGACTAAAGACTGTGGTAAACTGATTTTACAACGTCATGCTGATGATTGCAGGGAACTCTGCTGTGGACAACTATTAACATTCTTGGTGAAAACTTATTTAATTTAGCGAAATGTATCGAAGTATGTGTAATATGTTTGGACATGCAGTTAACTTTTAAAGTGTAATGGTTTACAACCATTTCAGCAACTTGAGTTTAATTTCCTATAGACGTAATTCATAAACATATATACTCAACTTATTAATAATAAGATGTGATAGATGACCTCTCGAGCCCTTTAAATATGATTATGTAGTCATGTCATGCTAAACATGCAAGCTAATGCGTAAGAGCAAGTGTATTTTGGGTTTTCAAAGGGCATGAGAGATGGTCCCAGGTAGAATTGATTGTTTAAAGATATTTATCAACAATCGAGAAGAAATACGTCTGACGCTAGGACAAATTGCGACTGGAAACTGTTGGGAAAATATAGTTGTACCTTTATAAAGTGCAAGATACCACAATCTGTGGTTCGATTCCTTCAAACTTTGATCAGTATTTAACTATCCGTTAAAAAAAATTCATACAGCAAAACGAGAAAGGCGTGACTTTGTTGGTACTTAGAAAATAAACTGTAAATAATGAATGTTTAGAAGTTGCTGAATTGGCCTAAGTATACTGACTGATAGAGTCAGGAATCTCATCTTCACATAATTAGTTTAGAACATATTTTATTGAGATTTATTATTGTAAATTTTGTACATTTTTTTGCAACTAGTTGGAATGTTGTATGATATTTTTTGAACTATCAAGAGATCGTTAACATCTATTAATTATTTTATTCAGGTAAAGCTTGTGTATGCTAATGGATATAAATTCATATCACACTGACTCTGTGTCTGACTCTCTAGGGAGGAACAAGTCAATTTCAAAGGGGTGGTGCAATTTCTTAAGATTAGTAGCTTTCCACCTTTGGCAGTTATTTCGAAATAATTAAAATGTATACAACGTTGGATTCTAGCATATTGCACTTTCACGTTTCCTCTGAATTTGCAGGGTAGATCAGAATCTCCATTGTTTTTTGTTTGTTTTATTGTAAATAAGAAACAAAGGAGTTTCTTAGTCGTTGCCCTGAGCGGGACGTGAATTCAAATTACTTTTGACTTTAATCTTTACCTCAGAAGCCAATGTAAGTATTGTTTGGTAACTTTTGTGCTTAAAGTTTTGTTTTACTTCTAGGCTTTTGTTTGTATTTCCCTTTACCTCCTCTGCATTCGATTAATTCACTACATTCTTTGGATAGTTTTAATCTTATATGCTGGGTAATATGGACTGACGATTGAGTGATAACATGAAAAAAATAACCATAAATCACTTGACCATACTTGTGTTATTTTTATCGTATGATTTATGTGAGTTGGTGTAACGTTCGTTTCCTCCCTATGCTATATTTTTGCAATAATAAAGACGGGATTTCAAACCGAGATTACACCAAAACTACCACAACCATATTGTCTGAAGTCAGTTTAAAGAACATGAAAGTTACTCCAATAATCCTCCTTAGTCAGCACAACCACAAGATCTCAGTTAGATTAAATATATTTAGGATGAGTTTGATTGTCACATTTTCTGCCGACATCTATGGATCATTGCAGCCAATACCTCTTAAAGAATGGACTACAACCAAGCAAGACGTTTTCCTCTCTCAGTCTAGACCGAAACCTTATGCCTTAGATTGCCTTAAGGGAGGCTAACATTGCTCGATCCTGCAGTTATGAATAGCTATTGATCTATATTTATTATCTAATTTGCCCCCCGCTAGTACAGCGGTATGTATACGGATTTACAACGCTAAAATCAGGGGTTGATTTCCCTCAGTGGGCTCAGCAGATAGCCCGATGTGGCTTTACTGAAAGAAAACACAGACACGTTATCTAATTTGAGCTAGTATGTTTTAATATCACAATTTATCACAACGTCAGATAATAAAAACAAATGTTCAAATTCACCTGAATAGCTCAAAAACTTCAAGTCTCTTACGAAGTGAAGTTGTTTAAAGGTTTATGTGTATATATACAAATCACATCAAGCCACAGTTCACAGTCATAAGTGTTATACCTCTGTCACAGCAGTTGTCGTTAAAAAATTATGCTCAATAGTTTATAGATTTTATTCTATCAAACATATGAGTATTTCAAAGAAGTGGGAATCGAGGTAAGGCTGTTTGTCTCCGAGTAATAGCAGTTCGACTAAAGGTTTATATCGCTACAAACCAGATTTCAATATTTAAGCTAGACACAACAAAGATAGCCCACTGTGTAGCTTTAAGTTTAAGAACAAGAAACAAACAATTCAGAGTCAATAATAAAATAGCAGTACTCATTGATTTATCTTTCTTTTGCTCAACATTTTGCCCTTGAATAATTGTTGGTTTCAAAATGTCCATGAAATTTGAGAGGTATGTGATGATCTTTTAGATATGCTAAACATTTGTCCTAATGTATGAATTGTTATTGTAGTCCTGAAAGGCAGCTAAAAATTTGTAATAGTCAAGCTTTAGTGAAGTTTTAATTAAAGAATTTCTGTATTAAAATGTCTGCTCCATTAAGGTTTTGTAACAAAATGCAAGTGCTGAATTTCTGACTCGTAATCCGAGGGTCGCGGGTTATTAAAATGTCCCAGCCGTGGGGGTGTATAATGTGACGGTCAATCCCACTCCATTGAAGCCTTCCTCTAGTCTTACACTGCTAAATTAGGGACAGCAAATAGCACTCGAGTAGCTTTGTGCGAAATTCCAAAACAAAACAAAAATGTTAATGGTGTTTCAGTATTTTATACATTATTATGGGATCATAACAAGATAGCACCTTAACACTGATTTGGGTGTTGTTTTTAACCACGAATGTTTTAATATTGATAAAATATAGCTTCAGACAATAAGGGGTCTTATAAATCGCATAACAGCAGTTGACCACTAAAATAATAATCTTTGTTAACTACAAACTAATTATACAAGATATGTTTATATATATGTATATATATATGTGTGTGTGTGTGTGTGAAATCTGTTGTATGTTTATCCGATAACACTTCAAATACCATTCGTCCAAACTTCTCATAATGACACCTACGGTCCCCAGAACCAATAAGGAAGGATCAAACTTTTATTCGTCCATCTTTCATGTCAATAACATTGAGCATATAATAGTTAGATTATATTTGAGGGTACATTTGTAGAAATTGTGGTGAGTAATAAAACCGAATATATTATATGTGCATCTCACATTTGTTATGTGAGGCACATAAAAATCATAATAATTGGCTGAAATTTACCCCTATAAGCATTGGTTTGGTTCTTAAAAAGACACCTTAACGCAATATCGCCAAATTTTTTCCAAAAGGAACGACCGGCTACGACTCCATAATAGCCAGTATGTTTTAGATGCAGCACATTTCAATTTTTAAGATGTCGAAAGAGGCCAGCAAAGCTAAAATACGTCTACGGATTTACAACGATAAAATCAGGAGCACAATTCCCCTCGGTGGAGTCAGCAGATAGCCCGATGTGGCTTTGCTATAAGAAAACACACACACACACATAAAGCTAAAAGCAGGAAAACATTTCAAAGAGAAATCCATAAAATCTCTCTCTCTCTAGGCCCGGCATGGCCATGTGTGTTGAGGCGTTCGACTCGTATTTTGAGAGTCGCGGGTTCAAGTCCCCTCATACTAAACATGTTCGCCCTTTCGGCCGTCGAAACGTTATAATGTGACGGTCAATCCCACTATTAGTTGGTAAATGGGTAGATCCGAAGTTGGCGGTGGGTGGTGATGAGTAACAACCTTCCTGCCTGTCGTACACTGCTGAATTAGGGATGGCTATATCATATGGCCCTCGTGTAACTTTGCGTAAAATTAAAAAACAAACAAATAAGCAATCTTTCGCTCTCCATATATATTTTTATATATACACACACACATTTACAATAAATTTTTCTCTCTGCTAACTCCTCTCACCAAATGTGACCAAAACTTTACCAAACTTTGCATGATAACTCCAATAGTCTACAGAATTAGCATTGTTTGTTTGTTTGTTTTGGAATTTCGCACAAAGCTACTCAAGGGCTATCTGTGCTAGCCGTCCCTAATTTAGCAGTGTAAGACTAGAGGGAAGGCAGCTAGTCATCACTACCCACCGTCAACTCTTGGGCTACTCTTTTACCAACGAATAGTGGGAATGACCGTCACATTATAATGCCCCCACGGCTGGGAGGCGAGCATGTTTGGCGCGACCGGGATGCGAACCCGCGACCCTCAGATTACGAGTCGCACGCCTTAACACGCTTGGCCATGCTGGGCCGAATTAGCATGAAGAGCTCAAAATTCCCAGTAGAGGTTTTGAACTCATCTATTGGGAAAATAAAATACAGAGATGTCAACCATTACGATTTGAGCGTAATCATTTACAATTTTGGTGTGTACATTTTCACTATACGCTCATACAGACAACTATTACGACTTGTTGCAACTCCCAAATTATTATATATTATATAGGCCTATACAATGAAGTGATAAATTGTTCATCCAGGGCTTGAAAGGAATGAAAAGAAAATTTCTAGTGAGATACAAATAAATTTTGATAGTAAATAAAAGACAGCCCAAATGGCTACTTGTGATAATCATGTTTGTGCTTGAAATAATAAAAAATATTTGTATCTCCGACGCCTACCAATAGTTTGAGTGCTGTGCTTCTCCATACTGGATACGTGGGGAATCCATAGTTACGTCATCAGTGTTTGTCAGCCAATGAACGCTCGCGTAGATGGGTATTTCTTGTTTTCTAAGCGGCATAGAAACACCCATGCGAACGTTCAAAAGTTGGAAAAAAAAGAGGCCTCGTTCACTAGATTGTCTTGTTTCTGGCAAAACTAAAAGGACTAAAACTGTGAATAAAAATTTAGGAAAGAGTATAGTGAAAAATATCCGGTCATTGCATCAAAAGTGAGTGACAGTCATGCGTTTTGTGCAGTTTGTCACATCAATTTTTCTGTGGCGCATGGTGGGATAAACGATTGTTCCAGACATACAAAATTGGCATCTCACCAAAAAAAGGCTCAGGCGAAGACAAAAACGATGCAGATAACAAAATTTATAAGTAAGAATCCAGAATATGAAACCATAAATGCAGAAGTGATGTTCACGCAATTTGTCATTGCTCATAATTTACCCCTAGCTGTAGCTGATCATGCAGGACATCTATTCAGAAAAATGTTCCCAGACTCTGATATAGCGACGAAATATGGCTGTGCTAGAACCAAAACTACAGCCATTGTTCAAATGTTGGGTTGTGAAGATGACAAAATGATTTCAAGCACACAGATGGATCCACAGACATGGATGACTCAAACCTGTATCCAGTGGTTGTACGATATCTTGGCCCTTTACTTGGAAAAATTGTTTGTTCTCTTTAGACAATGGTGGAATGGAAAGAAGCTTCAATGGGAGAGAATATTTTAAAGCTTTAGGACCACGAACTTACAAAGAAGAAAATTCTATGAGAAAACTGTCTTAGTTTTTCTTCAGACAATGCCTCATTTATGTTTGGTATAGGTAAAGGTGTGATGGGAGACATTTCAAGACGACAGCCTAGCATTTACTTCATGGGCTGTGCCAGTCACCTTATGAATATTGCTGCCCAGAAAGCTTCCAGAGAACTGCCCTGCCCAGTTTCTGATGGATATCTACTATTTTCTGGACAAACGTGCTAGAAGAAAACAACATTTCAAAGAATTTCAAGGATTGTATGACAAAGAAACAAGAAAAATTCTACAACTTGTTAATATAAGATGGCTATCACTTGGGGTGTGCCTCAACAGAATATTGGACATGTGGAAGCCATTGAAGAAGTATTTTCACTGTCAAAAGAAAAACTAGATTCAAAAGGATCTAAACGTGCAGCTCAGTCAGGCAGCAAGACAGTCAGGATGTCCTCTCAGCCACACAGGGACACAAGACAACGGTCTCCAAAAGCAGACAAAGAAACATTTGATATAACTCAATTTATGTTTAGGCAGTCTGACCTTGAACTAAAGAAGAAACAATCAATGAAAAAAGAGAAGAAAACGAAAGCTAGCAAGAAAGTAGCCAAGAAAACTTATGTGCAGAGCAAGTTAGATAAGTTAACAGTTTTCTTGGACAACAAAATGGACTTGTTATTTTGTCTTTTTCTTCAGTCTGAAATTCCTCTATTTGAGGAAGCCAATTTGATATTGCAAAGAGAAGAACCTTGCATACACATTATGCATAGAACTCTGATTACACAAGTTAAAATATACTTGTCAGATACATCAAGCCACAATATCTTGAAGGCAACATCACTGAACTTGACTACAACAATGAATCCTTACAAAAACCTGATGAGGTAGTTTCTATTGGAAATGCTGCCAAGGAATACATTGTTAAATATGAAAAGGACCTGAACCTGATCAAATTCTACACCAGTGTCAAGAAGTACTATATTGCAGCTACAAATTACATGATGAAACATTTTCCTCTAAATAATCAACTTCTGATTCATGCAGAGGTTGCTGATCCAAAATTGAAAGTCAGCAAAGATTTCTCTTCTCTACGCTTCTTCACAGACAGGTATCCTGTCCTTTTCAATACACATGAGCATGACACTGTTGACAAGTTGGAAGGGCAATATTTGAACTATCAAATTGATACCTTCTCAGAAACTGTCCTTCAGTTGAATTTTGACAAGTTTTGGATTCAGCTGTCTACAGTTAAAGATGGAAATGGCAACCAGAAGTATGACATTCTGTGTAAGGTTATGCTTGGAATTCTTACAATCTTCCATTCTAATGCTGACAGTGAAAGGATATTTAGTTTAGTGACTAAAAACAAAAGCAAGTTCAGACCAAACTAGAGTACCTCAATTTTGAGCAGTATTATAACACACAAGATGTGTATGCAGTTAAATGGACAATGTTGTTATAACTCTTAACCATCCAGAGACATTTTCATAAAAGCAAAGGCTGCAAAAGCTGCAAAACTATTACAATAAGTGTCACAAACATGATATAAACTAGATCTTACACAAAGGCTGTTTCTGCTCACTGTTTGTGCATATTCAATGTTGTTTTATCAGCATGTTTGTTACTCTGAACTAAATAAAAGATATAATTTCAAAAGAATTTTTTTAAATTTATTTATTAAATACACAAAACACAGTCATAAATGAGCAATCTATAGCAGTAATAAATGATAATAGTTATAATAATAATATAATAATAATAATAGACATTGGTTAGGTCTAGTAACCGTAAATGATAAAGGGCTCTGTCTACAATCATTACGCTCAGTCATTTGAAATAGTTGGCATCTCTGAAAATATGCCAAATCAATAAAACTTGACACAGTGATACAGGATGATAGGAAGAAGGTCAGAAGTTTGTTGAACCACCACCTAATCTACATCTGTGTGTATCTAATCGTTTCTACATTCTTTGATCAGTCACATCAGACTTAGGATTACACTAAGGATGACATAAGGTAGGGTGAATCCCTTATCTAATTTTATATCTAATTTCGGAAAAACTATCAGATCAGCACAACTGGACCCAATGATAGAAGCTAACATGAGGAAAGTCAGAAAGGAGTCAGACCAGTCTCTAATATATATATGAAGTAAAATTGGATGTTTGTCTTCTCACATCCCATCTCACCAATCTTGATGTGGTGACTTTAACAGTCCCCAAAAAAAACATCATGTGCTAAAATTCCCACAAGGTTTCCTACAAAAAGACGGCATTTGCTTTTGCCAAACTTGCAACATGTAACCTATTTTGATATTTTTCTAAAATAATTTAACATTGTCCGTTTTTTTTCTCTAAACAAAAGGAACTTGTTTATAAAACTTTACTATCACAGAACCTTTTTCCAGATGGATTTTGCTAATAATCAAATGTATCTCTTTATCAATATGAGGCGAAACGTGTAGCTCATTTTATTGTAATGCTTTCAGGTTTATTTTCAAAATATAATCATGATCAAGGAGCACATTATCAGAGCTTTCACACCTAAAGTAAATGTGCATAACGTACTAAAAAAAAACTATTCGTATAACATACAATTCACTATTAAACGGCCCGGCATGGCTAGGTAGTTAAGGCAATCGACTCGGAATCTGAGGGTCGCGGGTTCCAATCCCAGTCGCATCAAACATGCTCGTCCTTTCAGCCGTATGGGCGTTATAATGTGACGGTTAATCACTCTATTCGTTGGTAAAAGAGTAGCTCAAGAGTTGGCGGTGGGTAGTGATAACTAGTTACTTTCCTTCTTGTCTCACGCTGCTAACTTAGGGACGGCTGGAATAGATAGCCATCGTTTAGCTGTGTGCGAAATTCAAAAACAAACACTATTACAGATGTCTTTTTAGCTTAGGAAATTTTAACGAAAAATGGAGCAAGTTTATAACGAAGAATTAGTTTAACGAGAACCGATCACATCATATGATTACCTGGGCTACTCATCATATGAAATAGTGAGCCATATCGGCCGAAATGCCGAAGAAGACCGGCAAATCCAACCTTGTAACGGCTTCGAAAATTAAAAATCAAGGACAATGTTCAACAAAAGTAAGTTTAATGCATAACTCTAGATGAAAATATAAATGTAAAAACTTTAATTGAACTGGCTAAAAAAGAACTAAAAACTATAGCCTCCCCAGTGGATGTCTCTCAATTTAAGCTAAGAGAGAAAAAAAGAATAAAATAATAAAATAACTGAAGAAAAAGTAAAATCTACTGCTGTCAACAATGAAGCTGAGGTTACATTGTTAGACAATGAAGAAGTAACAACTAGTAAGGTAAATGTTAAAAACCCCACTCTGGATATTAAAACTGACACTAATTCGGAACCAAACGAAACAAATTCTGACGACGAAGGCTTCAGACTAGTGAAGACTAGAAGCCAGAGAAAACAAGAAAAACAAACACTAACAAACGCAGAAACACACACAAAAATATATCAAAATTACAAAAAATGCCATAATCATACAAGGCACACCAGGAAACCACAACCAACCACAATTAATAAGACAAATATTCAGGTGTAAACCTAAAATTAACATAACGAACATTAAGCGTCTGTCTCGCGGCGGGGTCCTTGTTCAAGGACAGGAAGCCATTGACTTTAATAGTTTACTGAAAGAATGGCCTTCAGGCGCTTTTACAACAGCGAACATAATTATACACTAGACCAACACCCAAATCTTTTGTAATCAGAGGGTTGCATCACTCTATTGACATAGAAGATATTAAGGATGAATTAACTGAACTAAACATTAAACACGATTCAGTTGAACGAATAATTTCTCACATAACCAAAAAACCAACTAATCTAATTAAAGTAGTTACGAAAAATACCCAGGAAATAACCCAGCTGATAAATAATGGTATCCCATTATGGTATCACAAATACACAGTAGAAGAAACCAAAACACCATCAGTGGTTGTAACACAGTGCTACCAATGCCAAAGGTTAGGACATGTAGCAGCAGCATGCCAAGCAACTGTGCGCTGTGTAGGCTGCGGAGAAAATCACCACATATCACAGTGTACCAAACAAAACCCCAAACCTAAATGCTGTAATTGTGGGGACACAATGCTAATTACAAAGGATGCCAAAAATACAAATCTATTAATGCACACTTATATCAATTTAAAATACAAACATGAACAAACCACAAACAAACAAAATCCAAGAACAATCAAAATCAACTACTACTCAAATACCACAAAACACAAACAAACTTATATGCTGCAGTAATCAAGGAAACATCATTCATGCAGAAAAAACCATCAACAAGTAATGAAGATTTACCTAAAACAACTGAAGACACACACAAAACCATGAATACTGATAACACACTAACCAATGCCATTATTTCCACCTTTTCTGAAATATTCACAGAATACACAAATCCTAATAATGAAAACAATGTAACAGATATAATCATTAAAATAATTATGAAAAACATCGAAAAATACCTACCACAAATGTTACCATACATCATGAACTCTGTTAAACATGGATAAATTCACAGTACTACACATCAATATCCAGGGTGCTATTGCTTCCAACACCTTTCCCCGCTAATTTGTATATCTGCTTAAATAATATTAATTAATAAGATATGCTAAATTACAACAGCCACCTACGTAATAGACATAAAAAAGGAAAATATAAATGGACATTGTCCTGAAAAGGACCAGTCTAAAGTTAATATTAATCCATAAAATTCAGTCAATTCCAAAAATGCAATGGAAGGAGGAAGAAGCCTTGTTGTACCTGCCCCTTCTGGGTATAAAAATTGTATATACCCAAATATCAGATAGAGAGAGAGATGTCTTGAAAATTCAATGTAAGCGATTTTTGGTTTTTAACCTTTAAAATGAAAGTAACGTGTGTGCTACACCTTTAAAACGCCAATAAAAGTTACATCGCAATCTCTCTCAAAATACAGTTCAAAGGCTGCAAGAAAAGCAGAAAAGAGAAATGAACCGCTGGAAAAAAGAGCAATAAAGATAAAAGCTGCAAGGGTTAGAAAATTTGAAATACGTGGACAAGAACCTCATGAATTAAAAAATTCAAGATTTGAATGCACCAAAGAGTCAACTGTAGTTAGAAGTTTAAGAAAAACTGAATGAGAAAGAGATGGAACAATGGAATAGAGAAAGCAAGGATTACGTTCTGTAGCCCATCACTAAGGTTTTCAATTTAGTTGAGAGCCTTGAACAACGTGATTTTGGTTGAATGATCTCAGTTTGCGGATGATGTATAGCAAAGAAACGATCTAGTGAAACTCCTTCTGTGTGCTGTTGTGGTGATAAAGCTTACTTCACTGCTATTGAAATCCATCTGAACCACAAGATCATTGTTACAGAAAAGTAACAAATAATCTGAAGAGTTATTAGCCCAAACTTGGAATTACAACTTTTCTAAACTGAAGTTTTTGGGGTTCTAAAATTTATGAATAAGGCTACCTGCCCACATTCAGAATACATGACCAAGCCTACCATAGTATTGGTTCATTGCAACCTCTTTTCAATAAATTGCACGATCTTTGGCAACTTTGTTTTATGAGAATCTCGTCGGAATAAGCTGATCAAAAACGAAGAGCTGTATTAAGTTTAGTTTTCACCTTACAATCAATGTTACACTTGCACAATCAAAAGATTTGAATTGGATGTGGAAAAACTTGCATAAGAAGGTTTAAATTCTTATTCATGCTAATTTAAAACTTCAAAAGAGCGTAAATATCGGTTTGAAGTCTTTAAAGTGGCAATATTGGTTGAAGTGGAGTTAGGAAGAATAACAGATTAAAAAGAGTAGCTGAATTAATAGGGCGCAGGTTTGTTTACAATATACGTTGTTACCTCAAAAGGAGAAGATGGTAGAGAAATATATATGTAAAACGGCTGGTTGAGTTGAGAAAAGTTTTTATGTAGAGAGAGAACAACGTTTCGACTTTCTTCGGTTCACATCGTCAGGTTCACAAAGAAAGAAAGAGGTAACTGACAGATAGCTGACCGCATGTTTGAAGAGAGTTGGGTAACTGAGTGTAGAAATATAGAGAGTGTGCTTAGATTTTGATTATATTTATTAATATAGGTATAAAGGTGTTCCTTTCTATTGGTTTATTTTAGGCTTGAATTGTTGTATAAGTAAGGTTTCTTTAATTTTGCGTTTGTTTATGTATGTTTCTTTATTTAGTATTTGGGTGTTTTCTATGGTTATGTTGTGTTTATTTGACTTGCAGTGTTCGAAAACGTGTGAAGGTGACTTTTGAGTTCTTTGAATCTGGTTTCCATTTTTCTACTTGTTTCTCCAACATAGAAGTCGTGGCAGTTATCACATTGTATTTTATAAATAATATTGGTGTGGTGTTTGTCAGTACAGTTTTTACACAGTATAGACCTCAGTTTTGTGCCTGGTTTTTGAATAAATTTGGTATTAACTGGAATGTCATATTTTGTTACTAGTTTTTGTCAAATGTTGGTTATTTTTCTGCTGATGTCGGGAATATTTCAAACATTTTAAACTATTGCACGAGGATTAATGAATAAAAAGAAACTTAAGAAACTGAACTTTAACTACAGAATGTGATTCACATGGAGTTTATTGAACAATACATACATATGTTATTACAATTATTTTGAAACCTTGATTTATTTTAGTATAAGCATAAAGTAAAATAATGGGTTACCTGTGCTCTGCCCACTACGGGTATCTAAACCCGGTTTCCAGAGCCATGTGTCCGCAGATATACCACTGTGCCACTCGGGGAAGGCATTTTGAAAAAAAAAAAGTAATTCACAACTGTAAGAAAATTTCCCTTTTTATCTGACATTAACTGTTAAAATCAACTGGAAACATGTTTATTTTGGAAATTTCTTTGCGCAAAGCTACATAATAGGCCATATTCATTGTGTCCGCTGAAAGAAATCGAACTTATGATTTTACCATTTGTGAGATCGTAAGCTTGTTGTTGACCCTCCGAAAGGGACTTGTTTGTAACGTGAATCATTTAACATCCAGGTAAAAGAATTAAATTCAATTTCGGTTTCTAACTACGTAATTTTCAATAAATAATTTACACGAAACGCAACAACTACAGAGATTTATTTTGTTTCACACTTCATCTCTGAAAACAAAGAAAACAGTTAATAAAGTTTTACCAAACTAAGCCGATAATGGACGTTCTGATCAGAGAATGTGTCATATGATAGATCGACGACAATTCTAACTGTCACAAGCTTCCTGTCATTTGACAGTTCTAGCGAAAACTTCTTAAACAACTTTTCCCTCGACGCTAGAGTCTAGGAAAGCAATCCATTCGTCATTGCAGGCTTCTGCCACACTTATAAACCATCGCTTTCTTGTCAAGTGGGAGAGACAAGTAATAACAAAATCACTCATGGGAAACTAACGTTCATCATGCACACGATTATCATATCTGTTTGGAAGTAATCTACTCTTTACACACCAAATCAACATCTAGATTGAGGAGATCGAATACTTTGTAGGGATGTATCAAAGTTCTTAATTATAAAATTATCAGCATACCTACACAATCATTAATGCAAAAAGTAAATTTGAGTGGTCTTACTTCACAACAGATGCGTCATAGTAGGTACTTCTAAAAGTAGGTCAGTAGTAAGTTTACAGACTTATAATGCTATGATCCTGGGTTTGATTCTCTCTAGTGGACGGAATGCAGATAATCTAATGTATATTTTCCAGCTAAAACAAGCAAAATCAAAATCAAATATATGCTTGTGAATTTATGTATCTGTAGTTTATAAACGACGCGTGCTGTTCACAGGTAAAGCATTTTATTTCAGAAGCGATTTATATGTTTCCTTCAGCAAAATGGTTTTTTTAAATTTTGTTTGAAATGTAAATTGAAGTAAAGTTTTCGTGCTAAGTGGGAATAAAACTGCGATTTTAAATTGTATTTCTTTTATACTTATGTATAGTTCAATAATTCAATACCGTTCATCTGAATCAACTAGTTTTTACCCCTGTCTAAATCCAAGAAAATACGAAGATATAAAGCCCATAAGCATTTGAAATATTTTAGTTAAATATTAAAAACTACAGAAATGTAGAATATTTTAATTTCAATATTATATCTCTTTAAGGCTAAGCACGGCCAGGTGGTTAAGGCGCTCGAGTTGTAATCCGAAGGTCGCTTGTTAGAGTCCCCGTCACACCAAACATGCTCGCCCTTTCAGCCGATTATAATGTGACGGTCAATCCCATTATTCGTTAGTAAAAGAGTGGCTCAAGAGTTGGCGGTGGGTGGTGATGACAAGCTGTTTAATTTATATGATATGTGGTTACAACTTAAATTGAACATCTGATAAAAAAAATAAACGTACACTGCTGACCAAATTCTTAAAGCCAATGAACATAATGAAAAACTGTGTATTTTGCGTTGTTAGACTCAACCACTTAGAGTAGAGCTTCGAAAGATGACAATAAGAAAAGGGAAAATAAAAAGTAAAAAACGTTTTTAGCATTTAGTAGGGAAAATGTGAACACTGTGAGATTAGCCTAAATTCTAGCTGGTCAAAAGTTTAAGACTATACAGAAACGAAGTGTTAATCGGTAAAGACGTAACGAAATTTAGTCGTTTGTGTTCAAGCATTAGCGTTGTCAACATCTCCCACTGACATTTCCTGTACTACATTGAGTAAAAACACAGCAAAGGCTAAAAAGTTGACAGAGTTTGAATGTGGCAGAATTGTCGAGCTGCAAAAGTAAGGTCTCTCTCAACGTGCCATCGCTGGTGAGATTGGACGTAGTAAAACTGCTGTTGCAAATTTCTTAAAAGACCCTGAGGGATACGGAACGAGAATTTCAAGTGATCGGCCCAAGAAAATTTCACCGGCGTTGAGCAGGAGGATTCGACTGGAAGACACCAGCCGATCGTGAAACCAGATTAAAGCCTTTACGGACGCAGAATGCGGCTCAAGAACAATAAGGCGGCATCTTTGAGAGAAAGGTTTTAAAAACCGTAAACATCTTCAAAGGCCACGCCTCCTTCACACCACAAAACAGCTCGGTTAAACTTTGCTGAGAAGCAGCAAACATGGGACGTAGAAAAGTGGAAAAAGGTTTTATTCTCTGATGAGAAAAAATTTAACCTAGATGGTTCAGATGGCTTACAACGTTACTGGCACGATAAGGATATCCCACCGGAGACATTTTCTATATGACACAATGGAGGAGGTTCCATCATGATCCGGGGTGCTTTCTCCTTCCATGGAACAATGAAGCTTGAAATTATACAGCGACGTCAATCAGTAGCTGGCTACATTGGCATGTTGGAGAGAGCATCCTTATTGACTGAAGGCCCTCGTTTGTGTGGAAATGACTGGATCTTTCAGCAGAACAACGCTGCAATCCACAATGTCCGCAGAACAAAGGACTTTTTCATGGCGAAGAACGTGATTCTTTTGGACCATCCAGCGTGTTTGCCGAACTGAACCCCATTGAAAAATTGTTTGGGGTTGGATGGCAAGGGAAATCTATAAAAATGGACGTCAATTCCAAACAGTGCATGATCTTCGTGAAGCCATCTTCACCACTTGGAATAACATTCCAGCCAGCCTTCTGCAAACGCTTATATTGACCATACCAAGCGAATGTTTGAAGTTATTCGCAATAACGCCCGTGCAACTAACAACTGAGATCTTTTGTTTGACATTTTCTACCCTGTTTAGGACTTCTTTTTGGTATGGTCTTAAACTTTTGACCAGCTAGTATTTAGGCGAGTTTCATAGTGTTCACATTTTCTTATTAAATGCTAGAAAAGTTTTTTGTTTTTATTATCCCTTATCTTATTTTCATCTTTCGAAGCTCTATTCAAATAAGTGGTTGAGTCTAACAACGCAAAATGCATATTTTTTCTTTATGTTCATTGGCCTTAAGATTTTGGCCAACAGTGTATCATAAGTTCATCAAATGTTGAATTCCAATATCTTTATCTACTCTGGTCGCGTTAAAATTTACGGTTAAAGTATAGCTCATTCAATTAAAACTGTCTAAGAATAAGATAAAGTGATGCAGATATATTTCTTCTTGGTTAACTTAAAATGTTCAGAGGTCCGTGAGCCTTTCATTTTGAAACACTCATTGGTACTTTGCAGAACGAACATACGTGCTTAAAAAATAAGATTTGTTTTAGGCTTAAAAATTGCTGTAACAATTCTTATCGGATGTAAAAATCCTAAAATAAAACATTTCCTACAAATTTCAACGTCTTATGTATTTGAACACTGTTGGGTATGTTTGAAATTAAATATCGTAATTAATCTTAAACATGTTAAATTCAACTTCAAACAGTTTTAATGAATAACATCTATAAATAATGTTTTTTCTTGTGAATGATTTCCTTAGGTAAAGGTTGATCTATCTTAGTTAACGATAATCTGACTGGAAGACAGTTACAATAGTGATGAAACGTTCACAGCTTTGATCTTTTCCAGAGAGAGACTACGTTCACATGTAGACATTACTCACTGTCGTTGTTTATATTGCACTATCATTTTCTTATTTAGAAAATAAAGTGTGCTCTATAAGAACGTTCTTAATATATATATATATATATATCAACATGTAGATTAAAGTTTTTTTATGAAGGAATTTCTTAAGTAGGATTACTAAGTAGTAAGTATTGCTTCTTTTTGTCTTAAGTTGTAATATCAAGAAACATACCACTGATGATTCTTATAATGTAGGAAATTAGTCACATCTTAGAGTAGAAGATGATATACATCAGTTTCTTTATTTTTTATACCTCTGATTTTAGCACAGTACAGTGGAAAAGTGTTAGGATAAAGTAAAACATTAGATTTCAGGGTCTATTCAGAGAATAATAGAAAGTAAAGCAAAGGTGAAACGGCTCCCCAGTAGCACAGCAGTATGTCTGGGGGTTCATACCGCTAGAAACTAAATTTCAATACTCGTGGTTGATAGAGTCGAGAAAGCTCATTGTGTAGCTTTGTGATTAATTCCAAACAAATACATCATTTTATTAACCTTCATATTTAATACAAGGAAAACTCAGTGTAAGTGCTTGAGTTCAGCAAACAGTTCATATTTAATGTGTTAATTTTTTGCTTTAATAACTGCAGAATAGTCTTTCAGACATTGTTACCATATATTTAGTAAAAGTGTTTTTTGAAATTTTACTTGAAATGTATCTAATATATTCCTCTAAAGTTTCTTTGGAAGTAGCTTTTGATTTGTCACGTTTTTGATCTATAAAATCCCAGATCTGCTCATTTAGGTTGTTATCGGGACTTTGCATCAGTTTAATGACTCCAGCAGCTTCTTTCTTAGCTAAGTAATTTCTTTATGGATGAGTGTTTGGGGTCATTATATTTTTGGTAGTAGAATTCTTTTCCAGTAATACGCAAACCACTGGGTATTCAAAGCTGGTCCATTATTTTATTTCTTTTGCAAATATCTTCTGTCACCTTAGCATAAAACTATCGCACTGATTCTGTTTCCCCATGCTTACATTGAGGTAAGAATCTTTCACCTAGCTTCTGTCGAACGTACAATTTAAACTTTGAATCAAATATTTCAAACTTGGACTCATCCATCTGTAATGTTCTTTTCCAATCATCAACAGCATTAGCAGATTTCTGTCTCTTGAAAAATTTGGAAATCAAAGTAAAATTTTTTAAACTGCTACGCTTTCACATTTTCCATTCTCGTTTAATCTTCTTGATAATGTAGATGTGGACACTTCTGTCATTTCGTACAAGGTTGTTTGTCTCATGCTTGAGATCAGTGGCAGTGTTCCTTCTTTTCTGAAAGTTGCATAACTGAAGAAACATAATATCAGTGTCATTTAATTTAGGTGTTCTATCCCTTCCGGTTCTAGTTTCAAACTTACCTGTCTTGATCTCATGATCTTGTATGTACTTTGCAGTGTCTAGGGAGCATTTTAAATATGTAACAAATTGTCAGAGAGTCCAACCAGCATCACGTAAAGTGTTTATACGTATTCTCTGATTTACTAACAAATCTTTTACTATTTTTGTCGTGGCATGAGAACAAAACTTAATATACAGTATAAAACACTGTTTTGTCAATGATTATTTTGTTTGTTTCGAGTGCTATGAATTTAATTTATTCTAGTATATACTAGTATCATACGCTAGTTCCTTGCTAGCTTCTTTCTATGTCGTTAAGACGCCGCGTGGAGTACTATGACAGTTATTTCAGACCCTAAATTTGATCATGATATTCATTCAAGCAGAACCATTATGACAGGCACTTGGTAAAAGTGTATGGAAATCATAAAAAATGGTAAGTATTTTCACACTTGCTCATTCAGTTGTCAAAATGAATCAGTGAAGCATTACCACAGTGTGGAAATTTAAATTCTGTAACGGTATGGAAGAATTAGCTCCATAAAATGGTAATAATGATCAAATATTTTCTTGTCCTAACACTTTTGCATAATGCTGTATATAGTGTGATAAATTTCTAAAACTGTTGTAGTTATCAGCAGTTTTCAGAGAACAATGATTTCCAACTGAGATGAAGTATCAAGAACATTGTTTTATGAGATAATTAAATGTAAACATTTCAATAAGAAACGGGTCGATATAAAATGTACTTTTTGTAATTAAATCAGTTCCTTGTGCATTAGTTCATCGTTTTTAGTTTGTAATATTACTACAGTGTTTACTTATGTTACTTTACCGATTCTGCTTGAAACAAGCTGTTATGTCACAGCACGAGACATATTTTTTCTCCGATATGTTTAAAAACGGACTGTTTAATTAAATCGTAAGATATATTTCAGTTTAGAAAACTGTTGTTTTTTCAAATGCTGTACAAAGTGATTGAAGAGAAACAAATATAGATACACAAAAATCATAATTACAAACTTAGTAATTAGTAAACTGTGTTAGCATTGTTTATAATACATACGGTTTCTATTGCCCAAGAGAATCAATTATAAATCTTTACAGCTGGTTTTAATATGAAAACAAGTTAGAACAAAATTGGAAATAAAATATTTAGAAGTTGCTGTTATAAACGTATATCGTTATTATATATTATCATATAACCACATGAACAAAGAACATAAAAGCAGGTATAATAGCAACCTATTTTTAATAAAGTTCCAAAACATGATTTAATCAAAAGTCCACCACGGTGTTTCGATTTATGTTAATTAACTTTAAGGCTATTGAATTACAAATTTATTTCTTTGTGTTCATGAACACTAGCACAGACAGAGTTAACTAAACAGGCAGAATCGTACACTTGGCAAAGATGAAGCAGTCTTATTCCAAAGTGAATGTGATAAGATATATTTAGGTCACCGTTGAAAAATTAATGCTAAGAAAATTGGAAAAGAGACTAATGTTCTATTCGACCATGTAGAATTTCTCCAGGTAACGTTTATATTATTTTTATAAATTGTTGTTGGTCAATTTATTATTGCGTCAGCGTAATATGCTCCCGTACACAAGTAAAATAAACGATTCTTGAATATAGGCAAATAATTTTCATAAAGCAACATAATAACACTTTAATTTGCAATGCCACGTCTTCTGTATTCATAATTAAACTTCACCCATTGGATATCCGAGCAGAATTCCAATTTACACTCGCTAATACCTCTAATGTAGACCTAGTGCAAGTTCTGTAGTTGAGCACGTAATTTTAGTATACTCTGTCAGAATCCCTACAATAATCCCACGATACTTTATTCAGTATCACTACCTAATCCCAATATACACTTTCGACATATACAACCGATCCCAATATACACTATTAGAATTCTAGGGAGTGCTCAATATACACTTTAGCGACACTTGCTGAGACCAGAAACCATACAAAAATATCAGTATGCGTCCTTTAACAACACTATCAAATTCTAACACAAAATTATTAGAGATCCCACAGAATTCCAGTAGTTGGTCATTATATTTAACCCTATTATACACTATTAAAACGCATACAGTAATCACTAGTGCATGTATACACCAAAACAATCCTTACAGCAATCCCTATACACTAAAACAATTCCTGTACTTAATTCCAGTACATTTTACGATAAACTTTACAGCAGTTCGTAATTTCAATACACAATATTAGACCACCTGCACAATTCCTAATCCTAGTATATACCATTAGTATCCCTCTATCAATTCCTAATCCCGATGCCCTAATTGTGCCAAACATGCCCTCCTTTCAGCCGTGGGGGCGTTATAATGTGACGGTCAATCCCACTATTCGTTGGTAAAAAGAGTAGCCCAAGAGTTGGCGGTGGGTGGTGATGACTAGCTGCCTTCTCTCTAGTCTTACACTGCTAAATTAGGGACGGATAGCGCAGGTAGCCCTCGAGTAGGTTTGTGCGAAATTCCAAAAACAAACAAATTAACCTATTTGGCTCGAAACTTCTGAAACGTTTTAAGGAGTCGATGATGTATTTTGTCATGCCCAACAAAATTCTGTTCTATGTGATTATTACTTATTTGTTTAACTATTGTATTAAGTTTTTAGAGAAAAGCCAAGTATATTGAATTCTCACTTATGTGCATGAAGGGGGTATAGTACTTTATTTAAACGTACGACAAATTGAATAATGTTAGACGTTTGCTAGAGTGTTATTAAAAAGTGCACTTGTCCTAGTATGATATTCAACAGAACCTAAAAACTGACGAACTGTTTCCAGTGTGTATCCTTGTTTCTCTAGTTTCAAGTTTCTTCTGGTTATTGTGACCAACATAAAATAGTAAGTAAATATTGACGGTCAAATCTATTGAGAATTTTCAATAATGAAATATGGTATAATATAGTCTAAAGTATAACATGTGATTGTGTGTGATTTGAGTCAAGAATTTTAAATAAACTCGTCTCACAGATCTAATATAAGTTCAAGTCATTTGTCAATATTGATCTTCCAAAAGCCTACTTCCAGGAGACAGCTAGAGCGAGAAGCCTGAGTTCACTCTACTCTTCAAGAAAAATCAGCACAAAAACAAACATTAAAGAGGAAAAAGTAAATTTCGTGAAAAAGTTTGTTACGTCAATTCCCAGGTGATGCTATTAACATATTTGACGGTAAGGTATGGGTAGCACACTAAAAGTATATCTTCTTTTGTATTAATTTCAGCGAAATTGTATATATTTCTGATTTGCTCGAATTTATTTTATCCGTTAAACAACTGATTAACAAAATTGAAGTGTATGTTCCTCTATATATTTTCAATCATGTTTTTATTACGTACTCAAAAGTTTCCTGTTCTTCTATATAAGACGAAGACGAAAGAAAACATTATTCTACCAATAATTTTCTTTGAATAGAACACTAAATTTAGTATGAATGACCAAAAGATTAATTTTCACCTTACATTATCACTATTTTGAATTTTGTGCCTATTATTTATGTCTATTACGTTTCTTCCGTTCAATCTTCTAAAATAGTTTAAGTTGAATTTCTTTCAAATATCTAATTTATTCGAATTTTGCGAATGTTTTACGTATATTTGATAATAAAAGATGAAAAAACTTCAATACAAATTCTGCTTCAGCTCCTTTTACCTGGTTAATTCAGTTAAAATTTAAAACTAAATTTTATCAAGTACTTTCACAAGATTCCTGAGAGATTTATTACTTACCATGACCATCCATTTATTTAATTAAGCCTCAAAATTTACTTGACTTAAAATATAATAATCTCATTGATATTTTTTTTTTAGATAAGAAAGTAGAAATAGCTAATACATTGGTACTAAATCCTGAATTGTAATATATTTTTGGTTATTGTGGTTTCTCACGGTTCTTTCTTCTTTTCTAGGCTGAATAAATTTTTCTAAATATTTTGTTTGTCCTTCAAATAATCTTCTTTAATGTTCCTATTATTAAACACTAAACCAATAAGAATACGTTCCTTATATGACAGTAAAAAGATAAATAATATCCAGAATTTGCTTGTTATTGATGGAGAACATTTAAAGACCAAATTATTTGCTTGTCTTATTAAACAATATTTTAATAAATGTGTTTGTTTCAGTTTAAGATATGTTTATACATGCATAAAACTTGTATTGTTAAATGTGTATTGCGAAAGTCCCGTCTGTTCTCCAAATTTGAAGAATATATTCAAGTGTAAAAATCAACAATATATGTTTTATATTGTTGCCAACTGAACTTTCGAGAACCTCACCTAAAGTTTATAAATTAACGCACCAAGTTACAGTTTTCAGAATATTGTTGGTTTGCTACAGTTAGTATACTATATATATCGGAAGTTATAACTGTGATAAACGCTTATTAATTGGAAAACACCAGACATTTTACCAGGAACGTTTATATAATTCGAGCATTGCAATCCGTTCAACTTCAGAGAATTAACTTTGGAAACAGTATTTCTGAAAGACATTAGATATTTTCCTCGGTGAAGAGTGAGCTTTTAAATGGCGTGTTTTAGCTAAGAATGAAGATAGCTAACTTCTTGTCAAGTGAAATGTACCTGTGTATTAACATAGAATTAATTCGTCCATGGTGAACCGTCAATAAAATATTCAGTTTTAGATCAGATATAAGAGTTTGTATTGTTTGTAAGTTTGTAAAACGTTTGTATATAAATCATATTTATAATAACCATTACTATAAATTGTATTATTATTCGTATCTTAAAATATATTTATGTTAAGAAATAGAATTGTGTATGTCAATCATGTTGGCAATTATTACAAACTTGATACATATCTGCATTCAATTAAAATTAAAATTTCAGGTTATTTCAACATAATAAACTTGAGACTCATGTGAGATGAATTATAATGCCCAACAATATTAAATTAGATTTTGGGAAATTTTTAAAATATATTTTTCTCATTATTTTCATATCTTTACTTTCTTCACGTATTACTTTAAAATATATCTAAACTCTAAAGAACTATAACTCATAGAAAAATGCTGATACAAGAGAGAATGTGATAGGTTACGGTCTGCTCTACGATAGTAGAGAAGTATTTGGTAAACTTAACCAATTAATGAAATATTGAGGCTCTTAAGCTTACCAAGTAGTGAAGATTTATAAGAAACTTTATTATGTTTTGGCAATGACTTTCCTTATTTCAAAGAGATAAGAAAATTAATCAGCAAAGGATTCATCATGCAGGTATTTCTAGTACACACTATTTACGTAATAATTATTGGGCCTGATATACAAATATACTTTTAACGTGTACATCAAATAATTGATATACTCACTAGTTACAGCGAAGTCTGTCATTTGTGATATGTTACACATACGATATCCAAACACTATCTATGTATTCACTTAAAAATAAAGAAAATCTGTGAAAACTCAGAAAAGAACTTTTAAAAACCTGAACATATCTTCATATTTGCCTCTTAATTCATCATGCTCTTCGAAATGGAATTATGAGTAAGTCCAGAAACGTGAAATAAGAAGAACAATAATTTTTTTCTTTGAGATTTGTATACTTGAATCACTCCAAGAACGAAAAACATTCAAACGAGTATGTGTGTTTTTCTACTTCAGCAGTGATGAGCTCGTCCTTTTTATTTGCTTGTTTTCTTTACAGGTTCACATCAGTGGACTTCGTTGTACTTTTAAAAACTTACTGACAGATACAAGTTTTGTTTTTTTACCCTTTTAAAGTTTATATAGTAACCTCACCTCTCAATGCTATTTCTTGAGTTAATGTAGCATACCGCCAGTGGGTCTACATTAGGAAATAATGTGCTTTTATCCTGCAAAGTGTATTTCACAGTCTGTCCTGATGTTACAATACTGACTACAACGTCTTATTGTTCGATTACTTTCTTCTTCCTATTTGTCATACGATAGTTGATAACAGAAGTTTCAACAGATCTATATTACTGTCTGTTTATTTGAAGTTTGCGTGAAAATGTCGCATAACGCAAAAACTTTATGTATTGTTGTGTTTATGTTTGTTTTCTTAGTGCAAAGCTTTATACCGACTATAACCAGCAAGGAACGAAACTTTGTAATTTATTGTTCAGAACCAGTAAGACTACTTCTGACTTAGCGGGGATCTCTCCTAAAAAACTGCAATAACTCTGCATAATAGCTTTAATGATGATTTCAAAGCATGTCTGTCAATAAGTTTAGGGACTTCTCAGTTGTGAAAAGCAAAATACAAAACAGGGATGTGACACGCTTTTAACGGTTAATTTTAACGGTTTGGTTTGAATATTTCTGTTATTTAATCTGGTGATTAGTGATCCAAAGACAGCCTACTATTTAAGAAAAGTCTTTTTTTTTGGTTTGTTTTCCTTTTAAGTTGTTCTTATTCTTTCAAGATGTATTTGAGTGGTTGGCAATTATTTACCTACACTTGGAATTTATTTTCAAACTCAGTAATTATCTGCTACCTCTCAGTGTTTAAGCGCCTAATAAATTACTTAGAATATTATGAAAGAAAATGAGTGTTTCTCGAAATTAGTTATCGATCGCTGTTAGATAGAGCTTACAAAATAGGAAAAACAAAATTCAAAATTATTATTTCATTCGTCCACTGTGTAATTACTTAACTGCAAACTGGCACATACATATAGATCTGGCGTCAATAACTGATTTGAATCCATCAATACCTAAGTATATATTTCCTTACTTAGATCAATTCGTTAAGTTGCTGAACGTTTCAATAATACTGGCATACAGAACTTCAACACATTATTATATGCCAATAACAATGTTTAACAGTATATTACATCCAACTGATTTTCTTAATAATTGTCCGAAGTTTGGGTGCAGCTTAAAATAAGGCAAGCAAAGCCCACCAAATTAGTTTTGCACAGATAATTTTAAGGTTGTTTATTTTTCCTAAAAATATAAATTTTCCAGGTAAAGTTGAGAAAAATTTTACGATTTTCGTTATAAAAACTAAGTACAGAAAAGTTGCAGTTCGCAGAAAATTGTTTCTGGCATCTGCAATTTATATTATTCATTTAAAACTGGAACAGAAGTACGTTGTTGTTTAGTTGTTACGTGATGTGAATATGTGGAAGATTAACAATTTAATTGTTACGGCCTGATATAACCTTCAAACATTTATGCTCTACTTTTATATATATATGACATTAAATAGACCTCAGAAAGAACCATTGAGTAACAAACTACTTCATTTAGAAGCTAGAGAGAAATCATTAAATATATATGTAAAAACGGCTTGAGAAAATATTTTACGTAGAGGAGCAAACATTAAATCATTCATCTTGGAAATTGTGAATTCCAAAGGCTCAACATGAAAGACGTATCAAGGAGAAAAAAAATCTCTTGTTAGATGTTTGCCTGCTAAATGTCAAAGTGATAGTCACAGGTGCAACTTCAGAAGTTTTCTAGTCTGGCGAACTACACATAATATGTTACGCATCCCAGATTTCTTTGCCACTTAAATGAAGCCTTATCTATTTCTTTGATATTCATCAATTTATTTTGAAATTTCGTTACAAAAGTATTGTAGGTTCAGCATAACTGTTACAGGTTTGAATTTATTACTTTATATTATTATGTTATTTTTTATTTATTGAAAATAGACTTAGTCCAAGGTTACCACATACATTTTGATGCGATTTTTAAAAGCATGGATATTTTAAATTGGAAAATTGCATAAATAACTAAAAGGTTGTAGGTTTGAAACAACTAATTTTTCTATCTTGTAAAGTGTTTGCTTCACATGAATGTATATTCAGTACGGTTGCTTTTATTTGTTTTAAATCTTCTTAATGTATTCACTCCCAGAATCAAAACCCTATTTTTAGCCTTATAAGCCCTGATCCAGTGGGGACTAAAAGTTACCAAACTAAAGACAATTAACGGTTGAGCTTATATATATATATATATAGTGTTCTGACTGTTATTTTTGTATAACAAAAACAATGATTCAGACAATGTTCAATAGGTGTTGGATCTAGCCTATAATAGTGAATACAAATCCTTTATGTTCAGTTTAATATTAATTCTGTATCAAATTTAATTCGATTCAATTTATAAGCACCTCACACGTCTATCTCAAGCAAGTAATCTTCCAAATAAATACGAAATGAGTTAAAAGTGGTAATTTTAACATTTTTTTCAAACTACGGATCTATAAGTCTAACAAGGATAAATAAATAACCTATTTTTAATTTCAATTTCCTTCACATTAATAGAGAGTAAGTCTCTCCACAGAATAATGCTAATGAATTAATATGTAGCCTAGATGCAAATATAGTGACTAAGCAACATACAATGCTTTCACAGTAATCTTACACCTGGAGGTTTTAACACAGCTCTTTACAAGGTCGAATATTTGTATAGCGAGATAATTAAACAATGTACAGAGACGAGGGTCACAATATTATGAAAAAAAAAAAACCTTTTTTTAAAATACATTTTATTTAATTAACATTTCAAGTTCAAGAGGAAAGATTTGGAAAGCATAGTATGTAAGATAGCAGTAGCTTTCCAAGTCAATCTACAACAATGTCCTTAACCGGGTAGAAAATCTGTGAGAAATTTGTGATTAGCTCATGGTACCAGTACCGTCAACGAAGTTGTAGGTGGTTGTCAAACTTTCATTTACACCTTGAAATCAGTGACTGATCTTATGATAAATATAGGTGAGAAAAATGGGAGATACTTTGTGATGACAAGAAACCAGCTTGAACTAAAACTTTATCTTCAGACATATAGTATAGGTTTAAAAACTTTTATTAAAATAAAGCAGAGAACAACGTTTGCAAACTCTCATTGTTAACATGAAGATGACCTAAGAAGGTCGAAACGTTGTTTTCTACTTTATGTTAATAAATTTTTTAAAATCTATATCAAACGTCTTGAGATACAGAATGGGAGATACTTAGTAAATGAAATTCTACGCACACACACACACACTCTTATATGCCATTGTTCAACAATGGTACCAGAAATTTTTCAAAATGCAATTTTTAACACTGTAATCTCTATCACTCACTGATGTTATCCAATAATGCGTAACCATCACTACCACAAACAACATGATGAGTGATGAAGGTAGCGATTTCAAAGACGACATAGTGCCAAGAAAATCATTCGTAAGAACAAAGTGATTAAACCTCAATAACTCATTTGTTAGCACAACAATCAACATTTTTATCTTACAAAACTTCTCGCAATTATGCTGTTTATATATACCAAATTTCCCAAATTAAATAATTAAGCATTTTCTCATTTTCTTTATATTTTCAATTTCAAATATTTAGATAAACGTTGAAACAATTCAACATAACTAATGTTTTAACTACAACTAACGAACATCCCGAAAAAATTCAATCAATTTAACAACTAATGAAGTTTAATCCATATATAAGAAATAAAAGTGATTTAAGCATATGAACTAAACTGATTCGCGTATTACAGATATTCAGGTACTTAACTTATAGCAATGAAACATCAATCGTCGTCATGGTTAGTAATTTGTACCATTATCTTAGTCTAATCATTAATTAGTTACTAGTTGTGTATACTTTTATTAGATAAACGTATTACTGTACACCTCTTGCGTTCTTGCTGCTAATCTGCTGCCCTCTTACGGTAAATACTGAGAAGAATGTTTATGATTTATCCAGGGGGTTCAAGCGTAAGCTTCAAGTTTTGACCATTGTACAGCTTTTTGTTTAAGAATAAAGAATGAAAACTGTTTGTGGAAACAGAAGCTAGGATTCGATCCTGGAATTTTGTTCTTGTTGCTCTTAGAAAGATGTATTAACCACCTGACTGTCTCAGTTTTAATTTTCTATTATTGCGATTATTTTTTGCGAAGCTACGTATGAAGCTATCCGTCCTGTGTATGCCGTGAAGATCAAACCCTGAATTCTGGATATATACGTGTTCATGCTTACTACTGACCAACCAGAAGACTGTAATCAACGAATATTTAAATAGATTCATGCATAAGTAATACAGCAGGTTCAGGTAAACGTAAGATTCAGATATAAGAATTCAAAACACAACTGACTGTTATAAGAAATAAAACGGATTCAGATGAAAGTGCCTAACCAGATCTAGTTGTAAAAATAAAAAGAATTCATGTATAAATATTGAAACCAATTAAACTATTTTGTTAATAATAAATTTTAGTCTTAATATTTCAGTGACAAAATAGGTGATGAATCGAGTCTCTATTTATAAAAAAAACCGACTTGGAATGAGTCATTTTATATTTAATTTATTTTCTTTGATGTAAAAATGCACAATTTTAATGAAGATAATGATTATAATATTAGCAGTAATCTTATAGTGATTCTTGTTGACACATGTTGTAGCTGAAATAGACGATACGTTTGAATACTACCCTTATTTAAACATGTATGCATGTATCCACCCATTTTTGTAAATATTTTTCGTACTTTTGTTCAACTATTTTATAACTAGTAGAAAACTGGATTTTTTGTAGTCAATTCCACAAAACGTTTATATCCTATGGTTTTCACTGAAACATAAATCAAGTCACAGATGATTGCCAAATTAACCATTCTAAAATTAAAATATCACAAATAAAAATATAATGAAAGAAGATAAAATAGTATTATGAAAATATAAACTAGAAACATTGGTTTTGAGGAATTAATCAACCACCAGGAATCATTTTAGGTTCTTCAATTAATGAACAAAAGTATTAAATTTTTAAATCTTCTTCACGTTCCTTAACAAAGTAGAATATACCTAATAATAAAGAACAAATAATATTTTTATATCTTTTGTTTAAGACAATTATGATTCTACTTTATAATATTAAAGCTGATCTGTTTTAAAATATTTTATACATGTATTACTACAACAATATTTGTTTTAAGAGTGTCCATAATGAAATAAACATATGCCTGTAATATGACTTACTGTAATAACAATTGTTTTACTAATGATAATTGTGAAATCAACAAAGAGTTTTGATTAAACTATATATTTTCTTGATACATTTATGAAAGAAAATGTTTATGGATGCAATATACATGTTAACAAAATAACTTACTATTCTGTTAAAAAGAGTTTGAAATGTTTCATGTATGTAAGATTTAATCCATTTTATTTCCTCTATTTACAAACTAATTAGAAAACTTTATAGTTGTTTTCTTATTTCTCAGTTACCTACTTCATTCTAGAAATAAAACGATAATTACTTAGATAATTTATACTAAATTCAATAAATACGATCATTATAACCATAAACCAATTATCTTGGTATATTTATTGTCTGTAGAAAATTTTTGATCAAATTATCTATAAAATAATTTTCCATTAATCGTTAAATTACTTACAGGCATAATCTATATTGGCATTGCTTCAGACAATAATACACTTATTAATTTGCAATAATCATTAAGTATACCATTCATATATATGTAAATACTTCTTATTGTTTTCTTAAATGTTGAATTTTAAGGGTATGATACAGCGGCTTAATTCGTATCGTTGTACGTTCTTTTAATTTTGCATATGGATAAACAGACGTATAACGATTTCTCATTAAACAGGATGTTTCTCGTCACATGAACGTTAATTTTGATTATCCGATCCGAATATTCCAAAGTTAAAAGTTCCTTTTCCTTTAAAAGACTTCATTTATCATTTTCTCTTTATTGATGAATTTGCTTAACACTTTTTTACTCTTTCAAAAACCTAAATTCTAATTTAGAATGTGAAATATGTCAGTGACATAGCGTTTTGGAAGAACCTTTTCTTTTTTCCTAGAGAAACATAAGTAAGTATTTAGTATTTCTAAATTAGGATGGATATAATATGTAAAGTCAAGTTTAACTCGCCTGAGATAATTTTAAAATTTTCATCGATATATTTAAAATGAAGCAAAATACTTTTAATTGAACCAAAAATATCATATAAATAAACTTCTAAGACTTGAAAAAATGTCAAAGGATTTAAAGGATCGATAAAGGACTAAATAAGCTCACCATCAGCACAAATAAAATTGAATTGGACAGTAAAATGATTTCATTGGCAAAACATGATCTTGGAAATGTCACCTAGCATACATTAGCTATTATAGCAACAGAAATTAACCATGCTGTACATGTCATGTTAGCGATAATATTCTCCAAAGTTCTGCTTAAACACGTTAAAATCCCTAAAGATCAACGTTGTATAATACATAACTCAGTAAAGTTTTATTTAAATACTGATCAACGATGTTTCGACGCCCTTCGCGTCGCCCCAGGAGTATCAAGAAGAAATGCTGTGCTCACCCCCAGGAGTATCAAGAAAAAATGCTGTGCTCATCCCCAGGAGTATCAAGAAGAAATGCTGTGCTCATCCCCAGGAGTATCAAGAAGAAATGCTGTGCTCATCCCCAGGAGTATTAAGAAGAAATGCTGTGCAACAAATAAATATGTTATGGACATAATGAAATCTTCTATGATTATGGAGCGTTGTAACTCCATATATAAGGAAACAGATGCAAGATCAGAAAGGAAGAAGCCAGTTCAGAGTGAGTTTAAAAGGAATATAAAAATACAGAAACTTAACAAAAATAAGAAAAGAAGACCAGGAGATGTGTGAGAGAGAACAAATAAACTGAGAGAGGCGAAGGAAGAAAGTAATATACTATCAGCAAGACACGAACCTGTTACTAAGTTTTTGTATTACTGATTAACAGTAATAAAAAAGTTAGATATTAGGCTTACACTGGCATCAGTTCATTCCTTACTGGAATAAGTAAAACTTAAATAATTTGATAGCGTAAAAAGGGGAAGTAAGTAGAAAAGTAGCACGACTTCAACTATCTTAACTAATTACCCATCCTTGGTTTGGCAGTTATTTCCATCCATAATGATTAGGGAAATGTTATGTAGCATTTTATCAGATCATCAGATAAGATATGATGCTCCTATGCTAACATTGCCTCATATGATTGATTCCTCACAAAGAGCCATATGTGTACTGTCCTTAAGTTTCCTCCTTTTCTGAGATAAGATTATAAAATAAAATATATTGTTCTCATACAGAGTCAAGCTGCTCATTTGCCTGTTGTTATCTGAGCAGCCAATTCTAGGAAGACTAATTGGTGATTTATAGTTTAATATTATCAATCTGCTCAACTCTCATACGCACATAATATGACCTGTTGTAGCTTATAGTTCACTTCACTTAGCTGTTGGCAGAAGATATATGGACTAGTCCATCCGGAGCCCAGTTGGTTATGCCTTTTGTGCACATACTACAACCGAACTCAGTCAAATGGGTCGAAAACTTGCACCATTATTGTTTTATCATAACATTTTTTGACGTATATCTGCTGTAACTATTTGCCGAAGCAAAATATTACACACTACTTATTGCAAAATGTCTTAATCTCATATATTCATGTAAACAATTTGGAACATTTGCAT
This sequence comes from Tachypleus tridentatus, assembly GCF_004210375.1. Taxonomy (NCBI): domain Eukaryota; kingdom Metazoa; phylum Arthropoda; class Merostomata; order Xiphosura; family Limulidae; genus Tachypleus; species Tachypleus tridentatus. The sequence goes on along the minus strand of NC_134825.1, from coordinate 39,892,987 downwards.
TAATTAGGTGGGTGGTGATACATCATATCCATGGGAGCTCTAACAACCTTCCAAACATCGGGAGTTACACTAAAAAACAATCAACTGTGATTTATTCTTGATGACGAGAAACACACTCGAAGTAAAAAATGTATTTCAGGATGGCTGGTATGGGTATTAACACTTTTATTGATAAACAGAGAACAACGTTTTGACCTTAGATCATCTTCGTCTTTGTTCAATATTCTCTGTTAAAAAGTAAAATCTCGCACACTAGAGTTTTTAGAACAACAATGAACCCCAAAACTACACTGGTATAAGCAGCAAAATGATAGAAAAGGACATAAATATGACGAATCTTACAATATTTGAGTCGCACCTCAATCTTTTTCATGACTCTTCTCATTTTAAGGTGTGGTAATTGTAGCTGTCAATCCTACTTTAGGTTAAAAGTAGCTCTATGCGGCTGTGTTGTGTTGACTGGTTTATATTTGGTGAGTAGGTTTAAATTAAAGGCGGTTATTCCTGAATTTTGGAGTTTCTGACTTGACTGTTAAGCCCATTTCTCAGACAATATTGTTTTGGTTAAAATTACTAAAACGACATGGAAGATAATTCTTATCAGACGCTATTAATCATCGTTATTGAACAAAGAAACCTATATTTTGTATATCCATTAGTTAAACCAACAATATAAAGCACCTGACAAGAAATTAGAGTTTTAACTTCAAATTAAAGATAGAGAACAGCTCAAATAGAAATGTTCATTTTTCTAAACGTAAGGTAGGCCTTTAATTCATCAATTAAATTTAACTACTCATTTTAAATAAATATGTACTATATATAAGTATGTTTATTATTTATTTTTTATTTATGCCTCTCGATTCCATGAAGGAACATAGGGCCGCAATCTCTTGCAGATTCATTAACAGGCTGGTTTTTTAAGTGAGTAGATTGTTAGCCCACCGCACAACCCTCAACCAGGAGGAGAAACCTGAGCCGTCCCTAATTTTGCAGTGTAAGACTAGAGGGAAGGCAGCTAGTCATCACCACCCACCGCCAACTCTTGGGCTACTCTTTTACCAACGAATAGTGGGATTGACCGTCACTATATAACGCCCCACGGCTGAACGGGCGAGCATGTTTAGCGCGACTGGGATGTACTATATATAAACATGTATATATATAAATATGTACTATATATAAGTATGATTTATATATAGACATGTACTATATATAAATATGTACTATAGCGTTTTACATCAAATATATAAACAAAATTTACCTTAGTCTAAACCCTGTGAATCAGTTGTATCTCTTAAAATAATGTATCTTATATGTTCAGGTAAACACACTCTCAAAGTATATATAATTTATTTAAATAAAAAACAAGAAATATAAATATTTAGATATTTTCTATTATCTGACAAAAAGTGCATTATATCCTTATATTCTATATATAATGCACGAAGATCCCTCCAATGGCGAAGCAGTATATCTGAGGACTAACACTACTAAAAATAGGGTTTCGATACCCGTGGTGGGCAGAGCACAGATAACCCATTGTGTTGCTTTGTGCTTAATTACAAACATACACAGACAAAAAATATCCTTTTTTATACAGAAGTGTATGCTAAACAACTTCTGATGGGTACGATCAGTCATTATTCTCATAACTATGAATAGTCTAAAATCTAGTATGTTCTACAAAATAATATCTCGAATAATCTTAAATAATAATTAAACTGTGGTTATACAGAGAGGGATTGAATAAAACTGCTTCGTACTTTGGATGAATCCAGGTTTCACTCTATTGTATCTCTTACATTTAAAAGAGTTTTTCGTCTTCCACACCAGTGAAACATTACAATATCAGATGAAAGAACAGAAAGATTCTACGCTACAATTTTGTTCAACAAGAGAATTATTTGTGAATGATATAATACTAGTTATTTGCTTTCAGAATCTCATGTTCGCCATATTATGTAAGGATCGTTGCCTCGTAATGAGGCTTCCACTGGTTTTCTGGTCTTTCTGTCGGGATATAAAAAAGGAATTAGATGTTCTTTCATGATAATTTTATTTACTGTGTAAGTAGTAAAGATGTTATTAAGTACGTTTAACAGGAGATTACTTTTTCAAAAATTCATGAAATACTTAAGTTCCCAGAACTTCTTTCCACTTTTGATTCATATTTAATGAAAAAATTAATACATATCTTTTTATTCTGGTGTGTCGTTCTGAACTGTAATAAAAAGTCCGTTTTATGACGTTTTATTGCGTAAAAAAATAACCAGCATTTCTACGCTGACGGCCTGGCATGGCCAAGCGTGTTAAGGCGTGCGACTCGTAATCTGAGGGTCGCGGGTTCGCATCTCCGTCGAGCCAAACATGCTCGCCCTTTCAGCCGTGGGGGCGTTATAATGTTACGGTCAATCCCACTATTCGTTGGTAAAAGAGTAGCCCAAGAGTTGGCGGTGGGTGGTGATGACTAGCTGCCTTCCCTCTAGTCTTACACTGCTAAATTAGGGACGGCTAGCACAGATAGCCCTCGTGTAGCTTTGTGCGAAATTCAAAAACAAACAAACAGTTCTTCGCTGAGTTAAAATTCACCCGTTTCCGTTGTTAATGTGAAAACAAAGAGCTAATAATTTGTTCTTAATCGATATATATATATATATAATACCCATCTGAGTCGTTAATTACTTCACAAAACAATATATCTATTTTGTAAGAACTACTAATTATGAATGAACTCTGCATTAGTTGAAATTAGTTTAATACACCATCAAGACTATAAAACATTACAAATGGGAACCTTACAGGTGTGATTTCAACTAATGTAATTGGTTTAATGCGCATTTTCATAGCGCAGAAGTATTAAAATTTCTCAAATTCTTAAGGATTAAGTTTGTTTTATATATAATTAAAACTTATGAATATCAATGTAAAGACATTTTTTATAAGTTCTGTAGCATATTTACGGTTATACATTAATTTTAATGTCTATTTTTGTTTCAGTTACATCTTGTTGGCAAATATAATAAATTTGATATATATCGACATTTAATTAAATTCTAAATTAAAGTTAAAATTTCCGGCTATTTGTAATCGTAACGTAATAAATGTATGACTCGTCCGAGGTAAATTATAATACGTAACAACGTGGAAATAGGAAAGCGAGAAATAGACATCTAATACCTTCTCGAAACCACAGCCAGAAATATACAAATATATGTAAATGAATGAAGAATCACTCTCAGTTATATACGTGAGAAAACATTTTTTGAAATTAAATACCGAAACCAATATAACTTTGTAGTCAAATTTTTGTCAAGTTGTTTATCGTTTTTGGAGTATTCAAAATTTGAAAATAATCGTAAAGACGAAAGATGCCAAAACTTACAAGAGTTTCTAATATATGAACCCAGAAAGCAGTCATGGTTCACGCACATTATTTTGATGGCACGTGTTTAACGAAAAAAATTCCAAACATGGGTGATACGTGCCATTTAGTCTACAGAATCTCTCGCAGATGAATCAAGAAAAGAATCACGAACTACACATGTTGTCGTAGAGAGTGTCTGGCACACAAACCAAGAATCCAATGATGACAGTAAAATATTATTTGATCTAGAGAATTTCTGGTACGTAAATCACGAAAACAATCGTAACTGACAAACGTTTTTTTTTAACATAAAGAATGTACAAATCAAGAAACTAGTCATAAGTGACGTGAATTACTTTATGTAGCGAATACTTGAAAATCTCTATTTCTGACAAGTTAACCGGATCAAGTATAATAAGGGCTAATCTTAGCTTCTTTTGACCATTGTTTCATAGCTTCTAATCAATTTGTTGTTGTTTCTTAAGCAGTTGGCTGTCTACATTGTGCCCTTATGGTTATCGAAACCTGATCATTAGTTTGTTTGTTTGTTTGTTTTTAAATTTTGCACAAAGCTACTCGAGGGCTATCTGTGCTAGCCGTCCCTAATTTAGCAGTGTAAGACCAGAGGGAAGGCAGCTAGTCATCACCACCCACCGCCAACTCTTGGGCAACTCTTTTACCAATGAATAGTGGGATTGACCGTAACATTATAACGCCCCCACGGCTGAAAGGGCGAGCATGTTTGGCTCGACGGAAATGCGAACCCGCGACCCTCAGATTACGAGGTCGCACGCCTTAACACGCTTGGCCATGCCGGGCCCCGATCATTAGTGTTATAAACCTTCCAACGTCGTGATGAACTACCGAGATGGTTCTAAGTGCTGTATTACTTGTGGCTATGTCTATAAATAGTTGGTAATTGTTTCCATAAGATAATGTATTGTGCATCTGCTTTTACTTCATTTATATTGTTAGCACGTACACACGCAGCATAATCCATTTTACAAATAATTCACAATCTTAGTTCTTATTGCACTGAGAACAACTTGCGTGATGGTAATTTAAAATGATTGTTGGTAATAATTATGTTAACACTTACAATATTTGTTTTTTATGTGTTACCTTTGATTAACTAAAGAGTAAGGTTCTTCGTTCAGTATTTCAGCTTGTGTGACAAAGTCATTCAAATTACATAAGAAATGTATAATTAATAAATAGAAGGCGTTTACCATATAAGGAGAAAAGGCTTTATCTACGTAAAACCTGGCTTCAGCTAACAAATAAGACAAATCATAATGCATACTGTACTGAATGTACCGTACATGATATCATAATTATGAAATATACTTTACGCACAGTTTATATAATCATAAGTGAGCTTTATTAGACGTGTTCTTCGATAACAGTGATATAATTTCGTTTGTGTATTGTGTTAATAACTTACCAATGATTGGATTTTATTTTTTGGTGTTTACAGTTGCATGTCTTTATTTGTGTTAATGTGCAATTCACCTAACGAAGGATTCGATTTCCTTTTTTCAAACAGCTATTTAGAGTGTTTTGGTTTTACTAGTCTTTATATCACCGTTCATAAATTCTCTTTTAGCTGTTTTCTAACTTTGATACAATATAATACTATATCAGTAACTGAATCTATTTTGCAGCTCAGACTGCTCTAGGCTGCTACTGTCTGAATAACTGTTTGCATCCTATCTGCAAGCTTCTTACTCTGTTTCTACGTAATATCTAGACTGTCATAGCTGCCTGTTTCTGCGTAATATCTAGACTGTCATAGCTCCCTGTTTCTGCGTAATATCTAGACTGTCATAGCTCCCTGTTTTAGAAATAAAAAGAGGACTAACAGTTAAAACGCACAATGAATATTTTTATTTTATAGACGAACAAACTTAAAAACAGGAATTGAATCCTGAATTTTACATATGTAAAGGCTGGTATGAGTAGAGAAAGCACTATGTAAAGGAGCAAACAATGTTTTGACCTTCTAGCATTTTCTCCTCCTTTACATAGTGCTTTCTCTACCCATACCAGCCATTTTTACCTATATAATTTTCTCTACAAGTGGGTTTTCTCGTTATCACGAATGAGTCCCGATGTTTGGTGTAAGCCACAGATTTAGAGCTGACCCACTAAAATCGAGGTTATGACCATAAACGTATGTATTATTTAGTACAATTTAATGTAATTAAAACGTTATCTGAAAATATTATGTTGTCCACTAATCAATTATTTCTGATTGTTCGGTTTATGTGTTATTTCCATTCCACAAAGTTTCTGATTTAGTTGCTAGTTTATAGATATACATATAAAATATGGTTTCATAATAGATTTTTGAAAACTCAAAAATTCTCTATTATTTTTAACACTCTTTAGAGCAATATTTATTTTGTAACTTCACATTCAGTCTTATTTAATTTCCACAAAAATTCGAAAGTTCTCTGCTTATCAAATTACTTAGCTACACTATAAAAATAACAAGTGAAGCTTAATTCTCTTGGTAATTATTCTATTGCAATTTATTTATTTTAATACAAAAGATTTCTTCGTTTCCAAAACATATAATTCTAATTCTCTTTAATGCTAAGTACAATATTTATGATTGGCGGAAACTAAGTTTACACTTGTGACAGAAAAAAAAGATTTTTTTATATTTTACATTCTACAGATTACGTTACTACTGGTAACGCCATGCACCTTTGTAAATCTTTAATTGTCCCCAACACAAACTTCAACGTAAACACCAAGTGTTTATCAGATTGAATGGAGAATAACCATACAAATAAAATAAAAGCTAATTTAGAGCAAATTACTTCAATGTCTTGTTCATGTTTACAACAATTTAAGATGATGTTTGCAGTTGAACTTTATATAATAACAGGTATTTTTGTTTTGTTTTCTCTATTCTTTATATAGAAGTTCCCGCGAAGTGTAACGTATTGTTTCCTTGAACATATATGAATGACGGAAATGTTACATTATTGATTTGTAGGTTAGCTTCATGAGAATCAATAAACACGAAAGTTGGCATTGAGACAACATTCATTGTACTAGTGTTTGTTCAGGAGAGTGTTAGGTGCTGCTTGAGCTTCTAAACAAGGTTTTTCTACAGAAACAACAAAGAGTAGTTATGTATATAAATATACATTAATATAAAGTGTTCAATAATAGCTCAAAGGCACAAGACATTTCATTGTTGTGTTGTTGTAATGAATTGTCAGATTTAGCTCAAACGGCTAAGGGACTTACATTTTTACTTCTCACAATGGTTACATCAATGTATTTTCTATTGTTGTGTTGTTGCACTGAATGTAAAGATGTAGCTCAAACAGTTCAGGTACTTACGATTCCACTTCTCACAATGGTTGCATTATTCAATGTCTGATAGTTGTTGTGATGTTCAAGATTCATATATAACTCAAACGGTTCAGGTACTTGTAATTCCACTTATATCATTGTATTTTTCATTGTTTTTGTTGTACTGAAGACTCGGTGTGATGGAACTCACGACTCAAGTACGTGTAACTTATTTCGTCATAGTGATGGTAAATATAAATATATTTTTACTCAAATACTAAGAGGATGTTTTCAAATGTAAGCTTTATATTTTGTAAAATATTTCTTGAAATTTATCTCACAAAATATTCTATCAAACTGATTGGATAAAAAAATACAAACAAGAAACCATGTGGTACTTTTCCAGTTGTTTACAAAGGTCAATAGGATGAAAAGCAACACAGGATATGGTACCATATAAATTTACGAACACGCACAAAAAAATCTCAAAATGAAAAAAATTAAAGATTTTATATCTATATACGGAACATTAATAAAGATGATTTGTTGTTAAAATATTAATTGTAAAATATAGCAAATTTACTTACTTTACTGTACCGTTTTCTAGTCGCTTTATCAGAGAATCGGTTTTCCAGCTCAAATCATTTCTCACGTTCACAATGCGTAGATCAGAATAAATATAATATCGAAGAACGACACAACTGGAAAGAGCGAATCATTCAAACACGGTGTAAAGAATAAAACAGTCATCAGTTTACTTTCGTGGTGTTCCTAGGTAACGTGTCTGCAGTCACAATTTGAAACGTGACAGATGAATACCTTCAGAAGTAAAATGTCGTTTGTCAACGCTAACAGACGCCAAATTTCAAGCAGCATTCCAATGGTTCTTGTTGCGCTTTAAACATGAAATTCGTTGCTTCTATGCTTTATATACTCATGGTATAGCGACTGAAAACAGAAATATATAAAGCAATATTGTAAAAATAATCTGAAAAATTGAATTTCAACATTTTGAAACAAAAGCCATCAATCTTACTTTATCTCAAGGAATTTTGTGAGTATATGTCTACATAGTCTGTTTACGATCATGTCTTTGAAAACTATTGAAAACAGAACATGGGAAAAAGTTAGTGACAGGTGTTAATGTGTACCACAGGAACAAGTTTTAAAAATTAATAAACTTTATCTCAAACACCTATGCGTATTAACTTTAAATATTTTTTAAGTATAGTTCTATACATAGTGGTATAAAAGATTATAAGTACTCGAAAGTAAATAGAGTAAATGAGGATTTTTTTTTTTTATAGGGTTGGTAGTTTTACACAGAAAGGGAAATCTGATAGTTATAAATAATGCCGTGTAAGTACCCTACTAAGTAACTATTCTGTATGTAGGCTTAGTGGTAACAGCTGCCGTCCTTAGCAAGAGATAATTAAGTGTTCCTAAATCGTGTCTGTTAATCGACATTCTTTGTAATTGAGCAAGTTAATACGTTGCTTAATCATTTAAATAATTTTATACTTTCTTATGTATTTCCATTTAGAATAATAGCAAATCTTCACGAACGAAGGCCTGCAATGAAAGTTTCGCCAGCTGACGCAAGGTGCGGTAGTGCCACCAGCAGGACTCTAGCGTCAGACATTTCTTCATTTTGACTAAATTGAGGTAAAAAATTGAACCATTTTATCTTACATGATCGCCACGAAATTATGATACTGTTACGTGATTTTTTTCTCTCCGCATTCACAAATAACAGTTGGACAACTCTTTCTTACCCTGTATATAAATAATAAATTATTTTTGTATTTGTTTCTTTATGTTTGGATTTATCTGGAAAGAAATACATTTTATTTCGGCCTCATTAACTGAGTCGGGAGATATTTCTTTATTAGGTTTTTTTATTAATCTCACTTTTTGTTTATTTTCACAAAACTACGCAGTCTTATTTGCGAATTTTACCTTATTCTTTAATGATTATTATTCTTACACCGTTGTTTACTAATACACTTTTAAAAAATAAAGTATTATACAAGGAATAATTATATATTATACAATTATTTAGGAATTATTTTAGATCGAAAATTAAATTGGCAATTTCATATTAATTCTTTAGTTAATAAATTAAAATATAGTTCTATGCTAATTTTTGAACTTAGTCATTGTGCTCCTTATCATATTTTGTTAAGTGTATATTATGCTCTCTTTCAATCTTTCTTACAATATTGTATTTCAATTTGGGGTGGCACATATAAGACTTTTTAAATTCCTATTCACAAGTTGCAAAAAAGTGTTTTCTCTCTTATTTTTACCCATAGGCTTGATACCGATTTTAGTAAATTTAACTCCCCCTCTTTCATATGATAAACTTTATTTATATTTTTTAGCTTTATCTACAATGCATGTTTCTTTTAATAGGCCTTTTAAAGTCACTTCATATTTTACACGACTTCAATCTTTTTTTCCAATTAATGTACCCACACCACGTAAAACAGTTACACTTCATCAATATCTTTATTTGGCACCTCGTATTCATAATTTTATTCCTTATAGTATAAGATCTTCTATTAATCGTGTTAATCAAAAGAAATACTTAAAACAATGGATCTTAAATACTGATGATAATATTCTGGGAACTTTATTTTGATTTTGTAAGTTTTGATTTTACTTTATTATGTGTTTAACCATCACAGGACGAGTTAACTCTTTGTTGATGGTTTTATATTGTTATTTGATTTTTTGGGTCTAATTTATTGCTTAATAAATTTATTATTATTATTATTATTTGACATGTATTAGTTAATAAGCATGGTATTCTACTCCATTCAACTCTAATCACCACCACAAACTTTTAAATACTTTCTATCTGACTGTGCTGCCATCTGTGGAGTAACGAAATAGTTATAAATCTGGATCCCATCCATCTTTTGCAGTAATATTTGAACGATACATATATTTTACACAATGTGTCAAATCAGCACATTCTGTTCCATTGATATGAACCACTTGTTCAGGGTATTTCTTATATTTAACTTTGAATATAACAGCCCAACTAGTTAAGTTTAAGTTTGATGCTCACAGTACTACACTGAAGGTCGAAATACTGATCAAACCGATGAAAATGAAATTAATTTTATGTTCATTATAAATATCAAAATAGATAATATACATTTATCGTAATTATATCCAGAAGATTGACTTACAACACACTGAATGCTAACTTAACAAAGATGTAATAGATAACAAAAGAATCCATCATGTTATCACATCCCCACAGTTCCGTTCCCATTTTGTTGCTCCGATACACATAAAAATAAAATTCTTACACTTACAGACTTCAGAAGCTAGTCGCTAGTACAAAAATTAAAACCTAAATAAAAAAATACGGAGAGAACTAGTGCTATTTGTAAGGGTAACTTACTCTTTTTTTTGTTTTTATATTAAGCCTTTTATTTTTACATGAAAGTTTACCAACAAATATATACAAAAAGAAAACATCTAAATACTTCTACTTCTTCTCTGTATTAACAAAAAATACAAAAAACACTAGATTCAAGAACAACATTATATTTTATTCGGACTATTTTCCACAGTGTTCGAAAATTCTGGAACCTTACTCACTTTAACGAATTATACAGGATTATACGTAATTTGAAACACGTTTGGATTAACAGCAGGATTGATTCGACTTTTTCGTGTCTTGACAGCTCCGTAGCCAATCATTTGTCTAAAATTAAGAAAAGCTGCAAATCACCAAGAGTTCCAGACTTTTTGAACAGCTTCTAAAGTCTTTCTCTGGTGCGAATAATACGACACGGAATGTATTAAAACATATTAGTACTTTAAAGTGGAAGATTCGAATTTTATTAGTACAAAGCCTTTCCCAGAGTTTCAAATACTAGAATTTTAGTAATGCTCAAACCTCAAAAAGGAACTCCCCCCTACACACCCACCTACTCATAAATCGTAGGAATGCTTCAGTCTACCAGTATATACTACCTAATGTATTTACGCTATTAAAGACCAATATTGAACTTTTGTGAATAGACCTACAGCTGTTACGGATATAGTAACTGTAACTATGGAGACAGCTTTAAACTAAGAAGTTTAACTTCTCCGCTCCTCCACAAAATATAAACATTTTACTTTAGTTATCAACAAGTTTATTTCTGTTAGTTTTTTCTTTAGTGTAAAACAATTATTTTTAAAAGTGTGTCTCTTCTTCTTCAAACGCTTTTTCTAAAATTTATTTTAGATCATCAGATGGTTAGAAATAAAAGTCACTTAGAAATGTGTGTGTTTTTCGCATAGCAAAGTGACATTGGGCTATCTGCTGAGTCTACCGGTGGGCACTTAGAAATGAGACTTTCTTTTGTGAAGAATTGATATTTTTATATGATTCGTTCGTTTTAAGTGAAATCACTACGTTAACAACTATGAACCTGATTCTTTAGTTGGATAATAATATTTAAGATGTCAACAAAGCAACACGTGAACAATAGCACATAACTATTCTTTATTGGATTTTTTCACTTAAAGACTTGTGATCGACGTTATATATGTTTTGACTTTAAAATGGTGTTACAAGAAGTTTTTGTATATTTATCTTTTATCGAATAACTACACAATGGACTATTTGCATTTTGTCCAAAGCCGGGAATTGAGTCCCGGGTTTTAGCGCTTAACTATCTACTGACCCAGCAGGAGACATTTTACAAGAAAAACAGTGAACTAATGAAACTATCAAATTAAGGAAAGCTAATGAATAGGCTAAATTCAGTAATGACAAAGTATTTTCACTCGAAGAGAAAGACCATATCTTCAGGGTCAGCTAATAGAGTGAATGACTTATTACAGGAAGAAAACGACAGGTTTATGATTTCATTATCAAGTTTCCCGGTGTAAACAATCGAGTTCCTCTTCCTGTAACCCGATTCAACTACTTGTCTGTTGTGTTTAGATTAACACCGGATTCGAAGGTAGAAAATCATACGCATCAATAGTTTTAAAACCCTATTAAACCAGGTTGTTGGTCTCAACTGCTACCGGACGTGTAGCTTTCTGGTTGATAAAACAGGAATAGACACCACGAAACAGTAAGTTTTACCAATGTCATCTGTCAAAAAGGTCATAGAGCTATTTCCGAACATAACTCATTTTAATATCATATATAAGCACTGGACCACTGGACGTGGCTCGGTGCGTCCGTCCCACAAAGGATATGCCAACCTCGTAAAGAGGAATTTATTATATAATCTGAAGCTTGTCTGTTTTTCAACCACAGCCCGTCAACGCATTCGTGGATTTAAGTAACTGTTTCAGTTAGGTAAAGAACTGTCCAGCAAACTGTCATGATGAATATATTGGTAAGTGAACTTACATGTGAATCTTTTACTTCTTACCTTGATTTTTCATTACATTTCTAACCTTATCTTTCATCTTCTGTAATTGACTCTTGAAGTCAAGATAACTCGAAGCGTAGTTTTAATTGAAAAGTTTAGTAGGATAGTTTTTATAAACGCTTTTCTTTTTTAAGAACTGAATATCATTTCACTTACTGAAAGTTTAACAGTTTGTTCTGTTTCTTAGAAAGAGTATTAGGAAATATTTCATTATTGTTTAACACAAAATGTTCAAAATTAATTAACTTAATTTGTAGTAAATTATATATGTAATATGGACCACTACTGAGCTCTAAAACTTCACGAACAGTTAACAAGTTTAACTATATTTAAGTTGAATAGTTTTTCAACAGAAAACAAAACAACATCTTCCAATTAGAAAATTAGCAGAAAATCATGAAAGCGAAACTATTGTTTTCTTTTAGGCAACATGTTGTCATGTTAAATAGTTTACTATCGACTGCTTCTGGTTTTGGGGTGTTGGTTGATCCTTTGGTACAGCTCTGAATTTCAGAGCTAGCGAGCCAGGATGGAATTTGTGAGATACCACAAAATATTACCTGGGCTTAAAGTTGAGGATGTGTTATAAGAGTGGCAGTCAATAACCTTGGCGTAAACGGTAAATGTTTAGGTGTTTCTGACTGGCTGCTCTCCCCCTGGTCAATAATTGAAAACTGGAGATGGCAGCAGATAGCTTCAGTAACTTAGCCGTTAATACCAACAAATGCTGCTGCTTTTGTTTGGTTCAGAAGATGTCGTTTTAGATTCTATGTTGGCACAGAAGACAGAAGATAAAGGTAGTCCATTGAAAATTGGTAGTTTTACCTTAAATATGTCCCAACATGGCTAGGTGATTAAGGCGGTCGTAATCTGAGTATTGCTAGTTGGAATCCTCGTCATACTAAACATGTTCCCATTTAAGTCATGGGGGCGTTATAACGTGCGATCAATCCTATTATTGGCTAGTAAATGAGTAGATCCGAAGTTGGCGGTGGCTGGTGATGAGTAACTACCTTCCTTCTAGTTTTACATTGCTAAATTAGGGACGGCTAGCGTAGACAGCTCGTGTGTATCTTTGCACACATTCCAAAGCACACAAACAAACAAACTATAAACATATGACGTTTTTTAATGAAACTAGTTTTAAAGACTTATTAGCTTTATTGTTGCACTAATCGAGATGGATAATAAAATAAAACTTTTTCCCTCTAGTTTTCACTACATCATATTTGTTTTAAACTAATACTACAAACGAAGGTTTAGAAATCCACACACACAAGAACAAATAAGTGTGAAAAATGTTTATTCAAGTGGATTCCTTCATGTATCTATCGTCTTAGTTTTCGTCAAAGACTTAACCAGGATAGGCTCGGCAAGGCCAGGTGGCTAAGGCTCTCGACTCGTAATCTAAGGGTCTCGGGTTCGAACCTCCTTCACACCCAACATGCTTACCCTTTCATCCGTGGAGGCGTTATAATGTGACGGTCAATCCCACTATTCTTTGGTAAAAGAGTAGCCCAAGAGTTGGCGGTAGATTGGCATGACTACTTGCCTTCCCTCTAGCCTTACACTACTAAATTAGAGATGGCTAGCGCAGATAACCATTTGCGAGAATTTCAAAAATAAATAAAACTTAGCCAGACATTTTGCAACTTGAAAATGTTCTTCTTTGTTTTATTTTGCAATTTTAATTCAACTATGATAATAATATACTAGTTGTTGTTTTCTGTTTTACGTCTTAAAAGGTTTGGTTCGGTTTTGAATTTCGTACAAAGCTACTCGAGGGCTATCTGTGCTAGCCGTCCCTAATTTAGCAGTGTAAGACTAGAGGGAAGGCAGCTAGTCATCACCAGCCACCGCCAACTCTTGGATTACTCTTTTACCAACAAATAGAGGGTCTTAAAAGTGGTTTGCATTCTGTTACATCATCTTGGAATTACTTTTATTAAGAAAAAATGTTGTTTTTTCATTTCTTATAGTTATTTACCGATATATTAGCGCTATGTCAACTATTATTACAATACTTTCAAAATGAAAATAACAACAGAAAAAATATTTGAATAAATTTATTCTTGCTGATAATTTAATAAAACTGTATGCGACTCTTGGTTGTGTTTTTCACGTAATAATCTAAGTTCTAGATATTATTACATCAAGAGCCATCAACAGTGTCAAACTTTTCCGAAATTAGTAAAGATAATTTTTTGTTCATGATAATAAAAATATGTAACTTAATATCACTAAAATATTTTAAAACTTAAAATTTGTTAATAAATCTGTGAGAAAAAAAAAACATTTAATGAAACACCTCAGTCTCCAGTGGCTTAGCGTTAAGTCATTGCTTACAATCTGGTTTCGGTACCCGTAGTGAAAAGAGCACAGATAATCTATTGTGTAGCTTTGCGCTTGACAATAATCAAATCAAACTATTATACACATTTTTGTTTGTGTTTTATATGGTAGTTATTTCACCTTTATTTGAACAGGTGGCGCTTTTCGTCCTACAATGTGGTTCGACTGTGTTAGCGACAGATAAAACCGATTCTCCTGAGAATAATCGTTCTCCAGCTCTTAGATATGGACCTGATTATCCTTACGACAATAGATACGGTGATTATCCTGACGTTAACAGATATGACAGATGGAGAGGTGGCTATTATCCTTCCGACAACAGGTACTATGACCGATATTCAAACAACAATGGGTATTATTATAGAGATCCTTACGGTGATCGCTACGACAGTCGATGGTATGGAAGAAACCCTTATAATTATCCTTACGGAGATCGAGGCTCTGAATATTACCCAAATAACAACAGATTTTATCCTGACGGCTCACGCTTTGATAACCGAGTCTATGGTGGAAGATATCCGTCTGATTCAAGGTATGGATATTTTTACCCCTACTACAACCGTTATGGATATGGAAGATATCTACGATCAGAAAATAATGGTGTAAACACTTCGCCCTTACCGCCCGGTTACGTTCCACAAGACAAATACGCTGCCAATGTAGCAAATCCACAATCTCTTCATTTCAGACTTAAACCACCAGGTGGAAGAAATGAGTTTATCCGCAGTTTCAGTGCCAGCGAAAATTCCGAGAAGCTTCAGTAAAACCGAATAACTGAAATCTTCTTCATTGGTAAGTACCTGAAGAGTTTGTTGTTTGTGTACTGTGTTAACTTTCGTGTAAAACTACAAAAGGTCTGTCTACGATAGCCGTTTTGGACATTCAAAAGAAAGCCAAGAGGAAAGCAGTTAGTTAACTCCACCCACCGCTCGCTCCTAAAACCAAAATTCGTTGTGGAATTGGATCGAAGATGTGTGGTTCGTGTCCCATCCTGACTGCCAAAAAAAATGTGTTCTGTACTTTGAAGCAGTGGGTGCGTTATAAGAGTGACTGTTCTTTCTGTTAATCTAAGGGTTATAAATGGGTTTCTGTGGACTAACTGGCTTCTCTCTAAACTCTATCACTTCAAAACTGGAGACGATAGCGCAGATAAACCTTGGATAGCTTTGTAAGAAATTCAGCAAACAAACAAACACAACTAACTACAGCTGTGTAGCGCTAACGAATTATAGTTCCCACATAATTGACAACAAATTTTTAATCACACATTTTATTAATTGCGTTCCGCTGTGGATGATAGTACATAATCATTACCAAAATTAACCAGTTTGGCTGGATAATAGAATAAGAATATTCAGTGAAAACATTACTTATATCAATATTTTTAGGCTCTACCTCATCTCGAGTGGTTAAACATATCTTCCTTGTGATAACAAATAGAAAAAAGAATTATAGTACATTTAACATTTGCTGAACAGAGATGAGTTTCTCTAAAAATATCGTATAGTTGTATGCAACTTTAAAATCGTTTTATGGCGCTGCAGTGGATAAAATAATAGAGCAGCTCCACACTTGGTGTTATTTTGTTTCTAACTTAGGCTTAATTTCAGTACGATACTTTCTTTAAATGTCTGTCATATATTAAAAGTGCTTCTATTGTAATACGACAATTTACCTAAATCATGTTTATTTTGTTATATAACGGATTTCTAGACTTATGTTGTTTTCAAGAAAATGCCAGTTTTAAGTTAGCGCTTTAGATTAAAGCAAAAGAAGAGAAAAGAACTTAATTATCTGTATAAATAAGTTTACATTATTTGTTACTTTTCATGTATATATATATATAATTAATTAATACTGAGTATATTTGATCTTCTAGAATGTAACTGGAGAATGAAACTAGAAACTCTATTTGGAAACACGGAAATGTTGGATCTACAAGTAAACAATACGTTAAGAATAGGATCATCATCCGGTTTCTTATAGCATCTGATGAAACAAGGGTTCCACACTGATTTTACTTTTAATTACTGTTCAAGTTGAAAATTGCACAAGTGGACGGATACATTTATTTTTGGTTTAACTTTCTTTTTTAATGTATTGTTTTGTTCCTATTATTTTATATTTTATTTATACGATACCTTATAATATTAACTCTCCCTCTATTGAGTAATAGTTGCGATGTTTTGACATCAATATTAGAGAATGTTGACACTGTCAAAATTTTTCAAGTTAGACTGTCAATAATTAATAACTAATTACTTTTTCGAATAAATAATATTAATAAAACATCTAATGTGCAAAGAACAATTATTCCAAAAACATTTTTAATGGGCTTTCTCTCTCTCTCGATACATATATATATATATATATATAATAATAATAAAGATTGAGTCTGTGGAACTGAATGTGTGTCTGACCACCATAGTACCACTATTAAAGAATCTATAAACCTGAAATTTTGCATTCATGCTAAGTAGATCCTCAAGGTTTGCACCTGTGTATTATTATTTAGATACGGGCGTGCGTATGCTTTTAATAAGCAAGCTAACAAAAAATCACATAGAAAAAAAGTGCTTCCTTATATTACAGATTATAAATATAGATCTCAGACAGACAAATAGACCAGCACGAGCGTGTGTGCGTGCGTGCATTATTTTCATAAGCTAATCTAGTGAAAATCAACTTCTAATATTTATAGAAAAGCCAATGAGTTTTGGTAGCAATGAGTTCCAAGGTCTTTTATGCCATGTTGCTCAGCAAAAACTTATAGCCTACTGTTGTTGTTAAAAGTTTATGTGCTGATAGTTGTTGTTGTTGTTTTGAATTAAGCACAAAGCTACACAATGGGCCATATGTGCTCTGCCCACCACGGGTATCGAAACCCGGTTTTTAGCGTTGTAAGTCCGCAGACTAAGCCACTGGGGGGCATGCGAATAGTATAAAATGAAATGTACTAACTACAAAACTGAAAATCATATTTATTGTTTTCTAATTTTGGGGTTTCGTTAATTAAACAGGTTTGTTTTATTATTTGTTTTTATTATTTCTGTTTAAAATCGAAGGGTAAGTCAAATGGAAGGATACCTTTATACAGGTCATATCCCGTAATGGAGCAACAAAAGTATATAAGTTGTAATTTTATATTAAAATGGTTTAGAATATACATACTAACGCAGTTGTCTAGAATACATGAATCTAATAACTGCCCGGCATGGCCAGGTGGTTAAGGAACTCGACTCGTAATTCAAAGGTCGCGAGTTCGAATCCTCGTCACACTAAACATCGCTCGTGCTTTGCGCGAAATTAAAAAAAACAAACAAACCTAATAACACAGGCGAAGTAGTGTACCTCTGCTAGTGTGTGTGTGTGTGTATATATATATAGAAAAATATACGCTGCATAAATTTTAAAAAATGCTACGGCACAAGTTATAATGTGAGATATCAGAGATTGTGGGTGTTGGAGATGACTATTAAAGCAGGACCCACATAGCAATGGGGAAACACTGTCAACCAATCTTAACCTCCGTTCTTTAGTCTCACATGTTGAAAAATAAAGAATAAGCAAATAACAATGAGTAAGAGGAGCGTTATTGGGGGTGTCAAACCCAAAACATCTTTATCAACGTTCAGTTTTGGATTTCTGTTTTTAATGCATTGTTTCCTTTCGGTGTCGGATTAATATGGCCAAGTGGTTAGGGTCACGAGTTAAACACCTCGTTCCATCAAACATGCTCACCCTTACAAGCGTGGTGTTGTTGTAACGTAACAGTAAATCTCGCAGTTTGTTGGAAAAGAGCCGGCAGTGATGACTATCTGTCTTTGCTCTAGTTTTTTACCAGTAAATTACGGACGACTAGCATAGACAATCCTCGCATAGCTTTAGGCGACGTTCAACACAAACCAATCCTCCAGACGTTAATCTTTGCTCAAATATCACAATAGTGATTTTGCACATACAAATGTATATACATAATTCAAGTATTTACTAATACCTGTATATATAAAAATTAGCTTTTTTTCTTTCAAACGCAAGAGGACTTACTCTTGTGGTATAGTGAAAATAAGATGGATGAATTACCAATCTAAAGTTTATTTCACTCTAAGTGTAAAGTATTTCAAGCACATTACAGACACTTGTTACTTTTGTTATAAAATTTCTGTGTAGTCCAAATGGATAACAGTTTTCGCAGCGTTAGCTTCGTGTACTGAATTCATAACTGAGTGAGCATACAAATACATAAACGACATAAAACGGTAAAAATTATTTGTTTAGTCAGGTTTGATATCATAAACTAGCGATGTTACCGAATCGAAAACCGGTGTCGAAAATGCTCGCCCTGTGGATATGGCGTAACGTGACGGTTGTCGTAACTGTTTCAGCGTAAAACTACAAATTGGGTTATGTACACTCTTTCAGCAGCGGATAATCGAACTCTAAATGTTAGTGTTGTAAGATCGTAAACTGATAAAGGAATTATCATAACTGATAAAGGGTTCGCGCCCTCGTCGCGCCAAACATGCTCGCCCTCCCAGCCGTGGGGGCGTTATAATGTGACCGTCAATCCCACTATTCGTTGGTAAAAGAGTAGCCCAAGAGTTGGCGGTGGGTGGTAATGACTAGCTGCCTTCCCTCTAGTCTTACACTGCTAAATTAGGGACGGCTAGCACAGATAGCCCTCGAGTAGCTTTGTGCGAAATTCCAAAACAAACAATACTACAGCTTATGATAGCGTTTCTTGGCCTGTAAATGGTGTAAGTATATATCGTTTTAAACTAATAGTATTCAAAAATCATAACCACTTTCTCATTGTGTTTGTAGAAATGTATACTCTGTTTAATAATGTTACTTATTATAATTTATCTCGGACGAGTTTCCGATTTATTGTGCTACATACGTTATGTATAACGAATTCAAACAACCGGAAATTTTAACTTACATTTTGAAGTTAGTTAAATGTTAATATATATTAAATTTATGATATTTGCCAACAAGATTGATACACATACTCTTCTTTATAACATGAATATATTTTAATATAGAAATAACAATACAATTTATAATAACGGTTATTACAAATAATGGTTTATATACAAGAGTTTTACAAACTTATAAACAATACTGACTCTTGTATCTGGTCTGGAACTGAATATTTTATCGACGGTTTACGACAATAATTAATTCAGTATTGATATATCTACAGCCCGTTGCACCAAACATGCTCGCCCTTTCAGCTATTGGGGTGTTATAAAGTGACGATCAATCTCACTATTCGTTGGTAAAAAAGTAGCCCAAGAGTTGGCGGTGGGAGGTGATGACTAGCTGCATTCCTTCTAGTCTAACACTGCTAAATTAGGGACGGCTAGTGCAGATAGCCCTGGTTTAGCTTTGCGGGAAATTCAAAACCAAATCAAATCAACATTTCTAAGAGTTCACTTAGCGGGTAAAATATATCTCGCTGCTCACAAGTGAGTTTTGCCCCCAAGTTATGCGGTGTCCTCGTAGAAATACAATCATCTGAAGTTAATTCTCTGAAGATGAACGGTTGATAATGTTAGAAATAAATACATTTCTGGTCACAAATCTATAATTTTCCTATTAATAAACTCTTACCACAATTATAGCTTTCGTGGTCTATAGTATACTAACTGTAACAGACCAATAATATTAAACTGTCTCCTTATGTTACGATGGCTGCCTCTTATACTTAGGCATGGTTCTCGAAGATTCATTTGACAATAATACTGGCATTTATGTATATTGTTGGTTCTTACGCTCAAAAATCTTATACAAATTTAGAAAACATTCATTTAACAATATAAGTAACATAGATTTCTAAATATACATCAGACTGAAGCAAGCATGGATACTAAAATAATACTCAATCTGTTACAATAAGTATAAAAGCTATAAATTCTTATTAATTACGTATTCATGAGCTGTCATAAAGTTATAGAATTTGAAATTACAAGTGAAGGACGTATAACCTCAAATTTTATTGCTAAAAAAAGAAAAAAATAATGTTTAACCACACTATCTGTTTTATACAACAGTATTTTCACTGTTTTGTTTTCATAAATCACCTCATGAGAAAGAAGTAAAATCATTTTTTCATGTGCTTAAGGATGTCAAACATCGCCTGTTTTGTGCTTTAAATAAAAGTGTTTAATATCTGTGTCAGCCGTCACTACTCTGTATATATTTACTTAAATATGTTCCTCGTCATCATGAATTGTTATTATTATTTCGCTGAAATTTTGCCTTCTCAGCGATCTCAAAAAAATATTCATATTGGACAGAACGCTAGTTTCAGTAAAACTGGATAGCGCAAATCATGGCTGTTTACGTAATTAAAGATTTGTTGAACGATGGCCAAAGTCTCTCAAAGAAAAATAATATCAGCTTTAATAAGCTTACAACCTTCCTGGAATTTGTTTAAGTTTTAGCCATTTTCGATTTTTACGGACAGTACTTCAAAATGGTGAATTGTACACCCATGGTTTTTTTTTTTTACACTTTCATCATATGCTTAGAAGCAAAAGTTAGGATGTGCCGCCACAAACAAAGCTGTGGAGAAAATATGTTGACATTTGTTTTTCAAGACGTCACGGTCCAAATGATCTAAACATGTTTTGTTCACATGTAAATGTTTAAAACAATGCTACACAATACACACTGGAAACAGCACTGTACATCCTCTGTGTCAACGTTTCTCAACCCCTTCGATAGCAGTGACTGGCTTGTTGCTTCCTAAACTGTCGCGTGCTATTGAAAAACAAGTACGTATTTGTTTCTAATAGAAAAGCCAAAACGGGCTAGCTACAGTGTCCATCGAGGGAAATTGAACCTCTAATTTTAGCATTGTAAACCCGAAGGACCTAATGCTCTCCCCTCCAAGGGGTGAGACAAATACAAGTACAAAGAAGACCATTACGATTCATATATGGAAAATATGTCAGTTTTGTTCGTCTATTTGTTCAAACACCTCAGCGCGTGATTGGGAAACACTTTTTACTTCACAAAGAATCAGTTTTATTCGTTGTAAAATCCTTCTTGTATGGAAATGAGCACTCACATTAAACACTTTTTATGTATAGAAAGAACACTCATATTGAACACTTTGGTGCATAGAGAGAACACTCTTCCTGAACATTTTTGTTTATAGAAAGCTACTCGAGGGCTATCTGTGCTAGCCGTCCCTAATTTAGCAGTGTAAGACTAGAGGGAAGGCAGCTAGTCATCACCACCTACCGCCAACTCTTGGGCTACTCTTTTACCAACGATTTATAGAAAGAACACTCATAATGAACACTTTGGTGCATAGAAAGAACACTCATATTGAACACTTTGATGTATATAGAGAACACTCATACTCACAGATATCTTAATTTTTATGAAGTCATCCACATGCTGTGAAAACTGGGATTTTGAAAATATTAACTTTAAGAGATACGTTGTAACGATTATCTAAAAACCGAAGACAAATTTCTAGATTCTGTTTTTTTACAAAACAATTATTTCAAGTATGTACAAGAAAACGAGAAAGGAAAACTACAAATTACTAACAACAAGAAATAAAAGAAATGATAGAAATAAAAAAATGTTACCTTTTATATCTAATCTCCGGGAAAAACTACGCGGTACGTTAATAAACAACACAAAGATATTGTTTACAACGCACCATAAGGGTGTGGCAAAAAGTATATTAAAAAAACTGAACGAACCATTTATCTCGTCTAAAGAGAGAAATATAAAATTAAAACAAAAACTGCCATACCTAAACCAATTTTAACATCACATATTTAGAATGGTTAACACTATTATATTAAATGACAGGATGATAGATCAAGATTATAAGTGAATAGGTTCAATTGAAAAATATTTATAAAAAACATTGCTATAAGAGCTAATAAAATTTATCATCTCTCCAGCATAAATTAGAATAATAAACATGATCCACTGAAAACATCATTAGAATAATAAACATGATCCACTGAAAACATCATTAGAATAATAAACATGATCCATTGAAAACATCATTAGAATAATAAACATGATCCACTGAAGACATCATTAGAATAATAAACATGATCCATTGAAAACATCATTAGAATAATAAACATGATCCACAGAAAACATCATTAGAATAATAAACATGATCCATTGAAAATATCATTAGAATAATAAACATAATCCACTGAAAACATCATTAGAATAATAAACATGATCCACTGAAAACATCATTAGAATAATAAACATGATCCATTGAAAGCATCATTAGAATAATAAACATGATCCATTGAAAACATCATTAGAATAATAAACATGATCTATTGAAAGCATCATTAGAATAATAAACATGATCCACTGAAAACATCATAAGAATAATAAACATGATCCACTGAAAACATCATTAGAATAATGAGCATGATCCATTTAAAACATCATTTGAATAATAAACATGATCCATTGAAAACATCATTGAAATAATAAACATGATCCACTGAAAACATCATTAGAATAATAAGCATGATCCATTTAAAACATCATTAGAATAATAAACATGATCCATTGAAAGCAACATTAGAATAATAAACATGATCCACTGAAAATATCATTAGAATAATAAACATGATCCACTGAAAACATCATTATAATAATAAACATGATCCATTGAAAACATCATTAGAACAATAAGCATGATCTATTGAAAACATCATTAGAATAATAAACATGATCCATTGAAAGCATCATTAGAATAATAAACATGATCCACTGAAAACATCATAAGAACAATAAACATGATCCACTGAAAACATCATTAGAATAATAAGCATGATCCATTTAAAACATCATTTGAATAATAAACATGATCCATTGAAAGCATCATTAGAATAATAAACATGATCCACTGAAAACATCATTAAAATAATAAACATGATCCACTGAAAATATCATTAAAATAATAAACATGATCCACTGAAAACATCATTGTACTTTTTGTCAAAAATAAGAAAAACACTATTGAAGTTGATTTTAAAATTGTATTATAATTAATATATTTTAGGTATAAAGCTTAAAAAGTAATAAAAGTCACTAATAATTTAATTTGTATTTTCTAACTAACAATATTTTACTTTCCTAGGTAGTGACGTGTGCCGGTTGAAACCGTTTCTTATATAAATGACTTAATTTTCTAAAAATTATTTAATTTCTGATCACTCAATTGGATGCCTTCTTTTTTCTGTAAAGTTACACTTCGAACTCATTCCAACTCACGTTCTAATACTTGTTACGTATTATTATTTATTTAGAACGATTCTCAGATCCATTATGTTGCACAAGTTACTTATCACTGTTTAAATAACCGGAATATTTATTTTTAATTTAGCAGTTAATTTAATGCTAATATGTATCAAATTTGTGATATTTGCCAATAAAATTTATACACAAAATTTGCTCTTTTAAAACAAGTATATTTTTATATGCAAACAAAAAAATACAATTTATAATAACGGTTATTATTAATACTTATTACAAATGATGGTTTATATACAATAGTTTTACAAACTTACAAAAATACTCAATCTCATATTCGGTCTGGAACTGAATCTTTTCTCGATTGTTCACAGAGAGCAAATTAATTCTTTGTTGATACGCAGGTACACTTCTTTTGATGGTTTGAAGCACCTGTAAGTCTCACCGGCGACAATATCTAATGTCCTCGTAGAAATACTAGTGTCTGAAATTAATTCACTGAAGTTAGATAGTTTGTAATATTCGAGTTCTATAAACATCACTGGTCAAATTCTGTAGTTTTTCGATTAATGTACGTTGATCACAGTTATACCTTCCGATGTCTATAGCACACTGACTGTAGCTGACTAATAATAATCGTCTTCCTGTTTCTTGGCGCGTTGGTGTATATAGTTAAAGGCGAATTGCTAGAACGTTCAACAAAGTTCTAGCACGCAAATATTGTTGATTCGTGCTGTCAAGAATCTTCTACAAACTTTGAGAACAAAAGAAATTTGCCCATTACACAGTCAACAGTATACGTCACATGCAAAAAGAAAACTATACTGAAACAAGTGCAGGTATTAAAATAAAGGTATAACGGTAAATCCGTTACATACTCCTTTTATGATACAAGCATTTTGTCTATTGAAGCGTCCAGCAAAAAAAGTCAAAAGCTTTCAGAAATAAAATAAAATTATATATTTTGAAAAAAGCTTTAGAGTTTCTTAACTTAATATCGTATTAATCCCACGAAATGAGACTAAAATGACGTACAGAAATAATTTCGTAGAGAATATCTTAAAAATAAACTGCAACCTTTAACGAAACCTTTTTATATTGGGGTGATTAGATACAAATGAGGGCGTCAATGTATATTACCGACAAAGTGGAGTACAAGTTTTTCTTTCCTAGATTAATTTTCAAACTTATAAATTTATAAGACTGATAAAAGATGGTACAAAAACTTAATGTATGATGTTTTCATGTTTTCACGAAATAGTATAGATCTATTTAAAAAACAGATTCGTACTTGATCTAATGTTTTAATCCTTTACTTATTAATGTATCATCTATTTGAAAACTATTGTTTCAGCTGATTTTGTTTACATTATCATCTTCTTCTGACCTTATGTTTCGTTCGAAATTGTTCATTTTTTTAGATCTTATCACGTACATTAAGTTACATCTCAGGCAATTGTGACTTGTCAGTTTCTTTCATATACATTCTATAAACTTCGAATTTCGGTTGCTTATAATGAGAATTTTGTGACGATATTGCACCTATTGGTCCATTTCGGCTGTTTCACACTCTAAACAAAACTAACTTAAAGAATTTCAAGCCACTAGCTAATAAGCCATATACTAATAAAGCTTTTTTTTCTTAAACCCATTTAAATTTAGTTCCTCTGCAACATCTAAAGGCATCCCATTACAAAGGCCAACCATCCTGTTAGAAAAATTAAGCTGTAGGCTGAAGATGACTCCTACCCTGCCAAAATGTATACTTGTGTTCTACAGTCCTACTATTCTCAGTGTTAAATACAAAAATATGATGCATCAACACTATCAATTCCCTTTAAATTTTAAACACCTCAATCAGATCTTCCTAACTCTTCCTCTTTCAAGAGAGATTTAAGCATCTTCTCATATAACAACCTCGATTTTGCTAGTTTGACTTTTAATTATGTATTACTCTCCTTTTTATACACTGCTCTATTGAAGTGTTATTTTTACAGTTTTGTTTATTTGCTTTTAATCGAATTAAGATCGGCGGTATTACTTGTGATCAAATATTTTGAGACATGAGAAAATGTATCACTTGATTTTTAATTTTAAAATTGTTATAATGCAATGGATATTCTTACAATAGATATTACTTTATGTGTTTTAATAAACTTAGAAATAAACTGTGACGGATTTGCTATTATATATTATATCACTGTTTGTTTCGGTGAAATATATATTTCAAAATGCATATAAGTTATATTGTTAAATGTAAATTTCGAAATTCCCGCCTAATGACTAAATTTGTAGAAAATTCTGGAATGTAAAAATTAACAATATATATTTTACGAAAGCACCAGTTTATTGACAGTATTGTTGTCTTCGTTGAAATTTCTAGAAACTCTCTTCTCGATATTGTAAAATGAATCAACGCGACACGCCAAGAGACAGTATGTATTGTTGGTTTACCACATTTATTATACCAGAAACCTCGGAAGCTATAACTGTGATTAAGGCTTATTAATCAGAAAATTACAGACATTTTACAAGAAACGTTTATAGATTTCGAACATTACAATCTGTATTCTTTAGCAGATTAAGTTCGGATATTAGTATTTCTATGAGGATATTGAATAACTTCAACTGTGAAAAACTCACGTGTGATCAGCGAAGAGCAGTTAGCTAGCTCCACTTTAAATGAAGTGTACTTGTATCAAGTCAGAATTAATTCGCTCATCGTGAATCGTCGATAAAATATTCAGTTCCAAACCAAGTAGAAGATTCATTATTGTTTGTAGGTTAGTAAAACTTTTCTATATAAATCATTATTATTTGTTGTAACCGTTATTATGAATTATATTATTATTTGTATATCAAATATATTTGAATTGAGAAAAAAGTGCGTGTATAAGTCTTGTTGGCAGATATCATAAGTTTGACACACCTCGACATTTGATTAACTTCTAAATTCAAATAACAATTTAACTCAGTTTAAGGATCATTGAATCGTAATACGTAGCATGATAAACTGGAGGCTTGTCCAGAATAAGTTGTAATACGTAACAAAACAAATCAAATAATCATATTACCTTAATTAAACGTATACTTCATAATTAACTCTATTGTACATTAATTACTGATAATGTAAATTTATATTGAATATGATCAGTTTTAACAGCAGAAATTTATCTGGAACCT
This sequence comes from Tachypleus tridentatus, assembly GCF_004210375.1. Classification (NCBI taxonomy): domain Eukaryota; kingdom Metazoa; phylum Arthropoda; class Merostomata; order Xiphosura; family Limulidae; genus Tachypleus; species Tachypleus tridentatus. Next base: position 39,866,113 of record NC_134825.1, on the reverse strand, counting down.
TCTGTTTAAAGTATGAAAATGAACAAGCAATAAACAATGGTTGTGGAGCAGTCAGTTACGTATTTCATTAGCAACTAACACTTTCAGACCTGGATAAAAATTGTTGATGATTAAGTTTATTATCAGTGTTCAAGTCGTTAGTTCAAAGGACATCATTCTAGATTTGTTGTTGAAATTCTAAAGAATTGTTATTCGAGTTTGGCCACATTTAATATCTTTGGGTTTGGTTTGAATTTCGGGTAAAGCTACACCAGAGCTATTTGCGCTAGCCATCCCTAATTTTGCAGTGTAAGACTAGAGGGAAGGCAGCTAGTCATCGTCACCCACCGACAACTCTTGGGCTACTCTTTTACCCACGAATAGTGGGATTAACTGCAACATTATAACGCCCCCACAGCTGAAAGGGCGAGCATGTTTGGCGCGACGAGGATTCGAACCCAAGACCCTCGGATTACGAGGCGAATGCCTTAACCACCTGGCCATGTCAGGCCTATATCTTTGGGTGAAATTTAAACCTGAATGTGTCTTGTGCGTCTTCGTTTTCCATGTAAAGCACTGTAATAAAACATATCCTTTTCTCAGAGCGTTGTCGATAATGTTTATATATTTCCTTTTAGACTTTCTTGGTATATCTTTCAGTACATTCTTGGTTGCTCTGTGATCCAAAATCTCTTTGAGGTTTTATTTTGCATTTAAACACAAAGTTACACAAAGGATATCTTTGCTTTGCCCTCCACGGGGGATTGAAATCCGATTTCTAACTGTGTAGTCCTCAAACATACCACTGGGTTACTGGAAATCGGGGTTTCATGGAGGATAAAAACATTTCTGTTTCTTTATTTGAAAGGACCAATAAAGTTATTGCATGAACAAAGCTTTGCTACGTTATATTGAATGACTTCACATCATGAAACCAGCAACTTGAATTAATTCGGTTTATTAACGTCTCAAAAACTGTGTTAATCAAGTGTTTCGTACTGGGTACGTCTTGTTTAAGAAAGAATTTAAAAATAAATAAGTTATTACAAATATTTCCACAAAAACTTGTTTGAGTGAGTGTGTATCTATATCTATATATATAAATATATATTGAAAAATAGTATAAATAAAAATGTAAATACCTTACAATAATTCAATGCTTAAAATATCATTAAATACCTACATATGTTTTTTAATTTTATATCATTTAATACGTGTTACATTTGACCATTAATTTAGAGGATTTGTTTGAAAACAAGTAACTTGATCAATTCAGTTTATTGAACTTATTCTGCGTGTATGCGGTTGTAACAACCGTGTATTTTTTGTTACTACTTTTAATATAAATGTACATGTATAAATACAGAGTGCTCAAAAAAAATATATGTGATATTTGTAAAATGCCAAACTAACCTTCTTAGACACTTTGTAAAATCATAAATAAAATAAAAACTACATTTTTACAGGTTTTTTTTTTCCACTTGTGACTGATCTATTCTTAAATTCACTTAAATATATGTAATTAAAGTTGTTAATATTAACTTTGGAAGCTAAGACTTTACATACGTTGTTCTGTATTTTTTACTTTTCACATCATTATAAGTCAGTATTTAATTTAGCGAGGCCCGGCATGGCCAGGTGGGTTAAGGCGTTCGACTTGTAATCCGAGGGTCGCGGGTTTGAATCCCCGTCGCACCAAACATGCTCGCCTTTTGAGCCGTGGGAGCGTTATAATGTAATGTTCAATCACGTTTTTCGTTGCTAAAGGATTAGCCCAAGAGTTGGATGTGAGTGGTGATGACTAGCTGCATTTCTTCTAGTCTTCCACTGCTAAATTAGGGACGGCTAGCGCAGATAGCCCTCGAGTAGCTTTGCGCGAAATTCCAAAACAAACAAACAATTTAATTTAGTATATATTAGAGTATAAAATATATTTTAATATTAGTAACAAATTACCAAATTACTCATTTTTTATATATTTTAATTTTGGAAACTCAGTATTTCACTTTACAACTTCTTCTGGAGCGTTATACGAAACTACAAATCGAGACAGACAGCATAAAGTTTCGATTGGTGATGAGAATTTTTCTTTACATGTCGATTCGAGTTGCCATAGTGAAATGAACTGCATTGTTGTTGGTATGCTATTATAATCAAAACACGCAAGTAACTAATAGCAACACAAAATTGTTATAGTTTTGTTCTTGCAATCAATGCCACTCGAGCTGCCTTGCCCAACCGAAATATTTTCCTTGATTCACTATAATGAACACTATTGAAGGTGCTATTGTGAACTAAATTTTCATGTCATTTATATAGCTATAAATCGGGTTTCGATATAGTACTGGGTAGGGCATAGATATCCTACTATGTTGCTTTGCGCATGCGAGAAACATTTACAGCTAACAATGATGTTTTTTAACTTGTAAAATATCTAATTGATGTTCTCTTCGTACTTTCTGGAAGTTTTAAATAAGTTGAAACTGTTTTCGTATTATTTGCATACAGATACTTTTGTTGCTCGATTTTCTAAAATGCTCCATTAGTCAATGAATAATACATTAAAACAGTACATGCAATAAAGTAGTTCGTTGCCAGTTTCTTACATTAATAAGTTGTCTATTTGGGATATTCGCCCTAAAATAATTATTTGACGAATACGATTGACGCTAAATCTAAATGTTCTATTCTTATAAATTGATGAGAAAATATAAAAGTTACACATGGTTGTTATAGAGTTCTATTTGCCTATGTTCCTCGAAAGATAATTAAATTAATAGATAAACAATTTGATCTTAAGAGACAAAGAAACATATGTATATATCACAAAGTGCATTATTCTATTTATTGTTGTTTTGCTTTTGAAAATATACAGGAGTAATTTTTTCTCAAATTAGCGAAAAGGATTTCTTTTGTCGGTTGCTTAGATACACTTGTGCCACGATGTTCCGGTACTAAGCATGTACGTATTGTTTGTAATAAGCTAGTTTATTCTAACCCTTATAGATCGCCACCAACGTTCATTAGGAATAACCTTTTACTTACATGATTCTATCGAAAGGTTGAAGTAATTTGTGATACAATGTTAAAGTTAGTAAATCTAATAAAAGTTTATTTAGTTCTTTTTTGTAAAACAGTTATACAAACGGCTTCCTTTCCAAACTGTATGCTCAGAACGTTTTTGTGGTCCGCCTTTTATGGATGCAACACAGGATTAGGGGTAAGTTGGACATTCTAACTGGTTGCTTACTCTTGTATAACGTTTTAGTAAGGAGTATCTTAACTAATTATCCCAGTCGAAACTTAAGCTGATAGAAATATTCTGTTTTAGTACTAGACCTATACTGACATGATGATTAGATGAAATATCAACGCCTACTGTTATGCCAGATTTTTCATTTTTTTTAGAAAGATTTGTTCAGTAATTGCTAAATTATGCTTCTTATGTTATTACTCGATTTTTTCTAAACAAAGTCTTCTTTTGTAGCATATACATGACGAAGCCAAGTTAAGAAAGATAAAATGTTTAACTTGCTCAAATTATTATGGTACTGTTACCAAGTAATTAAAAGTTATAAACATATCATGTTTATAATAGGAATCATAAAGAGAATTAGGTTTCAGTGTTTCATGGTTTTAAATTACTTCTTGTTATTTCATCTTTGTATTTAGGTACCAGTGGCACAATGATATGTCTGTGTAGCTTTCTGCATTATATCAAAACAAACAAACAAAACAATAGGCGTGAGGAAAGTTTCTAGAAATTTCAGCCTGCAAAACAATATAGATTATACAATAGTGTTTACGAATGCACGTATATTGTTGATTCTTACACTGGAGTGGTATTGCAACAACTTCTAACTTAGCTTTGTAAAAATGTAAACTTAATTTTTTTTTGTATCTGTTAAAGACATTTGTTTTTCTAACATGGGAAAATAACAACTGAATAGTTATTTTAAAATCCAATAATCCAGGCATAATAACTACAGAATTTTCTTTTTAGCATAATTCTGTTATTTCTAATGAAAATAAAATACGCTCTTACCATTGCAAAACCCAAATATCTGACTGAATCTGGCTAAATCATGCTATATACTTTCAACAGTGATTATTCCACCATTTTTATCTGTCTATATGAAAAAATAAGAAACCTAGAATATACGTGTTGTTAGAATATGCAAATTAAACATACGGAGCAAAAGCTCTTAGCATAGACACTCTATACTCACAGTTAATATAGGCAGGGTTTTGCTTTTGACAGCCATACTATGATTGGTTGGAATATAGTTTAGCACACAAAATGTCACACGTGTATATATATAAATTTCACTTACGTATTTTGAAAGAAAATAGAGACATTTTCACATTATAAAGGTAGGAAAGATTCTAAGAATGTTCCGTGTAGAAATTGAGCTAAAGATCTCATAACAATAAGGCACTAACCAAACGATTCAGGTATTAAAATCATCTCACATTACTACATTTGGGTTAAATGATTACTAGTAACTTAACCATTCTCAGAGTACAGTTTGTTTTGTGATATTTCACTCTTACATAAAAACATTTTTCCACGTTATATTTTTGCAAGGAAATCTAAAATATGCCAAAAAAAAAAAAATATAAATTTAATGTATACATCATCACCGATGACTTAATAAACGAGTGATTTTTTTTTTCATTTCTTCACTCATTATAAAAATATATCCAGACATCATGTAAGCTCATGTATATTGAAATGATGTTGAAACACGATTATATTAAAGTACACCTGGAACTAAAATAACTGCCGTAAAAAAAAAAAGGATTTTATTTCTTCTAACTTTAAATAAATAAAGTAATGTATGCCACTTACTGATTAACGCTGGATGTTCAGCTACTTTTCGAGTTACGTATGCCACACACTAATTTACGCTGAATGTCCAGCTACTCATATACTTCTTAATGACTAGTGCGGTTAGCTTGAAGGCTTATGAACATGTGAGTTTAATACCTGCAGTAGGCAAGAAATATAATGAGAAAAATGGATCATATAAAAACATATGCAATCAAGGAACAGATTTTCAGCAAAAAATTTAACTATGAATTGAGTTGTTGTTGTTGTTTTTCAGTTTTAAGATATATTATAAATACAATCTATTACAGTACGTTTCATTTTTGATCCCAAAAAGAAAACAAGTCGAACCTAGAGTGAGAAAAGCTGAAAACCAAAGAGAAAATTAAGAACAAATAATACATTTAAACATAAAAATAGGTAATCGAACCCAATACAAATTAATAATGAACACAAACAGGCAAATAATAATAATAAATACATCATGAAGTAACATTATTTGAAATTTATGTCAAACTACCCACACTATCAAGGAGGTTTGTTGAATTTCACAAAAAGCTTCTCGAGAAATATTTGTGTTACGTGTCTCCAATTTTAAAGTGATAGGCTAAATTAGAGGTGTCTATCAAAACCACCAACTCTTTAGCTACTTATAACCAATGAAGAGTTGAACTAACCGTCATATTATAACACTCATCTGACTGAAAGGGCGAGCATGCTTGATAGCGTGATTCGATCCCACGACTCTTAGATTTCAAGTGGAATTCCACAACCACCACACCATGCCAAGTATGCTTAAATAAAAGTCTGACATCGCGAGTTAAATTTTATCTGATTCTGTAACTTGCGTTGTAGTTGATGGTTATAAGCTTTAATATAAATGGTGTTACTTATTTTTCTTTTAGTACGGTTAAGTGTGTCTGAAACAGTTATGAAAGTTAGGGCCAGATCCACTGTAATAATAAAATGTGTAATGTGCTATTTAGATCTTTCACGTATTCCTTAAACTTTTACTTATAAGTTGACATGATTTTTTTCAAGAAAATATGTCAACACAATGTGAAAATCAGTGTATGTGCTATATTATTTATAGCTCATTCACTTGCCAGACCTAAAGTGTAGGGAATAGAGCCGCCACCTTAAAAGGGTACAGAACTAACCTCTGAGGTAATAAGGAGAGGTTTAAGCGTGGAACATGACTTTTGTGCTAATCTCGTATTATAACAGTTAGTAACCATAAGATTTATCGCTGCGCCTCTACGAAGGAGTTATCGTTAGCTAGCAAATAAAAATTCATAACGATTGTGATTACTACACCCCATTACTTTTTATATTTTGCACAGACGAATTGTTAGTGAAAGTTTCAAGACATAATACGGTATAAGAATTACATAACTGTTATCCTTTATGACAGTTTTTTGGTTGAATCGTGTAGAATTTCGATTAAACAAACCTGCATTGCGAGTTGTCATCTGCTAAATAAATAAAGAATTCTTGTCATGAATGTAAGTTATTTATTTTTCATAACATATATATTTTGTTGAGAATTTGATTTATTCAATCTATTAAACATCTGTTCATATAGTTTTGTTTTTATCTTTTACCTTTTCGGTTAATTAATTAATTTAATTAATGTCGATTCTTCTGTGTTGCTTTGCTCCTGCAAGGTGTTTGCTGTGGTGTTTTTTGGAATAGTATTAAAGATTAGGAAAGAGCAATCGCTTCTGCAATGTAGTGAAGATTTAATAATCAGCCACTTCACCTCTTCAGCCACAACAGCAGTTGCAGCTGGTTCGTGTATGCTAGTTGCTTGTATGTATGGATTGTATACCTATCGACATAAATATATCTTGTTAAGTGTAAGTTTATTCCAGTTTGACTTATTTTGATTTTGTTCCATGTATAAAGATTCTTAACAGAAAATTTGTTATTAACTTTTTAGAAAATATATTTGTTCAGTTTCACAAATTTTTAAGAAAAATTGTTCAAAGAAAAATCTCTTTAAAAGTAAAAAAATATAAATATTACGTTTATTGACTATTAAAGCTATTATTAATTCAGTTGTTAGTATGTATGTATGTTTTCTTATAGCAAAGCTACATCGGGCTATCTGCTGAGCCCACCGAGGGGAATCGAACCCCATGATTTTAACGTTGTAAATCTGTAGACTTACCGCTGTAGTAGCTAGGGGCTGAGTCGTTAGTATGTGAGAGGAACATTTAAAACTAAATTGTAGTTTTTAAATTTAACACTTCACTACATCATAATTTCTGTTTTGTAGAAATAATTTAATATAAATATTCTTTTACCCGTTTGATAAATTTTAAAACTTGAGAAATTATTGAAACTAAAACAATAGAATCTAAAAATCTTTGTAATGAATTTTTAATATTAATTTGTTTACTTTTGTTTATTTTCACAAAACATTTAATTTAGTGAACGCTAAACCTAATTTTGCCTTATACTTTTTCAACTGCTCCTTGAAAACAATGATTAACACCGCACTTGTTCTAAAGTTTGAGTTGAAGATAAGAAAATATCAGTCTTATACACAAACTTATATAGACTCGAGGTTACTGAGGGGTAGAATATTCTATGTTTAAGGCATGACTTGCATTATTTTGTATTATTGTTTTCTACACGGTATTTCAAAACATTATCATGAATTACATGCTTAAAATACACGCCAAATACTATACATTGTTGTTGATTTATAAATAATTCAATAATTTTATACCTGTTATATTTTCCTCTCCTTTCAAAATCATGTATGAGATGACAGAAGACAAAATCAGCTTATTTGATGAAATTAATTTTGAAAATTATTGTTATTTGTTTTTGGTATTCAATTAACTCTTATACTACCTTTTTGAAAAGGCAAAATTCGTTACGAAAAAACAGCTTGTATTAAAACAGTTACTTTTTAATGTCATATTTGTTTTCATCTCTATAGTATGTCTTGCTACTTTGTCCACTTATCTGTGTAGAGATTATAGTGACTTTTTACTTGGAAGGATTCAGACGCTAATCAGGTACGTTTTCTTATATTCGCTAATCCGGTAAGTTTTATTATGTTCGCTAATCCGGTAGGTTATTTTACAAACTTATTGTGAAGTTTAAGTTATGGGTAAGTCACTATGAGATATTTAACGTTCATCCTTTAAATTATCTACATATCTTCAAACATCTGTGCCTACTACAGGTTTAGAAATCCAGTCTTAGCGTTAGAAGCTCATTGGAGGTCTGAGAAGTTTTACAAAGGAGAAAAGTAAATGAAAAATATAAAGTTAACCTTTTCAGATTCATTCGATTGATTCAGTGTTACATAGATATAACGAAAAAGATCGAAACATCACTCATTTGCAAAGGTTTGATATGGAAACCGGAGTTTTTAAAGAGTTCTTATGAAATATTTATCAGAAATTTGAGTTTGCTTGGTATATCATATTTTCTATCCAATTCAAAATTTCCTCAGAGGTTTGAAAAGCGAAATCTAAACTAATCAATATGTACACAGAAGATGTAATAATGGTAAAGCATTTGTAAGAGTAAGCAACTTATGAATTCCTCAAAAAGTTTTGTATCATTATTGAATTATACTGTGATAAAAATAAATTTCAGATCTTGATTTTTTATCTTAAAAAAAAATCACAATGTGACACAAAGGACGAACAAAATTAGACAGACCTCTTAAGCTTCAAAATATACAGATTTGATGACAATTTGTAAACCAAATTGAAAATATCTTATAATACTAGCGATGGATTCAAGTAGATATGTTTTACAAATCAATATCACAGAAAAGCAATTATCAAAGAAAATACATTAAGCATAATGCAAATGCTCCTAGTTTCCTAGTTAAATTCATACATAATATTATTTAGCTTGCAGTGCAAGTATATGACTCTTTACCTAACGTGATTTGCCAAATACTAAATGGCTTGGCATAGCCAGGTGGATAAGACACTCGACTCGTAATCTGAGGGTCGCGGCTTCGAATCCCCGTCATACTAAACATACTCACCCTTTCAGCCGTGGGGGCGATATACGGTCAATCCCACTATTCGTTTGTAAAAGAGTAGCCCAAGAGTTGGCGGTGGGTGGTGATAACTAGCTGCCTTCCCTCTAGTCTTACAATGCAAAATTAGGGACGGCTAGCGCAGATAGCTCTCGTGTAGCTTTGCGCAAAATTCAAAACAAACCAAATATTGAATAAGATGTGGATGTTTTTCAAACAATATATTTCTGTTTTCTTAAGCCATGATTACTGTTTAGTTAGTATTTAATGACTAGTCATTCTTGACATTATGAACATCTGTGTTTGTTTATATAATGAACCTTTGCGTAGTAGGTGTATTTTTCAACCTAAGTAGAAAACTCCGAAGAAATGTTTACGATATATATATATTCTATATATTTATATATATATAAAATAAATCGGAGGTTAAGACTGATAAACGGTGTATCCCCACCCGCAGTGTGGGTCTTACTTCTAAATCACCTCCAAAACCTAGGATACATTTTATAATCCCACGTTGTAGATTGTACCCTGGGATCTTTTTTTTTTAATGCAGCGTATTTTGTTTATTTATTTTTTAATTACCTTGTTTTTGTCCCGGCATGGCCAGGTGAGTTAAGGCGTTCGACTCGTAATCTGAGGGTGGCGGGTTCGAATCAAAACATAAAGACTCCCATGAAGGCGTTATAATGTGACGGTCAATCCCATTATTCGTTGGTAAAAGAGCAGCTCCAGAGCTGACGGTGGGTGGTGATGACAAGCTGCCTTCCGTCTGGTCTTACACTGCTAAATTAGGGACGGCTGGCGCAGATAGCTCTTTAGTAGCTTTGCGCAAAATTAAAAAAACAGTAGTTTTTTAATATGTTTTTTGGCTTCAAAAATTATGGTTATAATGTATATATAAACAACTTCATCAAAATAGCTAGTGGATTTCTTATGTATAAATATTCTGTGACTTTTGAAACATGATCTACACCAAACAAAACTGTTATACAACTTTTTATAAACCTTGATATCTCTTGGAAGTATAAGTATTTTAGTAATGAAGTTAGATAAAACTTAGTGACGTCCAGAAATAGCAAAATAAAAGTATTTTGAAGTCCTCATATATATATATATATATATATATATATAAATCGGTCTTCATACCTACAGTAGGCAGAACACAGATTATTGGAGAGGTTTGACTTTCCTAATAAGTAAACAAACTATTCGTAAGTGAACAAACTTAACAACTCAATTGAATAAGACGAATCTTTGTTTGTAGTTTAGACTTTTGACGAATTTTCTTAGTCTTCTATGAAACAAACATGTTTATTTTTTTAAACTGAATGTATATTAATGTATATATTCAACTTGTGGATATGATAACTTACGAAGCTAACTTCTAAGGAAAGCTGCCTTTTCCATGTACATGATAACACCAAATTAGTTTTGTGCTCAGTAATAATCCAAAATAGTCGTCTATTTATGGAAGTTTCCTCCATCAAAGTAGTTATAAATCATTATGTGTAATATTATTCGCTGAAGGACCATTTATAAGAAATGTTTTGACACTTTTCTCTATTCTTATTATTACATAACTACGACCATTATATTCATCTACATAATTAAATGTAGAAGTTATTGTTTGATGAGATGTTTGTTTTTAGTTGTTAACGCTTGTTTTATGGCGAAGAACACCAGGGGTGTCTGCACCAGAGAGACTATTAATATAGGGAAAAAAATAAAAATTAAATGCAAAATATGATAAAACATACAAGAAAACACGTATACGGTCTGGACAGTATCACCACCGTCAATGACACAGTCTAATATCAAAGATAAACCCTGGGATAAAACATGTCTAAAATGATGCCGTTACTTGTAGTTCTAGCAAAAATATAAGGTGGGAAAATATATCTTGAGCGTGACAAAGTCCAAACATTGATGGATCAGTCCTTTATAATATAAAAAGATGAGTTACGAAACAGTGGCAAATGCTTAGGCTAAACAAGACAACATCCTCTCTCTGATCTTTATGGAAACTATAAGGCCAAACTACAACAATAAGCTTTTAAAAACCTGTTATTAACCAAATAGACTGCCAACTAGGTGAAGCTGTGCCTTTATGATGCGTCTGAAGTACACAAAAAGGACAGGCATGGCTGTGACAATGAAGGCCACATTGTGAAAGGTCAAGACTGTAACAATGCCTCAGCAGACGGGGTTAGCTTCGACGTCAGCAGGTTCTTTCCCATAGAAACCATCATGATTAGGAAACAGAGAAAATTGTATAGATATGGGTGATAAGGAGAGGTAGACTATTTGTTTCAGCATGTATAAGATAATTGGACCAAAACTCACATTACGATATTCCAGGACTTTCAAAGATCTAAACGAGTTATGTACTTCCCAGCTCCTACGTAATCTAAGGCAAGTGAAATTGCATACAATTTGACATTCAACCCCCTTAAGAAAGATAAAACTGTTTTAACTCGATCCTAGCCTGTTAATTTACAAATAATAAGTTTGTGTCCATTCGCTCAATTGTCTTCAGGATATGGCACAACTACATCAGAAACTATTTTGTTGATCTCACAAATAATATTGAAGGTTTAAACTAAATTACATCTCACATTTTTTTCTCAAGATAAAGTAAGTGAAATTATTTTAATCTATCTCCGGATGATAACTTTTCCGCCTTTGGAATCATTCCAGCAACCCTTCTTCCAGCAACCTTCCTTTGAACACTTTCCAATAGTTCAATATCCTGTCTCAGATTGGTAAAACAAAATCGTACATAGTATTCCAATTAATGCCTAAATAATGATTTGTATAGAGAGATATTTACATCTTTTGACTTGCAAAAAACATGTTTATAAATACATGTTAAAATGTTATTGACTTTAGAATTAACAAAAGAATGGTTCCTTGATGGCTTAAGTGACTTATCGCAACTACACTACGATCCTTTTCTTCTGTAGTTATTCTACTGAAAGGTAATTTGCCGATTATATTTTTACAACTTGCCATTCTGTAATAGATCAACACATTTCCTGTTATAACTGAAAATACTCAAAAGTTTAATAAAATGATCAAATTTTGCTAAGTTACTAATGTCTCTAAAAGAGCATGAGATGGAACAAAGGACGAAGTAGTGGACAGTGAGGTACTCTACACGAAATAAAGATCTAGTTTATGTGTACCCCATTAAGTGAGGTACTCTACACGTAATAAAGATCTAGTTTATGTGTACCCCATTAAGTGAGCTACTCTACACGTAATAAAGATTTAGTTTATGTGTACCCCATTAATAACACCCTATTTTTTCCACCGTTTTATAAAAACCATACTGAGGTGATTTTCGTTACTAATTATTTTTGCAGCACATTAACAAAAGCTTTATTAAATCTAGGACAACAATTTCGTATCCTTTCATTAGTCCAGTTAACATGTCGTTATAAAACGATAACATCATATAATAAATTTCTCTAAATGAGTTTGTAAAGCTTCTTTTATCAAACTCTCTGTAATTTTTCTTACTACAAGAGTAAAACTAACTGGTTTATAATTTCAGGATAAATCCCTTCACTTCGTTTAATGCCGTATATCTTCATTAAATTTCACATATTATCAGTAAACATTACACGTTTTCATATACAAATATTAATATTCTTAAATTAAGTAATTTAAGATTTTTGATTAAAAATTTGCTTGTGATTTTTTTCTCGGAATTATAGCTGTCTAACGTGGACAGTAATTTTGATTTTAATATTACAAATTGTTTGTTTTTGAATTTTGTGCAGAGTTACACTAGGGCTATCTGCGTTAGCTGTCTCTAATTTTGTAGTGTAAGACTAGAAGGAAGGCAACTATTCATCACCACCCACCGCCAACTGTTGGTCTTCTCTTTTACCAATGAATAGTGGGATTGACCGTCACATTATAACACCCCCACTGCTTAAAAGACGAGCATGTTTGGTGCGATGGGGATTTGAACCCTCAACTTTTAGATTACTGTGTCGAGCGCCCTAACCACTTGGCCTTGCGGGGCTTTCCCGTTAGTAACAACTAAGGTGTGATCTATAGAGTTGAAATTTAACAAAAAGGTGGGAGGGCATATTTTTGCCTCGTGCAATTTGCCGTCAATCAAAGTGAATGGCAGAAATACCCTTCATAGCTCTGAGTTTTTCTGCTCCCCAGTGCTTCAGCGTTAAAGCTATGGACTTATAACGCTAAGAAGTAGGAATACATACCCCTGGTAAGCACAGCACAGACAGCTCATTGTGTATCTTTAAACTAGATAGGAAACAAACAAACAACAATGAATTCCCAATGGTACTGAGTTCTCAACAGCAATTATCTTCTCACTCCAAATATCGTTCTTGTCTTATTCATCCTCTTTTTCTCTATTTACTTGCTAAAGTTCTTTCAACAGATCCACAAACTCACCTCCACTTAACCTTTCACTGACTGTGACGATAGAAGAAGATGATGCTGTTGCTTTTGATATCCTCCTACTGCCACGATTTAGTTGATCAACAGACAAACTTAAAGTTTGGTAACGTAAATCTACTGATGATATTCTCTTATTTTTCTGCAACTTCTCTGAAAGAGATCTAAGTTTTCAACATGGTTTAAATTAGGGATGCCTTCCCTCTAGTCTTACACTTTTAAATTAGCTAGCGCCATCCCTAATTTAAAAGTGTAAGACTAGAGGGAAGGCAGCTATTCATCATCACCCACCGCCAACTCTTGGTCTACTCTTTTACCAACGAATAGTGGGATTGACCGTCACATTATAACGCCCCACGGCTGAAAGGGCGAGCATGTTTGGTGTGACAGGGATTCTAACCCGCAACTCTCTGATTACGAGTCAAGTGCCTTGGGCCAGGTACAGATAGATCCAGCATGTTCTACTGGAGGTTTTTCGTTCCAAAGTGTGCTATCAGAGATGAATAGTTCAATGAAGTGTCACCAGAAGATGTAAATAATGCCATCAGGGTGCGTTTGTTTGTAATTTAGCACAAAGCTACGAAATGAGCTAACTGTGCTCTGCCAACCACAAATATAAAAACCCAGTTCTAGCGTTGTAAGTCCACAGATATATTATATCACTGTGCTACTTGGAGGGACCAGATGCTGGAATCTAAGCATGTCGACATGTTTCTGTTTTATAAATAGTCCATATTAAACTTTGTTTTACCTCGACTACAAACATAATAAGCAAAATATTGGTTTTTCATTATCATTATATTGAAAAATATACTTAAAAGGGGATATACCCTTAGTTATAATTACTTCATTTTATTGCACAAGCTAAGATTAAATGAGGCTACAAATATACACCACTTAACACTTCTTTCCTTACTACAAATACGGAGTTCCATTCCTCATTGTTCAGTCTGATATCAGAATGTTACACGAAGAAAAAATGTTGCAAAAATAAGAATATTATATTACTGCTTAATTTTAAATTCAAGTATGTTTATTTGGTTTTCATATATTTCTATTGCTGTTATTACCTACATAAATAATTTTAGTGTCCTAACCTAAGTACTCTACATGTTAAATGTTTAGTCTACTTCTATTGGAGAGGAAAGAAGTTTCACTAACAATCATACTTTACTGTGTAAACTTACGATAATAATTTCAATATCCAAATTTGTCAATTCAAGGACAATTGAAAAGGAAAAATTCATCCAACCAAAGAAAGGGTTATTTTCAACTGAATGGGCGGAATTTAGACAGTGAATAACGAACGTTAATAAAGGTGTAAAACTGAATAATATATTTCTCTAAAGTGATGAAATCGTGTAATTCCTGTATTTCTTATTAATAATATTATCCATATTTTAGTTATTAAGTTTGCTTTGTGCACACAAATCTCGTGAAAGAACTGAATAAATTTATATTCTATTAATAGTTTGTAATGTATTAGAAGAGATATTCCCTCACTAATCAGTTTCTAAATGTCTTGCCCAAACTTACTTCAATTCGTAAATTTCCTTGTTTCACCAAATTAAAGTATAATTCTTCAGTAGATAGATGTCGGGTCAAAGGCAAGGAGTTCATAACCTTTCAGTTATTCATCCTAATCCAAATTAATTCCTTGATCTAGAGGTTGCTTCCTTGTTCCACTGTATAAGGTTTCCAAATTTCATGAGTAAAGTTGAAATCGAAATCAGGTTGCAAAGGTCAAGCAGAAATCTGTTTTCTATTCACATTGATTGCCACGAAATTGATTTTGTAATATTTTAAACTGTATGGATTTTTTTGAAGATCCAGTAAATGCATCGTTATAAGCACATCTTGTGACAAGATGTCTGGGTATTTGACTTAAAAATGCATTATCGATAGCAGCCTCTAAGTGTTGCTGCAGAACTGAATATGTCTTATGTAACAGATTTACTGTCTTACAAAATTATTTAGTCGATTCTTTCTTAAACGCTTTGGTGTATACCACAACGATGGACTGGGTGATCTTCACCTCTCTAGCATAGATATAAACAGATAATGTTCAGAGATTTATACCCATTCTTAATACCATGATCACTATCGGAAACAGCAAAACTTGTTACTTTAGTATAATCTAAACCACATGCTAAACCTGTTATTCTACATTATAACTCATACTAGCTATGAAACGAGGTTTTATTATTTGTCAACTTAACAGAATTGAAAAAAATCATGGACGGTGAAGCTCAAACCAGAACTAAACTTCAAAAGCTACTGTTGTCCAATGGCTATCCACATAGTTACATCACTAAGACATTTTAATGCTTTGACTCATAAGGTATTAACAAACGACATCAAATAAAGAAACTATCACATTAAGATACTGTTTCATGGATTATGTCCTTCATGGGTGTACCTTTAATTAATCGACTTCGTTAAGAGTTTAGAAGATATGGTTTGAATATCAAAATAATACAAAACCCTGGAAAAAATGTGAAAGATATACTCATTCGTTTAGTCTTTAATAACAATAATACATGTAAATCAAAGAGTGTTTTGCAAAGACGAATGGCTTAGAAAAGTCTCGCGTACTTTTCTATGAATGAACTTACATATACACAGAGTTCGGCCACACATATAGCCGAATCCAATCATCCAATACACATTTGTGCCACTGGAAATTTTGACAACAAGAAACTACTTAAAAGAAACAATCTAGTCTATCAAATAGCAGGTCTCTAACGTTTTATCATTAATATTATTAATTTGACTTTATTTACTTTAATGTTATAATAATAATTTCCTCTATTTTTATTGTCAACAACTATACATGTATCATGTACACTTTTTCGTTATATTGTTGTAACTGAATTTTGTTTTCGGTTGGTGTCATTTAAAATTAGTTTTTGTAACCTCTGACGTTCATAAACCCTTGATAAATGCCTAAGACGAAGAAACGTCGGGTAAAAGTGACTACACATTTTTTCTTCTAAAATTATTTGTCGTTTTACACAATAATATTAAACCGTAACTTATATGTCTATACATTTTGTCATACAGATGATTTAGTCTCTATCAAGAACCTAAGTTTTGTTACAATCTGAATAACTCCAAAAGAGCTTATGATATAAAGAAACAATACAATGACATTCATCACATCAACTGAGACAATAATTTTGTAGAAGGCAGAGTACAGTTTACTATTAGTGATAAAAAAGGGAATTTAATTTCTCTGTTCGTGGTCTACACATCCATAATAATGTTGTTTCTTTTATATCGTTAAAAGAAATTTCTAAATATTTCTAATAGTGTGTAACAATAATAATTATCATATCGATGATATTCAATTATTCATAAACAGTCTGAAACTTAATTATTACAAGGAGTGGAATATAAAAAACTTGTTTATATGTTTTAGTAATATGTATGAAATTAAAAAATATATGTATGTCCTCAATTAGGGAAACTACCTCGTGGAAAATTTAAAAGTCGTTAGCTACTAAGGGTTATCCCTACCTTATAAGTAATTAACTTAAAATATATTTTTTAGATTTTTGTTCTGTAAACTAGGACAAAAATATTAACCTCAGATAGCCAAGGTTTCTCTCTGCTAGTCAGGTTATGCTTGAACAAGTGTTCAAGAGAACGTGAGGAGAGTGGAAGTTCAAGAACTGTTAAGGCAGAGCACTTAGTTCTGTTTAACGTCATTTTATAAATAAAAAGGTGGAGGCTGGGTGTTTTACCTTGTAAAAATTTTAGCTTGATTTTATTTCTATCATACTTTAAGGTTGTATCTGACCATTAAAAGTAAATGCCTTCCCACAACTGTCTGGAGACAGCAAAAGGCAGTAGGAACTGAAACACTGTGAGTGTAAACATTGAAATGATTTTCTGTAGTTGCTGGCACGTTTAACATCAGCGTCAGGGTTATGTCTGATAAATGGAATATTCACAACGCGTTTGGGTGGCATAGCCACAGAAATTATCCGTCATGTCTTAATATTGACAACTAGAACCTATAATGAAAAATAATTGTATAATTTTAATTATATCGTAATGTATGTTATATATGTATACATATGTTTCAATATACATTATCAGGGTTATGGAGCAGAAATCGATAACCATCTGATCCATAAAGCCAATTTGATTGGATGGATTGGGACTGTACTTCTTTTACTACAGGTATTCTTAGCTTGGTATTAGCAATTGAAGTTGCAACTAAATCTTTCAGTATTTTGGTAAATAATCTAACAACTATCTTCTCCTAAAATAATCGATGATACTTTGATAAATAAAGAAGGATTAGAATACATGTGTAAGTAAGAGTTAAAACGAAGACTACACGAGACTGGATATATTATTTATCAATCAGGACTGAAAGAAGAACGACTAACCTGATTATATGGTTTTCAGCAAGGTGTGGAACATTATACAAACTTTAAATACTCTATATTTTTACATCATAAACTTTGAATTTGTCATCATTTAGTCTCCCCATTGGCAGAGTGGCAAATCTGCGAGCTTATAACCCAAAAAGCCGGGCTTCGATACCTGTGGTGTGCACAACACAGCGCTTTGTTTAGTTTTTTTATACTACAAACAAACACAACAATAAAAAAGTAACCATTGACTATCAATAACAAATTTCTTTGGTTTTACTGATTAGCGTTTTTCTGATATTCAAGTAAGTAAATATTTCCCAACCTGAAGATAACCTGAGAAGATATACTTTATTTTAATTAAAATTTTATCCATCTTTAGAATAAGTAAAGGATTCGTTGTTTGTGTTAGTGACAAGTTTTCTGTTACAAGGAGCTTTAATCATTCGTTTTTCGTCTTTCTTTGTATAGACCACACACGTTTTTCTCTTACCGACACATATAACACATTATTATGGGAACTACTCATAACTTTACATATAACGCATTGTTATGGGAGCCACTAATAATCTTACTACTTGACAACATAATCTGCGAAGACTAAACAATGAGCTTTGATGTACATTATTCATTTCTCGAAATTCGTTTTGTGAAGGTTTGTGTGATTGATTGTAATAAAGCACAAAGCACATGGACTATCTCTGTGCTCTGCCCACCACATTGTAAGTCCGCAGACATACCATTCTACCATTGGAAGGGAGGAGTAAGTGATGAATGAAATCTGCCATTTGAAAACACCAGTGTTATAGACAATTTCTAAGAATAGTTTATCTTCAGACAGATCGTATTGTATAGATAACTTGCTCTGGAAATATTTTAAACAAATATTAACGTTAATAAAATTGTATGAAATTCTGAATATTTTAGTACTAACTTAATCTGTGTTAATATCTGATTATACTGAGCTCTAAGTTTTTCCTTGTTGTTACAAATAGTTGGTTTATTGTACCGAAGTAACAAAATAGGGTTTCATAATTGTCTCGGTATGTTCTCTCTTACCGTAAATTGTTTCAATATGTAGTTGTTCGTTTCATTATACAAGCTTGCGTGAACGTTAACGGTATTTGTTTTAGGTGCTGTCTTTGCGAATTTCTTTCGACATGTACGAAACACTTGACGAAATAGAATTGAAAACAAAGCTACATGAAATGGCTATTAAGATTGAAAAGAAACATATAACAAAGACAGTCGAGTACCTGGAATTAGACCAGACGTAACCATCTACTGAGAAGACTGATATGCGTAGAAATAAAATACAAGTTCATACTGTATGTATTTTTGTCTCACTTTTCTTTAAATGATTATATTTAATTGCATTACTGAAAAGACTGTAAATACTATAATTTTGCTAGACGGATGACTGGAGTGCGTATTAAAAATATCTACTGATGATAATATGGCAGCAATGTATGACAGTATACAAATTCGGGTATAAACTTCGGAAATCATGATTCATTATATTTCCCTGTTTAACTAGATCAAAACTTGTGTAATAAGTGTAACTGTCAGGCTCTTACATATAAAATGTCAGATTTCTTAAGGAAGATGTAAAACAATTACATTTTTCTTGTTTAATTTATTTAATTAAAATAAACATCTTTATACCATATACACTTCTGACAACAAGTTTTAAATTTATAAAAGTCATCTTTAAAGAATTGGACATCCTTTGATGAACTGAAGTCTTCGAAGGCACTTTCAATTGTCATTTGGTTTGCAAACGTTATTATTCCTTTAAAAACGTCTGAATATTTGTAAAAGTAATAATCTGCAATGGAAAGACCTGGTGAATATGGTGGATGAGGTAAAGTTTTGTACTGAAGTTCATTTAGGTTTTGACAGTAACTCGTAAGACAGCATTGTCATGAAGCAGTATGGGTCAACTGTGATTTACTATTGCAGGATGTTTTAGTGACAAATGTTGATGTATAATTTCAAGTTAACAACAATATTTCTCTGCTGTGATTATTTCTCCTGGGTTTAAGAATGAATAATAAATCACACCTGTTTGACGGCCACCAAACACTGACCATAAGCTTCTTACGGTAAATAGATTGTTTTTTCGCTTTTCATACTCAAGCCACCGTCTGGATTGTCGTCGATTGTCATAAGGAATCCATCACAGATGACAATTATATCAAGAAACTAATTGTTTTTGTTCCCAGTAAGAAGTGAGAAACAAATTTCAACTCGTTTTTGTTTGATGGTTTTTAGTCCAATCGTTAAGTACCCATTTATCGAGATTTTTCACCTTAACAATTGCTTGAGATGTCGGTCGAGAAACTGTTGAACAATGAACATTAAGTTTGTCGTCGAATTCTCTCACAGTTTGTCGATTATCTGATTCAACTAAGACTTTCAATTCTTCTTCATTAATGGCTGTCCACGGGCGGCTCCGAGACTCATTTTCAAAGCTTGTGTCATCAGAGCGAAATCTTTAAAATCAACGTTGTGCTGTGCGCTTATTAGCTGTGCCATCCCCAAATCCATGATTGATATTACGAGCTTCTGCCGCCACATTGTGTGTGACCAAGGTTGAACTGGTATACGAAAACTACATGAATATCAATTTCATCCATAATGACAAAAATCAATATAAATATGATTCAGTTTTTGAAATAAGAAAAATAAAGTGAGGTTCATTTCTCATAAATTTACCATAATGCTTCTTTTTAGCCAATAAAGTTCGAGTTTCATATTTAGACATGAAAACCTGACATTTCACGTGCAACAGCCTGATGTGTTTAATATAACTGTACTGTCATATTAACTACCTTACACTTCAGGTTCATACATTAAAAAAATTGTTATTTAACGTTTATAAAATTCTTTTATTCAGCTCGATGAAAGGAAACGCCATTTAATATCGTTTTTTCTTCAAAAGTGAGTTTCACGTTCTCATTAAGTGTAAAGTACGTCGTATGAGAATCACAGATAATTTCTATTTACTAATTTGGATAATTTCTACTCATGTCCAAAAAGAATTGTTTTTGTTTGTTTGTGTTTTTACACAATTCATGGGTCTGCGTCATAAAGTGTTGTTAAACAAATAAACATATTCAGTTTAGCTGAATAGATACAAAGAATTCTTGTACTCAAGAAAGGAAACCTTGTGTATGGAATGATTTATTTAATCATCTTGAACATATTACTTCGTGAAATATCTAATTTGAATTCAAAAGTGATTTTACCTATCTTATAACAATGCATGAAGACATTAAATGAGAAACATTAAATACCCAGTTGTTTAAAATACTAAAACAAAAAAAAAAAGATTCAGATGTTCATTTATTTATATATGTTTAGCCTTAAAGAATGTTCTAAGTGTTACGTTCATGAGCTATTCTAACAATATGCTTATGGTCCGTCGCTATGCAAAACTAAATTTCCTGTTCCCTCTTCTTGCAGTTCAGATGGTTCATTATGACAGTATTACATTATAAAACTTCCCTATCTTCTTAGTTACGATTATAAGACCGTGCAAAGTATGAAATTTTTGAGTTTAGAAGAATGACACCAAGATGATGACGAATTACAAGTCCTGATCCCAGTAGGGAAAATAAGCTATTCCACAACCCACTACCACTCGTACACCGACGTAATGATAAAAGTAATAGCTTGTCACTATAGGAAACCCAAGAATACACCAGTCCATTTCAACTAAAGTTAGAGTTTTCCTTGTAACTGGGAACTAGATAATTCCCATAGATTTAAGTCCACAAAAGCTACAAAAGAGTCACAAGCTTCCCTACAGCGCATAGCTGAAGATAAGACCAACCAAATGACAGCCAATATACAAAACACAGAATAGTCTAGTACAGAGTTTAATATGTTACATAAAAACATTTTGAATATGTAATTCAGCAAGTCACATGACAACCAAAGTCTCAGTGGAATCGAATGTATCAGAACCACAATGTTACACTGTTTAGCTTTACGTAAGTAAATGAAGACATCGAAAATTGATCTCCTTAAGAAAGTATATGTATCAGCTGTTTCCAGTACAAAATACATCTATATTAAATATGCGTTCATGTCGGGTATATAGAATTTCTAAAATTATTAGGTTTCTTGTACTTAATGGCACTAGGAGACAAGAGAAAATGGATAATCTTGGGGTAGCAATATTATCCAGAAAAAAAAAAAACAATCTGTACTCTAGTGGAGATAGGAAAAGAGCAGAGTCTTATAACAGGTGATAATCAACGAACATTAAGGGAACTAGGAAAAGCCATCTCCAGAAAACAGTGTGAAGAAAGACCATCATTTTAGAAATGAGGTGAACAAGGTATAGGTTTCTCTAAAATAAGGCTTACAGTCTTCAACTGTGGCATACATCAATCGGGTGGAAGACAGAACTGGTATTTATGGCACTTCATATTAAAACATACCCGTTGAGATGATTGATACAGCCTGTGTAAATCTTTGTGAGTTGAAATTGTTGAACAAGAAACTGGTAAACTGTATGGAGGAATGGTATTCCTTATAAATGAACTTTATAAGTCATATGAATTGATTTTGGTAACTTGGATTATGATAACACATTGAAGTTCCAAAAGTATTTTATCATAACATAACCCAAAACTAATATTGTTTCTTTTTATGTTGTTAGTACGTAAACACACCCTTGTAACATTAGATATTACTTTCTTTATCAGTCCAATTTGCAATTTCTGTACTTAAATTTGTTAACTTATAGACTATTAAATATCCCATATATTACCAATCAGCACAACAGTAATACATTGTGAAACATTCAGTCAATAAAATATGTTTCGAAAAGTATGAAAGGAGTTTCTATCCTAATCTAGTAATCACAGCCACCTTGTGGAAATAAAGGCTTTATCTTTACTATAAACCATAATTCATCATTATTACCAATCCGCTCAGTGTGAATTACTATCTTGATTGATACCATGAATTTATAAAATTATTTTTTTGCAAATATATATAAAGTTGTGGCTAGACTTGATAAAAATATTGATAATTGTTCTTCAGCCTATGCCTTCATCTGTTTCATGTGAACAATGGTTAAATGCAACTTACTAATTTCGGTTACTAAATCTAACACAATATGAACACTTCGCCTCTATTATTCCTCGGATTTATTATTATGTATTTATTTTAAAGTTTATTTCAGTTAAATATATACATGTATTTAGAAATGCATGCAACTCATATTGCTAAATGGATATTGCGAAAGTCCAGCCTACTCTAAATTTTTATATTTTCGAATCTAAAAATCAACAGTACAGTAAGTGTGTGTATAATACTAGTGATTGACAGTATTTTTATCAAGTAAACTTTCGAGTACGTTTCCTAAAACGTTTATAAACCAACGCGTTAAGAGGCAACAGAATAACGTTGGTCGGCTACAGTCAATATATCACAAAACTCGGAAACTATAATCGATAAACTACAGGTATTTGACGAGGAACGTTTATGGATGTCAAACATTACGAACCACTCAACTTCAGAGAATTAACTTCGGACGTTAGTATTTCTACAAGGACATTAGATATCTGTCTTCCTCTGTGAAAAGTAAGCTTGTAAACCGCGTTAGGCCAAACAAGAATAGTTAGCTAGCATTCTCGTTACGCGATGAGTAATAATATCTTAAAATTAATTCAGTCGTCGTTAACCTGGACCGTCGATAAAACATTCAGTTCTAGACTAGATAGAAGACTCAATATTGTTTGTGACCTTGTAAAATTCTTGTACATAAATAATTATTTGCGATAGCCTTTATTATATATTCATTCTTATTTCTTTGATTTGATGTAGGCCCGGGAATTTCAGAAAAAATAAACAAAAGTAGATGGCATAGAAAATAATGTCTAATAAAATTCTACAATATATTTATTATAACCCTGCACACCATACTAGTTTTAGTGAAGTACAGCTTTTATTTAAATCTATAAATTCGTTAAAAAAAGACTTGTAAGTATTATTAGGTTAAAGACTGGTTAATTATACAAGATACATAAATTTTCAAAACCAATGAAATATAAGTTTTCCAGAAACCAAATTATCGTTTTAGGAATCGATGAACAATGGCAGGCTGATTTGGTGGATCTCTCTAACCTAAATCGATATAACAATCAGTTTAAGTATTTACTCACGTGCATCGACGTGTTTTAAAAATTTGTATAGGTTGTTCTACGCAATGATAAGAAAAAGTGCAACACTTGCAAAAACGTTTCAAACAAATTTTAAAACAAAGTCGAAACTTGTAAGCTTCAGACCAATACTGGGACAGGGTTTACTAATCGTCTCTTTTAAGGATATCTAAAGAAACAAAACATTCACTTCTTTACTACACATAGCGAAACAAAAGTATCTATAGAGAAAGATTCAATAGCTCTGTTAAAACTAAACTGTGGCTCTACTTTGCTCATCGTGGACTTATAAATATAACAATGTATCATCGTAGCATTAAAATGAAATCATTAGATGTTAATCATTCTAATCAATCTGTGGTGTAGAAAACACTTTACAAATCACCCACTGAAGTAAAAGTTAATTTCAATGTACATATTCAAGTACATATTGGTAAAAAAACCGTCAGTTTGAAAAGAATTATATGCCTGGCTGAATAGTCTAAATAGTTGCTATTTACCAGATAAGAAAAAGAAATCCACCAGTGCATAAACTGGAAGACTATCTCGAACAAAAATTAAATGGAACATTTTACGAATCTGAACCACAAAGAGCTATAAAGTCTCTCGATGACGTCTTATGCTGCTAAAGAAATATAACACAAACGTGGAAATGGTCAAGACAAACAATATTTTGTAAAATGGAAATGATATCCTGATGAATTTAATAGTTGGATCTCACCAACACATCTGAATCACCTGCTGTCATAAAGTGATATGTATAACTTCATATTATTCAAAACGACGGCCCAACACGGCTTGACTCGTAATCTGAAAGTCGCAGGTTCGAGTCCCAACATGTTGTCTGATGTTATAACGTGAGGGTTAATCCCACTATCCATGGGAAAAAGAGCAGCCCAAGATTTTGCAATGGGTAATGACTAGCTGCCTTCCCTCTAGTTTTACACTGCTAAATCAGGGACGGCTAGCAAAGATATTCCTCGTGTAGCTTTGCACGAAATTCTGAAACAAACAAATTATTCAACATGGGTCAGCTGTACGTAACGTCATCTAGCAGCAGTTCTATGAATTATTTTGCTAATAACACTCTGACAAACAACATCGCACATCTTCCGAGATCTATCAACGTTGAACGATCGTTGTTAATTGCCTTGACAGAATTATAGTATCCACATCGTTGGCATAATGGTTCTGATGGTATGCCTATACCATCAGAGGTAGATCAGTTTGTTATCTACCTCTTATGGTCACAATAAAATTATTTATATTTGGCCTAGTCATTAGAAAAAGCCTCAATATTTCATTAGAATACTAAACAGATTAGATTAGTTAGCCCACGAATCAAACACATATCCTGTACTTGATTATGTTTCATTCACGAGAAAAGTAAGTGTCAATGTGAAAGAAGAACACTCTATGTTATTTTGTCCCGTACTATCTGTAATACTGGGATTTGAGAATTATCGTATAATATCAGAGCCCACTATATCTCCATATAATGTTAGTGTGAAAGATTTTGTTTATGCTTTGTTTACCCAGAAGTTGTGGAATCTAGTATTGTCGATGGATCATATGTATCACTATTACCGTTACGAATTGTTCAAGTTAAAGGTCAGGATATGATTACAAAATCTCATTACAGACTATTGACATCGATATAAAGGATGTAATGGGTCGACGCATATCATTTAAACAACGTAAACACGTAAAAGTCTTCATAACGCTTCACTTCCATCGTCGTCATGAGAGTTTCTTACAATAATGACCAGGCTGTCTACGATTCCTATTACGATTATCAAGTGGAAAATAGATTCATATATCTTGTAAACAAGCCAGTGGCAACAAGGACACGATTTGAGAGATGTTTTTAGTAATATGTTTTGTTCAGTCGCACTATTTCTGGAGAAAAACAGAGCATTAGCTTTAGAAAAACAGAAAGTTACTTCAGATATAAATTTAGCTTTAGATATTATAGAAGGAAAACCTTTTGGCACTATTGGAAAACTGGTAGCAATACAAAAATCTCAGACTATGACTAGAGAAATTCTCAAAATAAAAAGAGGTATAAAGATCTCATGTTCAGAATAACTAAAGCTAAGAGACGACCATCGACTACATACTTTATCTACAAGTAATAATGACATTCCTATCACATGCCAGATTTTTTCTACAAGTAATATTGACATTCCTATCACATGCCAGATTTTTTCTACAAGTAATATTGATATTCCTATCACATGAAAACTTTTGTCAGTGTACAAACTCTGAGCTAGGATTATAATCTTTCCTTCCTACACAAACAGTGAGTAAGGAAGGTCAGTAGGCTTAATATTATCCTCTGTCTTCATAGACCGACAGAGGACCTGCAGAATTTTTTATATTTGGATCAGAAATAAACATCTATATCAACCCTAATCGAATACTTATGTAAAGGTAATGACTGTTAAGCCTGAGGGTACCAATATAAAAAAGTATGAAAATACCTCTGCACTTGTAAACTTGTTCATTCTCTGTTTTCTCAAATACATGTACATCTTTGTCAGGCCTTTACGCACATAAGGCCTATATAGAAACGTTAGTAAGTTATAATGGTGAAGCTAAGAGAAGTTTTCTGTCATCGTCAGAAAGATAAAAAACACAATAAGCAATTTTGATGATCTCGAATTTAATTATAATGAAAATGATGGACTCAAAGATCAATGCTTGGATAAAAATGATAGTCAAACAGTAGACATGATCAGTTTTTTATATTCGGATATATTTTTAAGTTCCTGCTTAATGGTGTAAGTTTAAATATGTAACTTATACGACGTAAAGATCCTTTTTGTATTATGTCAAATGATGAATCAGGATTAAAAATGTTACTACTACACGGTCAATCATTCTGTCACATGCTAAAGCATTTCAGAATAGAACAGATAAATATCTTTTGAAATATATGATGTGTGGACCGTTTTCAGTTTCACAGGAAAACTTACAAACACATATTGATAATGTTTTTTTCTAAGAACAAGTACCTTCACGTCTTGTTATAAGATGTGTTGATAACGGTGTATTTAAGAGGCCTTGGAAGAAAACCCCGTACAATTTCAAATAATAGAAAATCAATTTCCTGGCAATCAACGTACATGGAAAACAAAGTACCACACCATCCTTACAACCAGCTTTTAAAGCTGAGCTGAAAGCTTAAATCTATGAAACATTTTTTAGTGGAAGTAGAAAAAATTCAAGATCAAGGAATTGATATAGAATATGATAAATATTTGGGAGAATATACATTCCTTGCCTTTGATCTTACACTAGATCTACTTCTTGAAAGTTCTCAACTGAGGAAACAGGGAAATTTACGAATCGATAAACGTTTTGGTAGTGCTTTACCAAACACTACAAATGTTCTAACATATGCAGAATTTCAGTCAGTTTTAGAAATCGATCAGTCTAGAAATATCATAACAGATGAGTAAGAAGGTATGAACATTCTAGAAATTTATTCAATACTTTTACAGGATTTGTATACGATAAACATTTTGGAGCTGTGTTTACCAGTAATGAACTACCTGACTATGAATAAAAACAGTTACACAACGTCAACCTGTTTTCTAGTGAAAAAATTGGTAGCCTATGGGTCTGTACTTATTTTAATCGAAATGGAAAAATAGGACTACATTAGGACTACCTCTACATAATCTCAACATTAGAAAATTCATCAAGAAGAATTGCCAAACATCGACTTATATTCAAGGACCATATATTCGTCTGTTTGCAGACAATAATGTATACATTATGCTTACTATCACTATGTCAAAATGAAAATTCATATCTGAATTTATATCCCATAAAGATAATAATGATGTTTGTTTATGATTTTGTTGTAAAACATTTTCCTATAAATAAGTCCTTAATAGACGTGCCGTTTTATGTGGATGAGATTTTAAAGTCTTTATTGTAAAAAATAAATTTATTTAAGAAAATTACTGTGTCCAGATTTATCATTATAACAATATTACTGAAATCTTTAATCACTTAAGTAAGGTTTCATTAAGATGCATTCCTTTATAGGACGATTTAATTAACCAATTATTGTTGAGACATCTTTTGAACTCTAAATCATGGTACTATTTCGTAATCATTCAATATGGCCGCTTAGCAATATGCTCTTTGTGATACTATTACATAATTATCCATCATAACAGCCTATCAATCTGTCCCTAAAGAGTTTTTTTTTTTTCTGGAAACAAAACTTCATACTGTGATTTTTTCCTATTCGAAAACGACACGTGCCCGGACGGCGTCCTATTGTGAAACTATGACCTTAACATTTTTTATGAAATCACCCCTTTCCAATCTTCCGTCTTCATGTGTTATGACAGCATGACAACTTCCGCCTATGAAGTGGAGAACATACTACAGACGTACAGTGTCATTCAAAACTTATTTGTTCTAAGAGCTGAATAAAAATTTTATATTTATGTACAAACACATATAGAAAGTATTAATGTTTTTCGCCAAGACAGATAGAGAATGAACGAGTTTTGTTAACACAATTCAAAGAGTAGGTGATGTGGATGTAATTATGGTTATATTGCAGTGTTTCATAAGAGTGGTAAAAAGAACAAAACTAATGAAATTTGAATAAGAGACTCAGGTTTTAGTTCTTTACTAAGCCGTTAGATGGCATTTTTCCTTACAAGCATTACTTTGTTTGTTTGTGGAATTTCGCACAAAGCTACTCGAGGGCTATCTGTGCTAGCCGTTCCTAATTTAGCAGTGTAAGACTAGAGGGAAGGCAGCTAGTCATCACCACCCACCGCCAACTCTTGGGCTACTCTTTTACCAATGAATAGTGGGATTGACCGTCACATTATACGCCCCCACGGCTGGGAGAGCATGTTTAGCGCGACGCGGGCGCGAACCCGCGACCCTCGGATTACGAGTCACACGCCTTACGCGCTTGGCCATGCCAGGCCCTTACAAGCATTACTATCAATAATTATGTCGTCCAAGATATAAATATGGGTTGCACACAGTAAATCATAAACAAAAACAGTATCCATGTTAAATAAATCTACTAACTAATGTTTTATGCTGACTGCATTTTTAAACCTTCAGGTTCTTTGTGATGTCCATCTCTAATACAAAATATTATTGTGACCGTTAGAATTTGGTAATAAACTGATCCAGCCTGTACCATCAGGTGCATTATGCCAATTATGTAAATACTACAGTTCAGCCAAAGCAACTTCTCACTAGTCAACAAAGTTAATAGACTCAATAGATGTGTGATATAACTTTTTAGAGTATTGTTGGCAAAATACTTCCTAGAACTATTGTTTGGTAAAATCATTAACAACTGATCCATGCCAAATAATGGTAATATAATTATTCATAACAACTTAAGATATATAAATTTAGTAAATCAGCCTACTACTTCTCAACAGTACAATAAATGATCAGTCTGTTTAGGCTTATAACATCTTACAGGCTTATGTTATCTATATGTGTCTTGGTATCGTAACCAGTCCTTTTACTGTCCTATACAAAACTTGTACAATGCCATAATTAGTAGAATGCAAACTATTAAATTAAAAAGCTAGTAGAATTTTATTCATATTATTTGTTACGTTTAGTGAATTTGAAACAACATTTTCTCTTTAGCTTAGTGTCTGTAACCGTAGTTATAATCTGCCCTTTACAACAAACAATATTAAATCTTAGCTGTCTAATAATATTAACAGTATTCAGCGTTTCTGTTTTCGCACTCCTCTTGGTAAGCACGGTTGTAAAGTTTTGTTTCAACAAACTAACCACAGTTTATGTATAGATACACTTGATGGTTCCATCTTCCCAGGATATTTGTGAATATTTCTTGTCATCCATCACATTGTCTGCAAACCATATCTGAAAAAAAATTGCTACATAAAGAGTTTTTGTAATAAAAACACATTTATATGACCACTGTATAAACATTTCAATACTAGTTCTTTAATAATGTACGGTTTATTTTTCAAATAAAGTCCCTCAATGTCTATCACGCCCGAGATCCTTATACTGTATGGATATATATCACTTAGGCACATACCATATTATCTTATCTCCAAGAAATAAACCACCTCTTAAACGTAAGTGGTCAGGAGTTGGTGGTTTCAAATTAATAAATAGACATGCATCGAGTTGCTTCATTTTAGGCTTCTTCAATGTATTTGGCATGTGTATGAAACATTTATCTCATTAAAACACTTTCTTAAACAAAATTATGTATTGAGAGTTCAAATTAATGTTACACATTTCTCAACTCTTACTGCTTCCAGATGAACCCGACACTAAGTAAGTAAAAGGGTGATGTTGATGGCAATCCTTATTGAATAACAATGATGATATTTGCAATATCATTTTTTGTATGTATAAACATTAACCGTCTTATGAAGTAAATAAATTCATTAATAACCATATGGTAGGGTATCAGAGTCTGTTAGAACATGCTTTTGTTCCAGACATGGAGATATATCTTGCTTTTGGTTTGTTATTTTATTTTCTTCTCACTTGTTATTCCAATGACTTGTTGAGAAAGATTAAAAATATCTAATATGTTACTCTTAATTGAAGAAAAGTTTAACTTTTGACTGTTGATAAAATTAAGGGTAGGTTATGTTATCTCAAAACAGGACTTACCATCTTCATGTAAGTACTTGTAATTCGTAATTCACCATGGTCCGATGATGTGATATAATGTCCATCAAGCTCGTCCGTAAATTTCTTGAGATAATCATCTGGATGTAAATCATTAGTTCTGCTTGAAATTTAAACAATATTATCTGTGTCGTAGTAAAAGACGGAAGTTCCTAATTCTTCTGGTGAACCGTACAAGTTCAGATGCATATGAACAGTTGTAAAACATTATTTGTCTGATCTTTTTAATGTAAATACTTGTGCTCATGTCTCCAATGAAGAGCAATAACTTCATCATTGACTAATGTAACATCTGTTAAAATTCTGGTTTTATTGTTCATTAACATATACTATTGTCTTATTGATGTTATTTAGGTAAGTTGCTATTTCTTCTCAGACATATCTCAACGACTCCAGGAGTAATTATGACAAATGTTTTGCAACTAGCCTTCTGCTTGGATTAATTTCTGTTTTCAAAGGTCAGTTCACCATCAGCCTTTTCAGTATACAGTTCAACAAATTCCTGTTTTGCCATTCTGAACTTTTCTGCTTTATTTTTAGAAATGTATATAATTTTTAAACAGTCGTGTGGATATTTCGGCGAGATGCTAAAATTTCATAAATCTGTATTATCTTATAGCCACACTCTACTGCCTTTTTCATCTTGTTGGTAACACATGTAACGGTAAAGTATCTCTTATCATCCGAGTGATTACACGAGCACAGTATTCTTAAACCGACAAACATGTTACAGAGAGTGAAAGTTAAATTACCATTACTCCTCAGAATTAAACAGTATGATAGAGTTTTCTTGATGCTAAAATTTCGCACTTAATGAAACTGAAATAGTTATGTACATCTGAAAAAAATTAGTGATGATTATGGAATAGCCAATTGGATATTTACATACTTATTTGTCCTTGAATACAAAGAAATAAAGACAACATACTTGGTAATTTTGAATTCCTTCGCGTCATACAAAAGTCTAGTGGCATTGGTGCTCTCACGATAGAAATTGTCACACAGATCCAGGTGACAAACTACTGTGTGGTCCTTAAGGAAACTAATTAAATACGTATCAATTCATTCCATGTGAATAAAATCTTGTTCCCAGATTAAAGCAACCTTATAATCATTGTGTCAGGATCATAATACAAACTTCATTCATGATAAAAAACACCCATAAAGTTCATATATAGTGTTACACACCTTACAAAAGCCATCAACACTATAATTTAAGACTTTAACCTCAACACCATTACGGGCATAATGGATATTAACACTTCCAGACTGTTACTTGTAATCTAATCACTGCATACTCTCCTGACTGTAACTGTTAGTTTTATTATATCCATGGTTATTTAAAAGTGCTATAGACTTTGATGGTACAAACTTGCTTCTGTATATGGCTGTACACACATGAGAAATAGTCGTGTACCTGAAAGTGTCAATACTGCAGATGGCAAGAAACTCATCTCTGAACAGCAGACAGCACTGATGAGATATGCCAATATCTGATAAACAGTATCTAATAAGATAAACTTTACTTTTTGTTTTTTATCATCATTAAACACAATTGTATAATTATGTATCTTAAACATTTTAAGAGCATACAACTTTAGATATAATAACATAAGATGCTAGTTCTTAGAATTTTTCATATTCAAAATTGAAAGTGTACCCTTCTTCTCACTGCTGTCGGTACAAGTCCAGAAATTTATTTCTCATTGGGCGTTGTCATGGTATAGGGTGAATACTCAATACCTTGGATTTACGTAGGTGAGGAAAATAACCTTTCTGTTACTTAGTTCAACCAAAAGTTTTAGAAAAAGATGATAATGGCGCGAGAATAACGTTATAAATATCAATCGCCCTAATTTTTATGGGTTTGATGGTCTTGGTCATTATTGTAGGTTTTAACACTTTATGGTTAAAATAATTTAAAGTGAAATGTCCATCAAATCTTCTTGATTTATGAGCAATGACTGTGTAATTCTTATGTTTCTCGGAAAATAAGAACTCGCATAACTCATCGCATGGATTATATCCTTTAAATACAGTCTCTTTAACAATAAAATCGTGAACCACACAGTAATTCACTTCCTGCTTCCTTTACTTTGATCAGTCTCAAAATCTAAAACAAATAATTCTGAAGGGGTCTTTAACGTCTATAGACTGAAGGAAGCATAGATTTGTAGAGAGTATGTCAAGTTGGTTACATCCTGAATAGTGTGTTTTGCTGTACCTGTGAAACGTGGGATAACGTTTTGTCCTGTCAATGATAACGAAACACATTTACGTTGAAAAGATTTTTCACACAGTGACAGTGTCTGTTTTCCATTTTTAATTTTGAGTTTATTGTAACCGTCTATTGATTTACAAATTCTGTTACAATCAGCACAACCGAGGTGTTGATGATCATACAGTCATTACTGTGATAAATGTTACAATAACTTGTACAATAATATTTATTTATGTGGCCAAACCTCCTATTACAATTATAACAACAATACAGGACACCAATTAAAACTCTTCATTGATGTAATATAATTGAAATGCTTATCATGAAACCAAAGGTGACTTTTTTCTTGAAAAGATGACATTCTGAACATAACTCTACTAAAGTTATCTGAAGACACAACATGTATTTGGACTTCTAGGTGACGCTCAAATATCGTTATCTCTTCTTTTCCACAACTGAAATATTATGTGAATTATGAGGTTCACTAGCCATGCGTGTAAGTAGCGATCTTTGTTCATCATTAATATATTTATAATTAGGAGGCTTTTCAAGATATGCTACCGAAGTGGCACATTGTATACCTACCAAGAAAGATGTAACTTTTGCTCATGTTGAATGGCAAACATTTAAATTACTGATACCATTAATGACTAGTGTTGTACAACTCAAATCCTCTGAGGATTTTAGTCTGGATAATTGTAAATGTATTATCTGCTATAACTCATGTGGATAAAAATCATATACTGGATGTAATGCAAGTTAAAACTGGTAAACTAAACATAGATTATTTTAAGATCTTATATTCTAGTGATTTTCTTGGGGGTGACAGGTTTATTAAAGACTGATCTGACTATTTCTGTAAAAATAGCTAAATGGAAGTATTATGGTTATTATAGTTGTACACATACAAAGATGTTATTGTCCAGATTTAGATCTAATATGTCTATTCATACTTTGTCATAGGACAATTCAATGTAGATAGAGAGATTAATGATATATCTGTTCAGATTTTGTTATAAGGTAATACAGTGTAAAGTATTAGATATACCTTGCTATGTAGATATCTAATAAGACATTACCAGTTTATCTGTTACTGCGGCAATTTAAGATAAAATATCTTTTCTGAAAAACTTTTTTTTTAATTTTAAAGTCATGCGTTTTAGTCTTTCCATATCATAACATCATCGTTCGCAGGTGAAACAAGACAAATAACATAAGAAAGAGCTATATCTACGTATATCACCTCTACTTGGTAAGACATTTCTCAATTCCAATATTTTACAATGAGCGTATTTTAAGTTATCTTTCTTGGAAGTTTTCATTGAATACCTACTTGTAATTATGAAAGGTTTTATGAACATGTGTTACAGTACATTTGACAACGCCTTATTCAGAGTGTGTCATTTTACTTACGTTTTTTTGGTGAGACTTGTATTATTCATCATTTTGCATACAGTTCCAAACTAGTAGGTTTTGTGAAATAGTTTTACATAAAGGGTAAATTATGTATAAAAGTGAAATTATAATGATTTGCTACTGCACACTAGCAACATCTTTGTAACGTACACGATATAAACATATATAGTGAGTATATTAATTAGTGTCTTTCCTACACAAACGTTTTGTAAGAAGAACATGTCCTACTTTTACTCATTACACACACAGCTGTTGTTTCTGTAAATTATAACTTTTAAACTTTAATTATGTCTAATTATTGTCTGCAACAGACACCATATCATTGCATACTTTACTTAACTATGACTGAGTCACGCCTGTATTTATCATAGTAACCTTATTTTATATTATTATACGTATGCCAAAAAATCATAATCTCTATTGTACTAAGAATAACAAAGGGTTATTATCTTTGCTCTGCCAAAGACTGGTATCGAAACCAAGTCTATAGCACTATAAGTCCAGAGGCGTAATGCTCTGACACTAGAAGGCTTTTTAAAATAGAAGTTAATGTCAGAGTAATTTATATTATGTAAAAGATAGTATTGATTGATTGTTTAGGATTAAATACATAGCTATAAAATGGGCTCTCTGTGCTCTACCCACAACAGGTATTAAAACCCTTTTTCCAGCGGTGTGAGTCTGTAGACATACTGCTGTGCAACTCAAGGGCACAGTCATAATTTACATACACTCTGATTTAATACACTGTGTTAACTGCACATCTTACGTTTATTCATCACTATTTTTAGGAGGGCGTAGAAAACAATACTCTTCTTTTATCGTATACTCTTCAAAACAAGAAACGCATGGTGAACGTCAACGACGTTTTTCAACATGACAACGCCCGTCCTCACACAGCCCGACTCACTACTGTCTTCTTGAGACACCACAACATCAACGTTCTTCCCTGGCCCTCCAGATCAACAGATTTAAACCCCATCGAACATCTTTGGGACAAGTTGGACCGAAGTCTACGACGGCGACAACCTCAACTGCAGACTCTACCTCAGCTTGCAGCAGCTTTGCAGGCTGAGTAAACAGCCATTCCACAGGATGTGATTCGTCATCTCATCGCTTCCATGGGTAGGAGATGCCAAGCAGTTATTGATGCTCACGGGGGGCATACTCGTTATTGACGTTGAGTGACGTTAAACTTCACCTAGTGAGCGTGGACTTCGCCTTTGCAGACTTTGGATGTTCAGCAGTGAATGTGCAAAGTTTCACACATGTCATACAGAACTACTTGTTAACTTATAATAAACTTGTTAACAATTTGTCTCATATTTTGCCTTTTGCATTTCTTTTTTTTGAAGAGTATGATAACATCATTTGTTATTATGATAATATATATTCATGAAGTATTATCAGAATGACTTACAAATGGTAGATAATATTTTTATATCATAATAGATGAAAGAAAACAAATCTTATGAACACACTTATTTATCAACTGATATAAAGTACATTACACACTTTTACTCTCCGTGGTGTTTATTTTATTTATTTGTTTTTTGAATTACGATCAAAGCTACACAAGAGTTTTCTGCGCTAGACGTCCTTAAGTTAACAAGTCCCTAAGTCAACTAGTCATCACCACCCACCGCCGACACTTGGGCTACTCTTTTACCAATGAATAGTGGGATTGACTGCCACATTATAACGCCCTTACGGCTGAAAGGGCGAGCATGTTTGGTGTGGCGGGGATTCGAACCCGCAAAATTCGGATTACGAGTCGAGTGCCTTAACCACTTGGCCATGCCGGGCCCCCTTGCTGTTTTTAGACGAAATTAATTCTATTATTTCAGCTAGCAACACAGTGTTGTTGATGGGTCAATGTTCTCGTCACGCTATACGAGCTTGTCGAAATTAGGTGAAGGTCACGTCTAAATAACGAACTGTAACTGTGAAGTATAGTTGACTAGTCTATCTACAAACAATACCCAGTGTGATTAAACCCTTAGAGACTTTTATCTTCTGCTGTTGTTGTTGGTTTTTAATCAATTCAAAATAATACAAACAACTAATGCTTATAAGCAGTTGTAAGTTGTCAGTCTCATTAACACTGCATCTGCATTTTAATGGAGTGAAGCTAACGGAATAATCAAAGAAATGCCTCTTTACCAAAATTGTGATAGGTTGGAGAAATTTTTTTCTCAAATCTTCAACATTGTTAAGGAACGTTTATTGGTTATAACTTTCATACGTTCGTTTTACAGCAACTAAGAATTTGCCTATTTATTAGCTCTCTTAGTATAACGTTGTTTCAACAAAAATACAAATAATATTCAGGGTATGGCTCCCTGTTATCAGGATTACTATGTTATGATAGCAAACTCTACTTTTATTTTTTATTTACTTTTGTTGCTCATATTTTACACCATTTATGCTTTTTAACCCATCATATCACTTCAACGGAATAATGTTTTAAAAATAAATAGAACACAGCTCGTGTCTCTAATCTCGTTCAACATTGTTCTTTTAAACAATTATAATTACAATAACAATTGTTCTGTTATAAAAACTTTTTTTTTGTTTATTAAGCTGACGGAGCATGACTGTATTTGTTCCAGACGGTTTGCTATTTCTATTTATCGGTATTTAGGTCTTGTGGGTGGACATGGGTGGGTCACGTACAATCTTGACCTCTTTCTCCGCATTTATGGTGTTAATAATAATTTTATGGATGATCAACTGTGAAATGTAGAACGCAACATAAAAAAGAATATTGCTTTCAAAAACATTTATTTATATAAATTAAAAACTCCTATCGGGGCCATGTTCTGATGTTCATAATTTACACTAGGATACACACGAGCTGTATATATATACATATATGATCCATATATATTTCAGGCGCAAATAACCTCGTTGCTTTGCGTCAAAAAACACCAAACCAACCAATATGTATTTCAATGATATTGGTTTTTTTCATATTGCTGTTTATTCTAAGCATCTTAAAAGTTATAGTGCATACTGGAGGGATTTATACATTTTGGTAAAAGTTTTTTAAAAAAAGGTCTTTACACTTAAGAAAAATATAAAATAATATATTTTTATTTAAGCGGGTTCGAATCCCCGTCGTACCAAACATGCTTGCTCTTTCAGCCGTGGGGACGTCATAATGTATCGATCAGTCCCACTATTCGTTGATAAAAGAGTAGCCCAAGAGTTGGTAGTGGATGGTAATGACTAGCTGCCTTCCCTCTAGTCTTACACTGCTATAATAGGGACAGCTAGCGCAGATAGCCCTTGAGTAGGTTTCGCGAAATTCAAAACAAACAAACAAACAAATTTTTATTTAAACCAGCTTTTCGCCTTTTCTGGCGTTTTCAGGGTTAATATACGTAACTTAGGCGACATGTTGATTTACATAAAAATAATCATTTATTTTTAATACACAACATAACAAATAACAAAATGATGAGTAATGTAAGTCCAGCAATATATAGCATATTACTAAACTTATGGTAAGTATTTAAGGGTGAGAGGTACTTAGACTTATTTTCATCATGTATGATATAGCAACCTAGTGCTCGTAACTTAAGTTTTCATGCAAGTTTTTCTTAAAGTTCGTGAATAATCTGCTAAGACATATATCATAGAGTGGTTGTATGTTTGTGTATTCATATAGGAATTTAGAGTTTGTCGAGCGGGGAACATTATATTGCATTTTGTTCTTTTGTAGTTTAGTTTTAATTGTTTCAGGTGTAACAACAATTCAAGTTGGACGAACATATAATTGTTCGTATATATTGTTTGTATATTTTAGTATGTTAGTTGGCGTTATAATTTCTTGAAAGACTTCTAATTTAATATATTCTTTGCCAGATTTTGTTTGAAATTTCATTTATGTTCTTGCTGGGTTAATTTTGTGCCATAGGTGAGATCAAGAAATTTTGCTGATGTAGCTGGTTGAAGAAATGTTTAGTTATAATAGAGTTTGAGATTGATTTTGATTAGATTATTTACTTTTGTCACTATTAAGACTTGTGTTTTTGGTATATTAAAACATTATTCAGAGATGATATTTAATGAGAGCTGTAAATTTATGGCCACTACAGATGACGTTTCCCAAACTCTTCCAAATAGTTACATCATTTGCAAATTGTGAAGTGAAGCAGAAATTTTGGTCGTTTAAGGTATATCGTTTTCAAACACGATGCAGAGCATGGGGTTAGCTAACCCTACCTTAGGAATAAAATACTCTGAATAGGTGATCTCAACATTTACCCGATATTCTTTTGTTTTCTAAAAAGTTTGATAACCAGCGAATAATTCCTCGTCGTAGTTCCATCTCTGACATCCGGGACCTAAGACCTAAGTGTTATATTGTATCAAAAAACATCTCTAAATTGAGAAGACAAACAACCGTACACTTCATTCTGTTAAAATCATCAACTACGATTTCAAGCAAACTAACTTCAGTTGATCTGTTGTACTTTCGGTAATTTTGAATTGTGTTCTAAATAATGGTTTAATCTTTCACTTATTATTCTTTCTATTTTTTTCCTACGCAGCTGATCAGGCTGATTGGTCTGTAGCTTCGTCTTATTTGCTGGTTTTCCTTCCTTTAAAAACATGAGAATATTCGCTTGATTTCAAGAGACGGGGATATACCCTATTTTGAGGGAGAGGTTGAAAAGTGCCTTTAGATGTTTAAGTAATAACTATTTGGTTGTCTTTGAATTTCGCGCAAAGCTACACGAGAGCTATCTTCGCTAGCCATTTCTAATTTAACAGTATGACTAAAGGGAAGGCAACTAGTCATCACCACCCACCGCCAATTCTTGGGTTACTCTTTTTCTAACGAATAGCGAAATTGACCATCACATTATTACGCACCCACGGCTGAAAGGGCAAACATGTTTGATGAGACGGGAATTCGAACTCGCGACTCTCAGATTACGAGTCGAGTGCCTTAACCATCTGGCCATGCCGGGACTAGTAATAACTGAGTTCCAATTTGAGTACTATTGCTTGTATGTTGTCTGCATCTTTTAATGTTTTATAGCTGTATAGACCTGTGTTATTATTCGTTCAGTTATCCTCTATTCGTCCAGGATTTTGGTGGCTGCTTCTTTTGTTGTTTTGATCACATCTTGTTCATTTTTTTTCACTTTCGTGCAAAGCCACACAATGGGTATATTCGCTAGCCGTCCCTAATTTAGCAGTGTAAGACTAGAGGGAAGGCAGCTAGTCATCATCCCCACCAACAACTCTTGGGCTACTCTTTTACCAACGAATAGTGAGATTGGCCTTAACATTATAATGCTCCCATGGCTAGAAAGGCGAGCATGTTTGGAGTGATGGAGCTCCGAGCCCAGGACCCTCAGAATGCGAGTTGAGCGCCTTAACCAACTGACCATGCGGAATGTACCTTAATAAAATCTCTAATGAAAAAATAAACACAAAACACTCGTCGTCATTAATAAATATACGTACAACTTGGCATACCATGGTTGATAAACACTTATAACTCTTACCCTTGACAGTAATAATAAAACTAAGGTACTGAATAAAAAATGTGGTGTTGAAGACATATTAGGACTAATACTAGTATTTTAGAATTAAAAACAGTGCATGTTTATGTTGTTTGTTAAGCCTCACGACAATTCCAGGAGTTTGAAAAGCGAATTCGAATAAAAAATTTTGGATTGCACATGCGAATTTGATGAAACCATGTTTTCTAAGAATCATCGTTCTTGTTAATATCACCCATACGGTACTAGGATAACACTTCAACATTTTGTGTGTGTTTTTCGGGCACTTTACTGTTCACGTCATTTTCGCGAAATGTATTAAATAATGTAACAAATGTAATAGGTAAACTCAGCGTTAAAAATAATCAATAACTTAATTTTACTAATTACTGAGTTAATAATTAGTTCGGATCTATGTAGGTAGTTTGCTATGATCAGAACTTAATGATAATTAAATATACTGTTTTAAATTAAAGCGACCCAAGATTATTCGTTTATACATTTTTTCTACTGTGATTTTGAGATGCAAATATAATATTTTTCTTTCAATGATTTCAAAACATTAACTAAGTGAACTGAATAGTTTTGATCTCATACATCTTAAAATTTCAAAAAAGCTTAAGCATCAATCTGTCAAATGAATTTTTATCATGTTTTACAATGAAAAAAACAGCTGGAATTAATTGTAAGCCTAAGTTGTAATATTCCATCTTTTATGAATGCATATATACATAACATACAAGTTTTCAGTTTTTTTTTAAATTATTAGATTCGACTCAGTTTTAATATTTGAGTATTCTAAGTTATAACTATAATATATTGCATTATGTGTTTTATTGGATTTAATATATAAGTGTTTTAAATTATAATGTGCAATGTTTTAGTACTTCTCTTGGCCATAATATCCAAATGTTGGAGATCACTTTATAAATGTGTTAAAACATCATTGACCTAACATCAATAGTTTAGTTAAACATCTCAATTCATAGCTTAAGTTTGAAAAAGAAACTTAAGAGAAAGAAAAAAAGATTTATTTCATTTTGATTTAAATAAAGTACACAATATACAGTTTTTGATAATTGTGCGATCACACTATGTTTCTATTGTCATCACAACGTTGATTGAAAGTCCTCGAACAGATGGTTGAACTCAAATTCACAGTTCGTTCAACCTACAAAAAACAATTCAGTGGAAGTTATACTTTATGATTTAATATGCATTTTAAGGTTTTAATTTTTTGCCAAAGAAGGTGTTTTGAAACATTTTGTAATTTTTACCAATGTAAATTCAAGAATTTCAAAGTATTCCATAAAACAATATATGTATCTTACTTTAATTTTATCCATAAAAATAGTTCATAGAAAATACTAATATATCTCTTATCCTAAATTTAGCTTTTACATTCCAAAGTTTCTTTTTAACATTCCTTTACTAGAGTATTTCAGATATAATTCATTTATTACCTTTTTGGTGGTCATTAATATCCGTAGCCATAGCCAGGATGGTCATAACTATATCTATAGCCAGGATGGCCATAACCATATCCATAGCCAGGATGGCCATAACCATGATAAAGGCGTTGATACCGTACACTTCTGGCATAACCCCCGTGACCATACTCACCATACCCATAGTCAGGATGTATCATGTAGTCAAGACCACCATAGCCACTATGTCCAGTTCCGTGGATAGGGTAATTAACATAACCTCCAAACGTAACACTGACTAAAAGAACAAGTATAACTCCCTAAAGAGTCAAATATAATATTAATTTTCAAATTCATATACAGTGTACAAAATAAAATATATTTCTTGAGCATATCTTATTACACGAATCATAAATTAAGCAATAGCTATAGATACACATCACCAACTTAATCTAGTTCAAAACAATTAGAGTTGTCGTTTATGCAATATCATAATATGAATAGCGTCTCAACCAGTACAGCGATTGTCATATCCTAACCCATCTCATTAGCTCTGGTATAAGGCAAGATGCTTCGTCAGTATTGTATATAGAAAATATAGTGTGGTTCATATTTTTACTAATTTTTTTTTTTTTTAATTTTACTTATATGTTTTAAAGAATACTTACAGTTTTGATCATCTTTGAGTTAATACAGATCCAAATGTTATCTAACGTAATACTTCAGGTAGTGTAATGTGAACACTGTTACCAAGTATTTACAGATATGAACAGGAACAGACGTAAGCTTAATCAAGCAAGCGAAAGTGGTACACTTGGACACCGGTAGTCTAATCTGAATAATCAATAAAAGAAACCTTTAATTCACTGGCACTAAACTTGGAAGTGGAGAAATCACTTACAATAATTTTTTGTTTATGAATTCCAATGTGTACATATCAAGGCATTTATTCTTTGTAGAGAAAATTGACTTGTAAATACCATAGAGTAATTGATAGTTATCACTTTTAACATGTGGGATGTTATAATCGTACTTTGATTAGTTTGAAGTAGGTTAAAATTGAAATCAATGATTATTCCTCTTTATATTATTTTATATGATGCCTTTAATTTCAAAATATTGAATGTTTTACTAAGAAATAAAAGAAAAGGAAATAATTATAAATTAAAGTAAAAGGAAAGCTAATCTTGTTCCAGATATATATTGTGAGTATTAAATACGGAATTTACAAAAGTGGCCTTGGAAAACTAAATTATTGCCAAGTAATTCGGTTTAATTATTACTGAAATTACCTTCAGGAATTTTATTTCAACGTCTTTAATTAGGAAACTCAAAGAAATGGCTAATTAGAATAATATATTTGAGCCGAATTGTGA
This sequence comes from Tachypleus tridentatus, assembly GCF_004210375.1. Taxonomy (NCBI): domain Eukaryota; kingdom Metazoa; phylum Arthropoda; class Merostomata; order Xiphosura; family Limulidae; genus Tachypleus; species Tachypleus tridentatus. The sequence continues at coordinate 39,823,635 of NC_134825.1, read as the reverse complement.
ATAATTAAAATGGTATGAAAATCTACTTACTAAATATAATATAATCTTGAAAAAATTGAAATAAAATACTGCATTTCTTATCTTTATTATTTAACTATTGTTTCTATCGATAATAACTTTGAAAAACAAAATAGCTATAACTCTTAGGTGGTTCAGTTGTAATAAGACTGGTTGTGAGTTAGATGAACAACCTAAGGTAGACTAGACTTTACTAATATTCAGACGTACTGTGATACAATAACATCCCCACAGATGAATGTGCGAGCATGTATGTTCAGTGATGTGATTCGAATTCGAAACCTGCACATAACTTAGTCGAGCGCCCCGAACCTTCAGGACATGTTAGGCCTAGCTTACAATATCGAAACAAGAGCGAATTCTTCGAGATGACGAGAAACCCACTTGAGTAAAAACGTATTTCAAGACTGCTGATATAGGTATTCAAACTTTATTAAAATATAGTAGAGAACAACGTTTCGACCTTATTAGGTCATCTTTAGGTTATATAAGATAGAGTTTGCAACTGACCGGTCAGTTTTAATACCCATAAGAACGAATCCTTAATAGCCGCGGTACTTGATTTTTTTAAACAACATTAGAATAAATCAGTCTACAATAACTTGAGCGTGGACAACATATCAATCAAAAGGGTTTATCGGTCAAAAGATGACGGAACTATAAGTTAAAAGTTTGTACTTGGAAAAGACAAAGAAAACTCGGAGTCGTTCTATGAGCCGCTCAGCCGCGACTACAAACTTATGTAATGAGTGTTTATAAGATTTACTTATTACTTCCACTCTTACAACTAAAGTCCTCTGTGTATTTTACTAGTAAATGAGTAATTTCAACTTGTTTTATTAATTGGTCATTTTATAGATTGTGTTTCGTGTGTTTTCCTTATAGCAAAGCCACATCGAGCTATTTGCTGACTCCACCAAGGGGAATTGAACCCCTTATTTTAGCGTTGTAAATCTGTAGACCTACCGCTGTACCTGCGGGAGACGTCAGTTCTTTACAATGATAGTTGTAACAAGCAAATACACAACATTATTCAATATGATGTAATACATAATGTTGTATGTGCATCTCGCCGGAAATGAACTATATAAAAGTAATTTGGTAGTGCAAGGGTTGAGGTTTTGTTTATATCTAAGTTGCTAATACCTTTACTTAGTTTAATGACACCTTTGATGAAATAATTACATTTATGTAAGAGTTTTACCAGTGAAAAAGTATTATCTCAACTTATTACCTTAAAAGGTATTTTCCAAATATTTTTTACCTTTTATTTTTCAGCCATAAAGAAAAAAAGATAGAAATAATAATAATTTCTGAAATGATTGATATTCTTAAACACATTCACAATTGATTGTTCAATAGTTAAACAAAAAGTTACACAGAGGGCTGTCTGTGCTCTGCCTACCACTGGTATCAAAAACTGGCTTCTAACTTTACAACTAAATCTGACTTTATAAGACGATCATCTGGTCTTTCATGAGTCCTTAGCTGCTAGATCTGTCGTTACGTTAAAATCAATATGTCAAGTTGAATATACAATTATTAGTAACTGAAGGACCCAATAACGTACAATAAACTACAATTAAGTCTAAAACACTTTGGGTAAAAGCAGTAGATACATTCTTGAATTGTGAACATATTTAGTCAGTAAGTTCTAAGTTGCTAATACTTCACAGAAGCCCCATTTCATAGATCAAGCTTCACTGTAATCATCAGTTTTTGTTTACAGCTGCCCTAAGAAGAGTCTGCAAATGAAACAGAAAATTCAATCGCCCGTGGCATCTAACTATGTATGCGAATTTTGTACCCTTTAGGTTAGAAGTGGGAATATGGAGGGATTGAAACAAGAAATTCTACACTAGATTCAATAACAGCGACTAAGAAATGTAACTCTTGTATCTCCATCATGCTTGAGCAACATTCCGAAGCGTTTTAGCTCCCCTTAGGAGGTGGATGCAACATATAGATAAAGACACTTCCCAAACCATCCCAAGTCCGACTTCCAAGTGTGTTCCTAGCTAGACATATATATATAATTACAAAGCTATAAGTTTAATTGATATTAGTTCTTTATTGAACATACTTTACAGAAAGTAAAAAATTATCATAATAATACATATCTAAAAATAAAGCAAATTGAGAATGACAATAAAAGTAACATACCCGGGTTACATAAATTAATCGGTTAGGTGTTTGTTTGTCGTAAAGAAATAAAACACACAATGGACTATCTGTGCTCAGCCCACTGTGGTACCGTAACCTGATTTTTAGCATTATAAGCTCACTGAATTACCGCTGAATCACTCGGGGCGAAATCTTTTACGTAATGTATTCTCATAGAGAATGTTTTATCTGGGTTTTAAGCCAATACTAAAGCAAATTGATAACCATAACCATATCCAGTGAACACAATTTCAAACATGACGTCCTTGAAATTATACTGAGAGACAGGAAAAAGAAATTGTATACTGAATTCGATACCAGCAACCCAACTCTGAAATGTTACTCTTAGACCTTCATCATGCTTGAGTAACATTCCGAAACGTTTTAGCTTCCCTTTACCTCCTTAGGAGACGGATGCACCACATAGATAAAGACACTTTCCAAATCAATATTCGGTTTTACTGTAATATATTAACTTTAAAATACATTTTCGAAATATTTTTACCTTTTATTTTTCGGCAAAAAAAGAAAAAAGATAGATAATAATAATAGCTTCTGAAATTATTGATATTTTAAAATGCATTCACAAGTGATTGTTTTGTAGTTAAGCAAAAAGATACACAAAAGAATATTTGTGCTCTGCTCACCACAGGTATCGAAACCTGGCTTCTAGCTTCACAACTGAATTTGAGTTTTCAGACTTTATAAGACGACCTCCTGGTCTTCATGAGTCCTTAGATGCCAGATCCGTCGTTATTTCGAAATCAACATATCAAGTTGAATATACAATTATTCGTCACTTAAGGACCCAAGCTACCTGAACAATAACTTACAATAAACTAAAGTTAAATAAAATACCATTAAGTTTATAGCCCTTCGGGTAAAAGCAGTTGGTAATATTTTGAAGGAATGGGATGGAATTTGTTGTTACCTTTCGTAGTTCACAAGTATGTATTATTTGTATGTAAGTACGTGTGTTGGGAAATATTAAGTTTACCTGTGAAAACTAACCAAATAGTAATTCTCAACCTAAAGATCACAAGAAACGATATATAAGTCAAAACAGAATTCCACAGAAAAAGCACCCATACTGGATTATACATTTAATGGGACTCAACACGTGAAACAGAACATATTATGAAACCAAATAAACACAGCCACAAAACGTCCTCTCTATATATACACTAACCGATAAAATTAACAATGAAATCAACAAAATAAAACAACACTTCATCAACATCAACAAATTTCCTCCAAAAACCGTTGAAAAAAATTATACACACACCCAGATCAACAACATGGTCGACAAAAATTATAATATATCCCAAGAAACAACAAACTACAAAACTTTACATTGCTGCATATCATATGTTCCCGACATCAGCGAAAATATAACCAACATTTGGAAGAAAACTTATAACAGAATACAACATTCCAGTAAACGCCTAATTGATTCAAAAACCATGTACAAAACTAAAGTCCATACAATGTAAAAACTACACAGACAACACAACAATAACATTATTTATAATATACAATCCAACAACTGCCACGACTTTTATATTGGAGAAACAAACAGAAAAATGGAAAAGAAATTCAAAGAACACAAAAAAACACCTTCACACGTTTTTGAACATTGCAAATCAAATAAACACAACATAATCATAGGAAACACACAGATACTAAGTAGCAAAACAAACATCAGGAAACGCAAAATCAAAGAAGCCCTACTTATACTGCAACTCAAACCAAAATTAAACAATATAAAGGAACACCTTTATACCTATACTAACTAATAACCTAACATATACTACAACGCCCCTCACAATCTCGTACCAATTTACACTCTCGTCTCTAGGACATGTGCACGGCAATGGTCAGTTACAAACTCTCTTTGTTAACCTCACGAGGTGTGTTTTTCTTATAGCAAAGCCACACCTAGCTATCTGCTGAGCCCACCGAGGGGAATCGAACCCCTGATTTGAGTGTTGTAAATCCGTAGACATATCGCTGTACTAGCGGGGGGCACCTGAAGATAACTGAAGAAGGTTTGTTTGAATGTCACACAAAGCTACTCGAGGGCTATCAACGCTCGCCGTCCCTAATTCAGCAGTGTAAGACGACAGGGAAGGTAGTTAGTCATCATCACACACTGCCAACGAATAGTGGAATTGACCGTCACATTGGAACGCCCCACGGCTGAAAGGGCAAACATTTTTGGTATGAAGGGATTCGAACCCGTAACCCTCGGATTACGAGTTGAGTGCCTTAATCACTTGGCCATGCCGAGCCTAACTTAAGAAGGTCAAAACGTTGTTCTTTACTTTATTTTGAATAAAGTTTTAATACCCATAGCAGTCGTATTGAGATACATTTTTCGCCATCAGATATGTATTACTAGGTCCTGGTGGACAACGATCGCCAGAAAAAAAGTTTAATTACTCTAAAGACTTGAAGCCCTTGTTTATAATCACATAACAGTTTTTATAAGCACTCAGTTCTTTTTGCCGTGATAACGTATCCTAAAGTAATAGAATATAAAGTAATGACTCAACTACACAGTAAAACTATATAATAATACAAATAAAGGCAAACAGAAATTCTTAAAACTAGTAAACAACGCTGAAAGTGAAGATTGCTGATGAAATAAATAAACAACAATAAAAAACTAGTGAGCAGCGCGTTATTAACCAACTCTTTCTTCTACTTTCTACTTTCCGTATAATTTCTTTCATTATTAATCTACGATTGGGACATTCCAGCTGTTTATTTTAAAACGTCATTTGAGTGCATTTGAAAAAAACTTGTTCGTTTTTCTGTTTCATTGCAAAGCTACCCAATAAGTTAGTTACCCTCTACTCATCATGAGAATGAGCCCTGAATTTTAATCCTGTAATTCTGTAAATGTACCACTGGCCCACCGGGAGGTACACTTTTAGTTATAAAGGAAAAGGTTATCTCAGAAAGACGTCGACACAAAATTTAAATATCCGCCACTCACTATCGATATATATATATAAATGCATGGTTAACCTTATTATATCGATTTGAAATAATTACTTTTACTGTATTTTGTATACTATTTGTGTTCATACGTACATGAACAATGTTAAAAATAGAAATTTATTAAATTTCATTAATATTAATGTTCATATGGCACCAAAATATAGAATTTTGTAATAACTCTCAAATTCCACGCTGACTTCAAATCAGAACTGTAAACTTCAATCGTCTAAAGCCACTTACAATCATCTAATACGTATTTTAAGAGTTATCAACCTGTGAAGCCTGACAATACGTACGATAGCTCGACTTCAAAACAACAATAGAAAACTTTATTGGAGACAATCATATTGTTTGGCTCAGTTTTCCTGATGAAACAAAGCATAAAAGAAAATAAGAAGCACTTTTTTATTTCTCAATAAAAGAACATTACCTCTGAGTTTAATTACCTTGGTTCCAAAGGAAAAAGCAGAATTTCTAGAATCTATCATACAAACACACTTACTGAGGCACGCATCGTGAAGTGGAACCACCGGTTTTTTGAATTACTCCTTTGAATATATGTTAAGGTATGATTCTAACAACCATCTTTATATAAGACATCGACCACAAAATCTTTCTCAAAGCAGTTTGTATTTGAAAACCGTTCATATCTCCAAGAATTAGTTCTTTGATAGACAGTCATTTCCAATTATGGGCAGAGCTCGGGTATGTACTTATATATATACAAATATTATTGTTCATATCTGGTTTACGGATGCTAATATTCTTGTTCAACTACAGTTAATTATTTTAGATATATTTTGTAGTTTTGTTTTATACATATATATATTTAAAATTTGACTCTATACACACTATAAAGTATGAGTTGTTTGTTTTTTTTACAATTATGTATATAGAAAACAGAAAAGAAATGCATACAAATGTTTATAATAGTTCGAATTTCAGTACAACACATATTTTGGGCTTACTTAGGTAACAATATTCTACTCAGATACTTAGTTAAATGTGAAAAATTTCAGTGGAAAGGTTCTCTGCGTTTGCGTTAAGTTAATGAAACTGAATATGTGTTTTTAAATAATTGCTAGACAACATAGATTTATGTGACTTGAGTATATATATATTATAAAGCAAAATTATTACCTTTTTTCTGAATTAAGAATACATCTTCAAATTCAGGAATAAGATGGATTTTGTTGTTAGTTTTCAGAGTTCATAAGTATGTATTATTTGTGTGTACGTCTAATTTTTTCACTGAAATATAAACAAAAAAACTATTTCTTACATAGGTGATTTCCATTTATTAAAAAATAGCTCAAATCTACCAAGTAATTAAATATTAAATAGAGCAGATCTCTAGCAATCTTCAGAAAGCTCGTGCATTCAGTGCGTGCAGAGGTCACACATTAAGATCCCGATATTTAATACTTATCAAGGAACAAAAATGAAATCACGAAATTTAAAACCCTCAGATTTAACTGTACTTATATTCCCTGTCTTTATATCCAGGTTGTTACGTATCTTATTTCTGTTTCTAATTAAGCACAAAACTACGTAATGGACAACCTGTGCTTTCACCAACCACGGGTATCGAAACCCAGTTTCTAACATTGTAGGTCCGCATACATGCCGCTGTGCCACTGGCGAGCCCTGTTGTCTTTAAGAGAAAACGTAAATTTATCTGACGTTACTTGATTCAATGAAATAATAAGTGATAGTCTTTTATGAAATATGTAAGAGTTATATTTTATTAGTTGTTCTTATTATCAAGCACAAAGTTACAAAATGGATTATCTGTGTTGAGCATCGATTTTTGGTGTTCTAAGATTTCAAAGTTATTGCTGAGCTGATTAATAAGGAAATAAATGAGCAAATGTTGTATAACATCAGGAAGGTTTTAATTTTGGTTCATGGTTCACAATTCATATCTAATTTAAAATATTCCTCCTTAATACTATTTATATGCTAGTAATTTGTTTATTGAGAACTACAAGAAATAATAAAACTTTGTGAAAAAGAACCTAGTTCAGGTTGTGTCCTTGGATTAACTATACCAACAACTTAAAAGATTTTTCAAATAGTCAATTTGTCTCACGAAGCGGTCACTAGATGACATTTCAATTCCCTCCTCAGCATTTTTATTCGAACTAAAAAATTAATCAAAATGTTCTTTAATGACATGCGTTCACAAAACAGATTGTTAATTTTAACAACATTAAATTTTATGTTACTTAATTAACTGAGTCTCGATATTTATTGTTAATATTATATCATTTTATGAATTTTTAGATTAAAATAATTAGTCTAGAAAGATCTGTAAGCCCGTCAATGTCTCAGAAGTATGTCTGCGGGCTTATAACAAGATACGTAAAAAAATATTTTGGCTCATACTCTGTGACAGCCAAGATTTACATTTTTAAGTTATTATAAAATAAATTAAAATTTAATGGTTTATTTTTCCCAAAGCTATACCTTGTAAAATTGAATTTATTATTTTGTTTATACCTTGACATATGTCCCACCATAAGTATACAATATAGTATTCCAGTACATGCAAACATTGATTAGACAAATAATGTGAACTAATAACATAATGTATGCAAGGTTCTGTAAAAACGCCAAAAGTAAATTTAACGCTGGCTTTATAAAATTAAAATTGTCGTGTCTTATGTTGAAAAAATAAAATACAAAAAGATACTAAGTTCCGTAGCTTTTGTTTTTAAGGTAAATGTATACAATAAAAAAACATTGTTTTTATTTCCTAAAAGGTTATTTATTGAAAATAACAAAAATATATTTTTTAATTGGATGGTATTAGAAGTACATTATAGTTTATAATATTTGTTTGGGTGTCACTGTTTACTGACAGTATGTAAATACAATCTGTTTTCTTCGTGATGATTATAAATTCGTTCCTTGACTATAGATGTTTTGGTATTTCTTTTAGATAGTGATGTTGTATTAATAAATATTTATTTTGTTCAGTTGGTCTTCATGGTTACAGGTTTTTTAGCTCTTACTACAGATTTACTTCGTAATTACCCCATAATTAATTTTTATTTATTACCATATTATTTTCCCTATAGTCATATTTTACTTTTCTATAGTCTCATTTTGTACCTTGAAATAATCTGAAGATACTAAGATTGGCTTAGTCTAGATAAGCCAATTACCTTATTGGTAAATGCCAATTAAAATAACTAAATTTTGTTATTATTAACAAAATAATACCAAGAATACTGAGTAATAAATATAACATCATGTCCTATCTACTTTTAGTTTTATTCATAACTAAAACAAAATTAACTACTTTGGTGTAGTTACCATTGTAAATGGTAACATTTTGTTTTTTCTAACCTTTTATTTTGTTTGCTAAATGTCGAGTTTTTGTTTCCAGCAGTAAATTTTCGCCTAATAAAAGCTATATTTCGCTCTGTTCACAGGGATATCAAAACCCGGTTTCTAGCAGTTTAAGTCCGCATACCGCTGTGCCACTGAGGACATGATGTTATATTTATTAAAACTATTTGTTTTCAATTTATTTTATGCTTATTTTGTTGTTTTATATTTATTTTAGTTTTAATATATGCTTCGTCACACAAAGTATCCGGAATTCTTCAAAGCAATTATAAAACTGTATTTACGCCCAAAAAGCGATCAAATTGAAACCTTGAAATTTCTGGCTGAAATATTGCGATTTTATTTTTTCAAAAGTAGCAGAACACAGGTTTACAAGTCAATTTAAAAAAAAAACATATTTTCTTTGCCAAAGTCATAAATGTCAATTATAGTTTTGATGAGTTAAAATATTAAAAAACGACTAAATTAAACACAACATTTTCAACTTGATTTTTAACCTTTAATCATGCTTGTGTATAGGGTTTTAGAACTAAATTAAAATACCTTAACGAAATTAAATGAGCACACATTTCAAACAATATTATCGATACTAAAATCAATGTAATGTATCACCAACTAAAATCACTTTAGATATCATCTGTACAGAAAATAAAACATTGTTATGGAAACCTTGGAGTTTTCTGCGAATTAGAACAACTTATTGAGAGTGAAACAGTAACTAGACTATTTATTATTTAATAATTGTTTTGCCGATGCATCATAAATCTCAAATGTTTTGAATAGTGGGCCTTTTTTCTTTACGAATTCGTTCTACAGAAAGCGCTGTAGCAACTGAAAATTTATTTTGCAACTTATCAACTTGCTGACTATTAATAACTTCTTTATCTCATAAATATGTTTGTATGTTTATATTCTAAATGTTTTTCGTATCTACTTTTGTTTAAAAATCCCTTCCCGAACTGACTTTTCAAAATTCAAACATAACAAATTGTAGGCTTAACAATGAGAGGTGTGATGGTGAAATGAATCTTCTGATTAGCTGCTTAGTCATTCAAATGAAATAATAACTACCTGTATATTCATGATTTCCAAAATAACAAAAGCATTTACCTTGGTAATTTAGTGTGTCTCTGAGATATCTTCATAAGATGTAAAAACACTGACAGTTCTGGATTGTTTAATGACACGTGAAACTACTGAGAACAATGAACTACTTTTTTGTGTCAACAGTAACGTATTTTTCAACAGGTGACTGTCCTAGTCCTACTTCTCTGTATAGAAGAATTATTATCCGATTCTAAAACGCGCTCTACAGTTCAACATCTTCCTGGCGGTGAAAACTACGCTCATAGGCTCAATGACGTCTCTAATTATGGACTGTTGCCTTCATCATCCAACAACTATCCTTCCTACCATGAAGAATATCATTATACCCAGCCTTACCAAGAATATCATTACTACAAGCCCTACGAAGAGCATTACCGATATCACTTGCCCTACCAAGAACACCATTACTATATTCCCTACAGGGAATATTACCATTATGATAAACCATACAGATACTCTTACCATAACGTGCATGGTCATGGTTACGAACAAGGGCCTTATGGTTATCGTCAATGGCACTACTGATGAAATAAAATAATCGATGACTGAGGACACTCACATGGTAAATATATTTTCTTCATCTTGTAAACACGTATCATAATATAGCTTGCTTAAAAATACATAAAAATTAAACAGTGTAACAGTATTTTATTTGTACAGATTTTCACCATAACTGTCATGTTTTAACTTTATTTTTTGTTGGTGACATTCATTTAATACTTCTCAGTTCAATGTATCTTTGTGACATCTTTAGTGATGATGTACATTTAAAAACGTTACACCAAACGCTAGAATAAAGAGCAAATTTTCTTAACCTGTTCTGTAAAATAAAAACCTTTTAATCGTAATTTATCTCGCTCAGCGATCTGACTTGATTTAATCTATTACTTATTTTATTATATTATTTGATTTATTCTTCTGATTGCATTAATCATAAAATCTCTTCATTGAATACAAACTAGCTATTTATTTGGAAACTCACGAAGTTTGGTGAAATTAGATTTGATTGTTCGGTCTGCTAAACAAGCAGGCTGAAAATTTTAGGCGAAGTGAAGTCATTCATTGAAATATTTATATAATAATAGCCTTTTCTCCTGAGATCCAATAACATTAAAGTAACATATAAATTAACAAATAATGTTGATTTAATCTGCCAAATATTAAGGTTTTACTGGCAGAGCAGTCAATTTTTCCTTCATTTTAAAAATAAACATAAATAAAATGTTGTAGGTGTAATTAATGAGGCTAATCTGCAGCAGTATGTCTACATAATCTATCTTTAAATTGTTATAAAGACAGTTGGTCATTACTAAGATAGTAGAACGCCCATGAGTTTTGTTCGTAGCAACAGTATTTGTCTTGGGAAAACGAAACTGAAAAAAAGGCAACTGAAACGTGAAAAGAACATCCCATAATAGCACATGTGATCTGCATCATTGACCAACCTTTATCCCTCAAAAGTAAATATTTATTCTTTCTAATATTCTCACTAAATCTACAACTTGTAGCATTTACTAACTGATGTAGAAAAACAGGAACTAAATTGGGATAAGCCGTTACAGTTTCTCGTGCATGTGCACACATACCGAGACATAAGCTCTGGCTTCCATGTAATTTGTTATAAGTATGATAAATAAGTTATTCTATTGACTAGATCTTTTACAGGAACCATCTGACGTGACAAGCACGGTGGTGGACATCGCTTCAACGAGATCGGGTATGCTTGATAATCATGTATTCCAGAAAATTCTTAAATAACTACGACCTGTTAAACCTGAATTTCTTTTATTCTTTCTTACCTGTGATATTTACGTGGTTATGATCAGTCAATAAAGTGTTTCATCTGTGTTCCAAATAAAATATTTTTATATAAGTTTGGATGATCCACACACAACAATATGATGGTAATTATTCTATACACGATGTGACATTTCTTAATGTCACAAAAACATTACTTAGTTGTACGTCATACTGCTATAATAATTGACACTTTTAATGCAAAGTTCTTTAAAAAACTGCTTAAATACCTTTACTGTATCAGTGTATATTTAAAATAGAATAATTAAAACATAAATAGGTTACGTATATATATGTTATATTCAAACATCGTGATTATAAGTTTGATACTTATAAAAATTCAATTTTACTAATACCATTTTACGTACCAAAAAATTGTTTCTTAAAAATAAACGTTTTTCTTACACCTGAATATTTTGCTTCGTATTCTGCTGAATGTCTTATAGATGACTCGAATCTTACGTGTTCTATTAGATGTCTTGTAGATTACTTGAATGTATTGTTACCTGTTCTACTGAATGTCTTGTACATTACTTGAATGTTTTGTTACTTGTTTTACTAAATGTCTTTAGATTACTTGAATGTTTTGTTACCTGTTCTATGAATGTCTTGCAGATTACTTGAATGTTTTTGTTATCTGTTCTACTAAATGTTTTGTACATTACTTGAATGATTTATTACCTGTTCTACTAAATGTCTTGTAGATTACTTGAATGATTTGTTACCTGTTCTACTAAATGTCTTGTAAATTACTTGAATGTTTTGTTATCTGTTCTACTGAATGTCTTGTAGATTACTTGAATGTTTTTGTTATCTGTTCTACTGAATGTTTTGTAGATTACTTGAATGTTTTGTTACCTGTTCTACTAAATGTTTTGTAGATTACTTGAATGTTTTGTTATCTGTTCTACTAAATGTTTTGTAGATTACTTGAATGTTTTGTTACCTGTTCTGCTGAATGTCTTGTAGATTACTTGAATGTTTGTTACCTGTTCTACTAAATGTTTTGTAGATGACTTAAACGTCCTTACCACTTTAACTAAGAACTAAGCCCACCTCATGCATTTTTCTTCATTTCTGTTCGTTTTGTTTTAGCAAAGAGCTACTCAATGTGTTATTTCCAATATTTCCACCACGGAACTCGAACCCATAACTGTGGTGTTGTAGGTCATGAAGTTTACTGCTGTTCTGCATAAGTACTTTCATATGTATGTGGGGGGGGTGTATTTTAACTTATATGCGAAAAGAAAAAAAAAACCTCAGTACCAAAAACTTTGTGTTACTTGCTGTATGTTTGTTTGGGAGTGGGGAGGTAATTTAACTAATTGTAAAAAGGAATAGAAATCTCAACAGCTACAAATTTTGCGTTGTTCACTGTGTCACTTCTATTATACTTATGAACTGTGATAATGTAATACATATTAACTATTGACTGTTGATACTCTGAGATGGTCTTGTAAATACAGCAGTGTTAGGACTACATCACAACAACGTTGTAAATAAACCGACTGAACGACACACAAACTCACAGACTATTATTTTTGTTGGTGTTTACGAAGTGATTAAAATGTGTGTTAAAAATTATAAGTACCTGATCTCAGGACCTTATCTAATTGTTTTACACCGATTTCCTGCAACATGAAAGTATACCTTCACCCCCCCAAAAAAAAGATGCAATAGATTTCATTTTCGAACTATTATGACTATCTTTGTTTGTACGTTTGTTTTTGTTTAAACTAGCACGTCTAATAATTTTGATAATTATGTTCTTTAGTTATTAATAACACATACGCAAATCTTAAAGCACAGAAATATATCAATGAAAAGATCAGGCATGCTCATTTTATTATCGCTTCTAGATGTCAGTTTCAAAAATTTATTTTCATCAGTTCCTAGGTAGGACATATTTTTGCAGATTCGTAGTTTGATAATTCAGATATAAAGATTCAAAATTTGATTAATTTCAAAACTTTGCATTGCAGACCAGAGGCATCGTGTTATCAAACTTTTATATGGATCCTTAATACTAAAACTGGCTGCAAATTGTACAGATTAATACTTTAGATATATAAAGATTACGTCATAGTAATAACGAGGATCAAATATGGACACAAAAACAACTACATTAATAGTGATGACAGAAGAAGATGTTTGACCAACGATGCTAGATATATCAAACATTTAGTTACCAATGTAGCAAGTTAACATTTAATCCTTTTTTAGTTATTATAAACTACAATATATATATATATCGAAAATTAAACAACGAATTCAAAACTGAGAGGGCGAGAACTACACCCCTATAACACAATGATTGCCCTCGCTTAGCTGATGATAAGCATATTAGATTATATATTATTAAGGATCTAAAGGTCTTACGTGCGAGGTCTGGTACTACCAAATACAATAGTACTTTCATTTGCAGATGTGTTATAAGAATGATCTTTCAGCCCGACTGGCGGCCTTCCCTCTGATTTGTTTGTTTGTTTGTTTTGGAATTTCGCACAAAGCTACTCGAGGGCTATCTGTGCTAGCCATCCCTAATTTAGCAGTGTAAGACTAGAGGGAAGGCAGCTAGTCATCATCACCCACCGCCAACTCTTGGGCTACTCTTTTACCAACAAATAGTGGGATTGACCGTCACATTATAACGCCCCTACGGCTGAAAGGGCGAGCATGTTTGGCGCGACGGGGATACGAACCCGCGACCCTCAGATTACGAGACGCACGCCTTAACACGCTTGGCCATGCCGGGCCCCTTCCCTCTGATCCGCAGTTTAAAGATCAGGTGAAGAAACAGGACATGATAAATCTACACCAAGTGTTACTTATAAGAACATTGAAAGTTATTGATTTTGATTAGAAATTTCTGTGAACTACAAATCCCTCAGAACATTTTGAACGACGATACGAGTTGCTGATAATATATATTCACTAAAGGTTCGAAATGTTGTATAAAAAGTTCACTTCCCCGATGGGACGGCGGTAAGTCTATGGATTCACAGCGCTAAAATTAGAGATTCGATTCCCCTGCAGTGGACACAGCATATAGCCCGATGTGGCTTTGTTATAACAAAAACACACATACTCGAACTCACTATGGTACATAGTGAACATCTTACCTCCTCAATGGTGCAACAGTATGTCTGCAGACTTATACTGCTAAAAATCGGATTTCGATACCCATGGTGGGCAGAACACAGATAGTTTTTTGTGCAGCTTTATGCTTAATAACAAGTAATAACAATGAACAACAAACAAAAAGTTCTGAGACAGATGTATAGTCTTCTCTTCCTAAACTTCATTTTAAACAGTATTTCTTTTCTCATTTTTGTTTGTTCTCCTTCAGTATAGAAGTTATAGAATTGTTTATTTGTTTGTTTTGAATTTCGCACAAAGCTACTCGAGGCCTATCTGTGCAAGCCGTCCCTGATTTAGCAGTGTAAGACTAGAGGGAAGGTAGCTAGTCATCACCACCCACCGCCAACTTTTGGGCTACTCTTTTACCAACGAATAGTGGGATTGACCGTCACATTATAACGCTTCCACGGCTGAAAAAGCGAGCATGTTTGGCGCTACCGGAATGCGAACTCGCGACCCTCAGATTACGAGTCGCACGCCTTAACACGATTGGCCATGCCGGGCCTAAGTTATAGAATGGTGCATATTATATTAAAACAGTAAATAGGTAAACCAACTAACAATTACAGCCGATCTAGGCTACTGGTAAAACGATATGTGTCATAACAACATGTTAGCATTGTTTGGTGGTTCATAAGTAGTGTGATGTCACTGAAATGAATCATTTATGGGAAAAGTATGTGAGAGCTTTTCCCAAAGCAAAATATTTATACATTCACATCGGAGAGTTACAATGCTTAAATTCGGGGTTTGTTTCTTCGTGATGGGTAGATCATAGATAGCCTATTGAGTAGCTTTGTTCTGAAACAAACGTATCTTGGATTTAGAATTTGTAAGACAATGATACATTTTGTACCAAACAGTACTTGAAAATAAAGGAATGTGAATCAACTTAGAACATCACAACTATCAAGAAGGAGACGCGTAACAAGTCATGGTAAGCAAAGTGTAGCGTCTTGTAATAGGTAACAATCCACGAACACAAAAGTTAGTATCAAAAGCCGTCCGCATGTCCCTGGCAACTCAAAATAAGTAAGAAGGATACGAAGCTAACAGGATATGAGTTCACTAAGATAAGACTCCCTGTAACTTACAGTTATTCATGTTGCTCCACAAGAAAACAACTGTACGACGAAGCACGTATGTGTTTCTGTTCAAATGGACACCAGAAACCTATATTCCTCGTACGCTAGATGGATAATGAAAAGTAACCATGAAAGAATGGTGTGCTTTAAACATGACATTTTGCGAAAAAGAGTTGTACAAAGAAAACTTCATTACAGGACTAGTGTTAAAATAAAGAGTCGTCAGACAGCGTACGACCAAACGTGGCGACATGAAATATAGCGACTTGATGGGAACCCAAAATTGTTGTAATATAATGTTCTTAAAAAACACACATAAAATTATTATACTGGAATTGGCAATGTTTCCATACTGAATACGAAATAGGTGTGTGTCCTAACTTCTCCAGCGAATCTACGAGGACAAAAGATAAATAATAATTATCTAAATGAGGACTTGCAGTAGGTTGTTAGCTTCTGTTTCTATCATACTCATGTGATTTGAGGACTTGCAGTAGGTTGTTAGCTTCTGTTTCTATCATACTCATGTGATTTGAGGACTTGCAGTAGGTTGTTAGCTTCTGTTTCTATCATACTCATGTGATTTGAGGACTTGCAGTAGGTTGTTAGTTTCTGTTTCTATCATACTCATGTGATTATTTTTGTTTGTTGTTACGTAATTGTATCACAAGTAACCAACATAGTGATATTCAGGCAATTTTAATCTAATAGTCAAGAGAGAAACACATAGATGAGTTACAAATCTCACTCACCAGCGCCATCTGCACACATATTGTATAAATTGGTCATTTCTGCGTTACTGTGTCGCCGAACACTATAACTGTTTCTAATCTCCATGGGTAGCAGTTGTTCGGTTTAACTAAATCTTAATAGTAATAGTATACTTTAGTTGGTATAACGTATCTTCCAAAGGGTATCCTATTATATAGATTAACATATCTTCTCTTATCGGATCTTTTCAAGTAACAAATAAAGATATTATTTATTTCAATAGCAATAATTTATATTAATACTTAAAATAGATTTTTGGGCATATCATGGGGACTAGTAAATGGTGTTTATAACTACTGTTTAATTTAATATTATCGCCACATTTATAAGAAAAAATACAACTATACTTTAGGTAACAACGATGTCGAAATGTTTGTGTCACAAGCTGAGTGATAGCTCGTGATATTACAAATGCTTATTTTTTGTAATGCGAATAATCTATTTAAATAAACATCAATATGCGTGTGTGTGTGTGTATCCATTATTTGTGCATCTCTATATTTCTTGATCAGTCAGCACCAAACTTGTCACAGTGATTCAGAATGGCATGAGGGCGGTCTTGAAGAGGTGGGGGTTGACTCCCATCTAATTTCATATTGATAGAATTCTTGAAAACAGCATGCCTTTCTTTCCATTATTGGTACCTTTATGTATTCTATTGCATGTTTAATGTTTATAATGACAATAGGAGGAAAAAGGAATAGAGGTACAATTTCCTATCCTTTGTTGCAAACAAGCTTATATTACACCCGTTACTCCAACGTGACTTGTAATTTGTATACATTTTTTTCAGTTTTACATCAAAATTCATAATCAATAGATTATGTTTAATTCTTGTTAGTGTTTTACCAGCTTTATCGAAGTGCATCTGAGTATTCTAAGTGTTAATTACAAATTTGGAAATAGATCAACAGAATGACACTTTCAATCATACTGCACAATATCCATAATATCATTGGATGAGCTTTTTTTCTTATGAATAAAAATAAAATTAAACTGGATACAACGTTGAATATTACACAACCTCAGAATTATATTAATTTACTATATTTCGTATTTATTAATTTTATATTGGACCTTAATCTTATTCCAAATTTTGTTTAAAAGAAACCAACAAAAAACAGAACCACATCAGACTACCTGCTGTCCCATCCCATGACATTATGCTCTGTAGACTTACTGCTATTCCAGCGACGGGGGAGTCTTTATAGGTCTATTTTATTTTAACTTGAAAGATAAATATGAATTACTATCTACCGTGTGCACTTGCAATATAATTCGTTGCTAAACGTTATGTTTAGTTCCACTTTATGGCCGTTGGACCTCACTAATATAATTAAATTTTTCTTTATTTGTGTTTGAAATGAGATTAAAAACGTATAATACGTAATACACATATTTATGAACTAGTGACGTAATCTTGAGAATGTAATTTTATCTTTAAATGTTACATTTCAAAAGAAAGCTCTTATTAAAAAGCACTTTACCAAACACGAATAGGTACTAGATAATTTAGTACACATGTGTAATTTTTTGTTTATAGTTGTGTTATTGTCCACATAATCAGTTGTTGGTGTTTAACATCAAGAATATTATGCAGTGACAAAAGAGCTCTAGGAAGTTTAATACGTAAAATCAACAGCGTTCAAATAAAAATTAAAATTTGTCATAATTTTACTGTTTTTCACACAAAACTCGATGTAGCATGATAGGCTTCCTGTGCAACCTAAGTGATCAGATAACAATAAAAATATTTCAATCAAAAGCAACGCTTCTACACCTTAAAACTGTACGTTACTTTGTTCATTTTACGTTCAAACTAAAAATAAACATAGAATATAAGTCATTGTCCTTATTCCAGTAGGCCACCCAATTTCCGCTTCAGTAATCATAACACATAGTTTAGTTCCAGTTGTGAAGCTTAGGTAATATCGAAACTGGATAGTTTTGTTTCCTGGAAGCTTAGGGTGTGAACTTAAAGTTTGTGATGTGGTAATGTTTTTGGTGTTTGTAAGAGAATGTCTTTATTCTGTCTGTCATAAGATTTCAACCATTCGATATAAAACAATTAACGTTTGTAGGTGTTAAGACACCATGTATAATAATTATCATGTCTGAAGAAATGTTTATAGAAACAAAATATTAACGATACCATATTGAAGAGAAGACAAATGTGACTGTTACCAACATTCTGAAGGCGACACACAATTTATATTTTGGAAAGGACAATTACTTTGTTCCATTAATAATGAATACATTTTCTCCCGTAACTTATCATGAATGTTCTACAATTTTTTCTCAGCCATTGTGCCATATTTTTATGAGTGGCACTAACACAGTTGGTGATACTGTTTAACTGAGTTTCAGCAAAACAACTAGTAGCAATAGCAAATCTATTAAACACGTAGACCCGCGCTGGTACAGCGGTAAGTCTACGGATTTACAACGGTAAAATCAGGGTTTCGATCCTTCTCAGTGGACTCAGTAGGTAGCCAGACGTGGCTTTGCTACATGAAAATACATATTAAACACTATAAAAAATTTAAAGAACGGATATAATAAACAACAATTGCATTTAAATCTTTAAAAAATGGCAAATTATATGTTGTATACTTTTACAATTAAAATATTTTGTTTTTTTACAATACGTTAAGGAAAACGATTAACAAAAAAGGGGTAAAACACTCAACACTCCTTGATGGATCACTCAATAGTGATAACTCACCACTGTCCGTAAGAAGTGCAATAAAACAGTGATAAGTTGATATTTGAGCCATTACAATATTAAACGTATACTTATTAGTCTTCAAGAGTTTTTTTACTGTTTCATTATCTAAAAAATATGTTACCAACAATGAAGTTACGGTAAATAACTTTTTTCCGTATTTAAACTTCTAACCAACTTTTCCAAGTAAAGTTTAATTCTTATATATTTCATTGCTTTAGCAAATTACGTTTTCTTTAACCTAATTTTTCCAAAACTCTGTATCTAAATATAATTTTGAAAGGACATCGATCACGATAAGAGTAAATTAAAAGTGCTCTTCTGGTCTGGCAAGATGTTTTTATTTATGTTATTTATCGTGAAGAAAGTTAAGAATGTAAACACACAAAATATCTCACAGAAATAATGATAACTATACAATGTTGAGATATCTTTAAAAATTAAAACTAACGTTAACTAGAAAAACAAAGTAACTTTTACAATTAATTTTCGATTTTTATCTGCTGCTTTACAAATATTGTTTGCGTTATAATATCAAAGGGCTTAATAGTTATATAGTGTTGGGTTTAATGACATTTGGTCTGTAATATATATAATTAGCAACATTAGTAAAAGAGTAGCCCAAGAGTTGCCTTTCCTCTAGTCTTACACTGTTAACTTAAGGATGGATAGCGCAGATAGCCCTCGTGTAACTCTGCGCGAAATTCAAACGTCGGATCGTCATAAATTTGGCTACAAGAAATTCCATTCATTTTTTCATTAGGAACAATGTAAATCCATATGAACGATGTGTAGGTACGTTTGTATATGTTGTTAATTTCGATTGAAGGCTTTATCATCTATGAAACACTAAGTGTTCATATAAAATATTTATATTAATAAAAAATTATTAAAGATTTTGGACCACTTTTGAAAAACATACATTTTGTTGTTTTAATATTGACGTAAACTGAAAACTATCAATATTATCTCTTTTAGCAGCAACCCAGTGGTTATTATGAGTTTCGTTCTTCTTTGAAGAAAACCTTGACAAATAAAACAACACATTAATGAAAGTTACGAATGGTCCTGGCGAGTAACACCTAACATAATACATAGATACTTGTAGACACTAATTAACAGTGTTTTATTTACAAAACAAACTTAACCAGTAGATATTGTAGTTAATACATTGTTGAAATTAGGAGTATGCTATACCATTAAACAAAAATCTTACAGTAATCACAATATCATGGGTAGTTAAACAGGAACCCACGCTGTTACCCCACCCCCTTACAGTGGCTTTGTGGTAAATCTGAGGTTTCACACCGCCAAAAAACCGGACTTTAATACAGCTAGTGGTAACAACACCTATTACGTTGCTTTAAACTTAACAACAAAACAAGCAAACTCACTCTATTGTCGATATTTGCATTATATCAAAAATCTATCACAATATTAACTCAGCTTAATAGAATTAACATAGTCTCACATTCATAAACTAAGCTAATAATGAACAATAATATTGTTTGATTGTGTTTTTTTTTAATTTCCTGCAAAGTTACACGAGGGCTATCTGCGATCACCGTCCCCAATTTAGCAGTGTAAGACTAGAAGGAAGGCAGCTAGTCATCATCACCACCGCCAACTCTTGGACTACTCTTTTACCAACGAATTGCGGGATTGTCTGTCACATAATAACGTCCCCACGGCTTAAAGGGATATTGTGTGCGACATTAGAAGACTCACAAAGACTTACATGTTCGGTGTAACGGGGATTTGAACCTGCAATCTCAGATTACGTTTTGAGCGTTCTAACCATCCGGCCATGCCAGACCATACACAATAAATTTTATAATGATACAATGTTTATAATAAATAGATGTAAAACAGTAAATACATTGTTCACATTAATTATTTTAACCGATACGGTTAAGGAAATTGATATTAAGGAAGAACTAAAAATAACTTTACTTAGAAGATACTTAATGTCTATCAAATATCAAGCATTCTTCTATACTGTTTCGAAAATATTTGCTAATGGACATTTTTTGTGATTTTACTTAACCCTAATCACTTCTCTAAAATCTTTCAGAAATCATAATAATGTATACATTTCTGCAAATATAATGACTCCCAAAGGAATAAAGTTGTACTCTGATAATAAAAATAAACATTCTTGTTTTGTATATTAAAAAATTCAAACACTTGTTCGTGAGCATATTTCATTTTTCACTGATACTTTTATATAAGACAGGGTGTCAGTTTCGAGTTTTTCTATTTAAATTTTTGACAGCTTTCTTAAAGTGTTTATGTTTCATCAATTCAAGATACTTTCTAGAGTTTCTATTTAACTACCTTAAATTTTCATTCCTCTAGTTTTAGATATTAAGAGTTAGTAACCAACACTTGAACAGTGATCACGTGGTTCTGAAACACCATGAGGAAAAGCTACTTTCAATACATTCCTAACATTCATCACATAATTGTGAAACTCCGAAAAACCGTTATGTTAAACTCCAAAAAGTTCAAATTAAAGACAGTATTAATCGTATATCACAGGAGAGAACACAGTGAGGATCTTATGATAAATCCTAGTAAAGGCTATATTGGTCGTACATCGTAGAATTACAGTAGGGATCTCATGACGAATCCTATTGTTCCAGTTTATCTATAACACTAATTGAAAAGACAGTATTTCCACTGATATAAATATTAAGCTTATCTGATGAATAATTTGCCAAAATAAAATAATAACATCAATACTACATATTCATAAAATCTTAAGTAAATATAGATTTACTGCAGAGAGTAAAAGGCAATTCGAAACAACATACATATAACAATACAGAAAGCTGATTACATTATACGATTTTGGATCATTACCAAGTTGTTACAGCCCGTGTTGTAACACCTACTCTACTTAATGATCTTACATCTAGATACTGACTCTGTAGTTTTCCTTGCTAAAGACTTCGTCATAATGTTGTCATGTCCAACCACATCACTCCTTCCTGATATTTTTTATAATCTATCTAGTGTGCAAGGATGACAGAGTTTAAGTGCTTATTTCGGCAGTCTGATTGCACAGAAATTCATAAGTACTTAATCTGGCAACTTTACCCGTGTCTTGGTAACGAATAACATTCATAACACCCATTTCTTTTTCCAGCCTCTTGAGGTGTGCGATGACTGAACAGAAGGCATGACTAGATAGAATCCTTGTCTTCGTGAACTCGTACTCTGTTGGTCTCATTTCTGTATAAAGTCGATATCTGTGTGTTTTATATTTGTCGGATAGTATACAGAGTTCACCCTCGCTTTAATATATTTGTATTGCTCTTTCAAACGGAGATATTTCTTGAATATCCTGTATAATGTTATCTGTGGCAAATGGATATGCATACGGCTATTGCCAATTATATTTGTGTTCGTAGATTCTCACCTGTTACAACACCTTAGACTTTGCATACTACAGTATGAGTACGACTTATTGCAGGTCTTTTTCTGGGTAGTCCTGGTACCTAAAGTTGATACATGTTCCTTCGTTTTCCGTTACTAAATACAAGGAGTGTATAAATATTTACTAAATACTGAGTGTATAAACATTTTGCGTTGGAAAAAGCTATTACAAGCGATTCCCAAAATTGATCTATTTCAAGCGACATCATGCTACCTACGAATTGACAAACAATATCAGAATACTGTTATATTTTCCGTTACACCGCGACTTTAACAGCTGTTTTTGTCACGTGGCATGATGATTTTCATATTAAAAATCATCAGAACATATCTTTCTCTCTTTGCAGAGTCAACTTTATACCCCTATTGATCCGCACGTTATGTAATACTTCATGTTGCAGTTCCTCTAACAACTGTTTGAAACTGTCCATAATATAGAAAGCTGTAATTCATCTCAATTAAAGTAAACTTTGCGGTCACAGAAAAGTCGAAATACTTTTTTTTCAATCCTTACTACTTTTTGGTACTGGATGTATATAGTCCCACTAATGATAACTAATACGCAGATGTGAAGAAAATACAAAATCAATACGATCATCTTAGTCATATGTATACTATAACATATTAGTTGTGTCGTATGATTTTATGATTTATTTACTGAATATTTATATTCTTCTTACCCATGCCTGTATCTAAAAGTCAGTTGTAGTTTTGCAATCTCCTTATATTTTTATGTTCATTATTATAATAATATAGTTTTCAAACATAGATGCATGACTATATCCTATTCTAAGAAGGTATATTAACGATTTATGTTAACTTGCCTTCAATTACTTTCTAGTTCTGTTTAATAAAAAAATTATATGATACTGAACACGCAATATAATTATATGCACCGATTGTTGTCATTTTGTTTCTAGTGTGACCAGCCAGGAGTGATAAAATCTAAAACTGACGGAAATTCATGTTAACATTTTGACATTGTAATACACGACTTAAGGACCCACCACTAAATGCTTCATGTGTTTATTTCGCATTGTGTGCCACGTCAACTTGGAACGTGCGTGATCCAGTGGATGTACAGATACCTTGCTTCCGTCCCGCTACCGCCCCAAAATATTTCATCATTGTACTTTGAGGTCACGTTTGAGTTATAAAGGTGACGCTCAAATTCCACATTTCAATTCTTATTGTTGTTTTTGTGTTCAAAGCTACACAATGAGCTACCTATACTCTGTAAGTCTGTAAACTTGCTACTGACTTAACCCACTCTTCGGTGGGACAAAAGCAGCCCAGTGTTGACAGTGGATTTTCTTGACTGGATATCTTCTCTCCATTTTATGACTTCAAAACGAAAAAAAAACTAGTGCAAATAATGAGAAGTTTGGGAGAATATACATATCAAATAAGCTATAACAAATTATTTATAACATGTATTTAATTTATTGAACCTGTATGTATATATATATATATACACCTTGTGAATTAAGTAATTTTATCATAAGCAATATTATATGCGATTTTCCAGAAAGTTTATTAATATCAAAACTTTTCACACTTAATAATTGTTGCGTTAGGTAGTACCAAACTGAAGGTTTCACAAACCATAATTTCTTCACTAAATATTCTAGTTTTGCTCGCGATACTTTAATCCATCGATAGTATAGTGTAACTTTGGTTGGATAATGTTTTAATCAATCCTTCTGTGACCGAGTTGGGCCCGGCATGGCCAAGCGTGTTAAGGCATTCGACTCGTAATCCGAGAGTCGCGAGTTCGAATCCCGGTCGCCCCAAACATGTTCGCTTTTTCAGCCGTGGAAGCGTGATAATGTGACAGTCAATCCCACTATTCGTTGGTAAAAGAGTAGCCCAAGAGTTGTTGGTGGGTGGTGATGACTAGCTGCCTTCCCTCTAGTCTTACACTGCTAAATTAGAGACAGCTAGCGCAGGTAGCCCTCGAGTAGCTTTGCGCGAAATTAAAAAAAAAAAGAACAAGTGACCGAGCTAGAAAGTGAAGTAAGGAGGTTTTTTATCCCATATTTTTGTCAAACCTTACACCATGTCACTAATCTATCAATTAATTTTCAAAAATACATTCAAAAGTGTAGCTATATCTTGTAGTTGACTTGACCAAAAAAAATGATCCAAAACAAATCGTTTGTGTAAACAAGAACGGAAAATGTGATGGTTTATCATCTAATTTTTTTTATTGTAAAGAAAGGTGCGAAACATTAAAATATAATTAACTAACAAATAGTGTTGTTATTTCAATAGAACAGGCGCAAAGACAAATTTTTGTTTCTATGTTATGCTCTATTTGTTAAATTAAAAAAAAGTATTAATATTGAATTTTTAACACATTAGCACTAAAGTCGATTAATCTTTAAAACTTATAAAAATTGTACTTTTGGTAAAGTTCAATTATTATTTAACAAAAGTCTGCGACTTCTTATGAATGGCGATCCACTTGATCGATTGCAGTAAAACCTTGCCTAAACTCTTAGGGGTTTTCAGAAAGTGCTATAAGGGGTTTGCATTCGGGTCTGATCCCTATGTCACTTCCTGAGGTCTCTATGTCTGTCCCGTATATTTAATGAGTATATCAGCTACATATAAATAAATCATAATTCTTTAAATAATATATTTATAATAAAGTAGATTTTTCTGCGAATATCACAAAACGATTACACACACTCACCATATAATTCAATCATTTTGAGACAATTATTGATACAAATTCAATAAGAGAAAGTTAAGTTAAGTTGGTAATTGGTTAACCATGTAATTCTTAATCCTTGATAAAACATTAGGATGGTACGTTAGCCAGAAAAGCCCTCAGTTGAGACATGACTTATAGTTTTTCATTTCATTGTCTCTGTACGTCATATATTCAAACTACAACTAAATATAGATTGTGACATTTTTCACGTGTGTTTCTTACTTTCTTTTTTGACAAAGATTTTTGGTTCTAAACTGCCTTCTTAATGTTTAGCGATTCTGTCCGTAGTAACCATTAACTTACACTGATTGTATGCGCATCTCATTAATAGAACAATAACTAAAATCTATTTGCATGACTCAAGGTCAGAAGGAAATGCAAATAAACAAGTATTAGATGTTAGAGAAAAGTATTCTAGAATTACAGGATACCTGAGATTTTGTGCCTTTTCGTGCTAAGCAAACGCCGTGGTACAGCTTATAGTGTTTTGAGACATGAAGACTGAAGAAGAAAAGCACTAGAAAATATTTTATGAGACAATAAAAGTATACACCTAAACATCAAAAAGTTCAAGTTTTTTTTCTCAGTATTATAAAACATGTAATCGTATTTGGATGGGTGTAGAAACATTGAGCGTTTCTCAACAAAACTCATAGTCTTGCGAATAATAAAATTAAATAAAAGACATAAAACATTCTTTTTACAGGATAAGTTTATTTCAGAACGTACGTGCAAAGTTACATAAAGGGCTATTTACGCATAGTAGTCCTTAATTAATTGTGAGCTAATAAACTAGAGGGAAGGCAGCATTCAGCAACAATTCAAGAACTACTTTTGTCGGACGAAAAGTGGGATTTGATCGTTATTCCTATAACACATCTAGGGCATCAAAGTACAGAGGACGTTTATGGAAAAACGGGTAACATACCTTGAAAACCAGCTACGAAAGAGATTTAAAAATTTTGTTCAAAGAAATGTTTACTCTTTGAATTTGGCGCCCTCTATACCACGAGATCGGAGATAGGCAAAATATAACAGATGGCGCATTTGGGTGAAGGAACTGTTTACTTATTTCTCAAACATAAATTATATGTACAACAATCAGTGTGCAAGCAATTGACGAGAGGTGATAAGAATTATAAAAGTCTATTTGTTGTTAAGCACAAACCTACCAATGTACTATTGGTGTTTTCTCACTATAGGTATTGAAACCTTATTTTTAATGTTATAAGCTCACAGCTGAACCACGAGGATTAATGTTATAAAGAAATTCGGTGACATACCAACAGATTTTCCATTTTTATTACATTGTTAATAAGAAGAACTACTTTACAACAGTGTAGAAAACATTTTATATATGTTATTTTGATAAAAAATCACAGCTTCTTAATAACTCGGCCCGGCATGACCAGGTAGGTTAAGGCGTTCTACTTGTAATTTGAGGGTCATGAGTTCGATTCCCCGTCGCATTAAAAATGCTCGTCGTTTTAGCCGTGGGAACGTTATAACGTGACAGTCAATCCCACTATTTGTTGGTAAAAGAGTAGCCCAAAAGTTGGCGGTGGGTGGTGATGCCTTCCATTTAGTCTTACACTAATAAATTAGAGACGGCTAGCACAGATAGCCCTCGAGTAGCTTTGCGAAATTCAAAAACAAACAAACAAACTCTCTAGTCTTACTGTACTTAATGAGGGACGGCTAGTGCAGATAGCCCTCGTGTAGCTTTGCGCGAAATTCCAAAACAAACAAAGTTAATAACTTTATGTACAAACAAAGGCTACAATGAAATCAAAAGCATTAATATTAAAGAATGTTCATCTCCAAACGAGGAAAAAGTATTTTGGTTTTGAAAAAGTGTCCTTTTAAACAAACTTTTGCAAGTTGCCAAATATTTAATTAACTGATTATTTATTAGGCCTAGTACACGATTTAAGAACTTAGTTAAGAATGTTTTTCATTAGGCTTGTCAAGCGACGTCAAAGTTTAATAAGTAATACTATTCATTAGGCCTGTCACTCGAGGTTAAAGTTTAGTTACCAATGCTACTTATTAGGCCTATCATTCAATTCACAGTGTCAATCGTTTCTCATCAACGGACATCAACCGATTTTTAAATTATTGTATAGATTATGGTTTGTTTGCTATGTTAAAATTACAAGATAAAGCTCTTCCGTCTGTAGTGTCTTCCCTTCCTCCTTCAGTAAATCAAACTTTTCATTAAATAAAAACAGCTTTGCGACTTCTCATAATAACGTTTTCACTTTACACATTTTGTCCTGTACGATATATTCTCCTTACACATTTTTGTGAAACATAATTTTATTTCGTATCATCAAGTTAAAAACAGTAGAAATGAAAATTAGGAACTAAGAATAAAATGCAATTTAAACATCTGAAATATATATATCCACTCTGCATTGTTTAACTAAATGAAATATGGATACGTCTACCTGCGATGATTCAGCTAACTGATAAACGAAAGTAACAGGATTTACAGGAACTGTTGTGTGTACTTACATTACTGTAACAAAATAATCAGCTTAAGCCTACGCGACACAAAAATAATTTAAATATGTGGAGCAAAAGAAAGAAAGGTATCCGACAATTGTCAAGTTCTCCTATTTGTGTGTATCAGCTAAATCACTTTCCAATCTTTCAACCATGTCGGCTTATATTAATTTATATATTTTTTATCCTTTATTATTATAATAATGACAAACTAATTATAAAAGGAGATTTTACCAGCTTTGAACTACCCGGTACGCACATATTTGTATTGTAAATTAATACATTGGCACCGCCATCTACTAGGCCTAAGCCAAATTTAGCAACATCCGGTTTCTACCGGTAATGTTCTGCATGCAACTGTGCTTAAGAAAAAAAGTTACATATCATAGATTTAGTCTATCGGCCTAGAAATGAAAAGTATACGATGAATGAAAGTGTGACATAGACAAAAATGGTTTAAATGAAAACTTTATCTGAACAGGTCTTGACTGGGTACATATATAAAAGCTGCAAAAGTCTCGTACTGTCAACACGTGAAAGTGAATTTCTCTTGAAGCTTGAGAACAATGGCTAAGCTTGCTGTAAGTATACAAAGGTCTACTCTGAGTTTCAATTTTAAATGAGTATTTCGTAATAATTTTATTGTATTAAGACCAAAGTTTACACCAGTTTATCTTTTCAAGTATTTTATAAAACGAATTGCACAGTTCTTGTGATCTTACCTCTTTTCAAAGTTTAATATATCTAACAGGCAGAACGTTAAAGTATAGTCTACAGAAATGCTTAATAATGGGTTTTTGAATCTAATATCTAAAATGCTGCTCAAGCTAATTATTCCATACATAACAAATTTTGATACGTAAAACTATTCATATGTTATTTTAATTCATATGCAATTTAAGCCCAACATTTCATTCACTCTCCACTGAACACTAAGGTTAAGAAAAATCAGTAGCTTTACTAAAGTGTAATAGGAATAATTTCACTTTTTTCACATATTTATTAATTGTGCTAAATAATGTCGTATATGCACGTATTCATAAGAAGGATTTTTTTCTCTATAATACATTTCAAATGAAAAAGCCTTGCAGGATTTAAAACAATTTAATAGCTCTCATTGAGTTAGCGATAAGTTTTCAGACTTACAATGTTAAAATCCGTTGTTCGATTTCCATTTTGCAGAAATTTGGGCTAAATACAACACTGATTGAATTTTCCTATATAGTTGATTGAATTATTTTTGTGGAACTAAGCACAAAGCTACACTATGGGCTATTAGTGCTCTGCCCACCACACGTATCGAAACCTGGTTTCTAGTGGTGTGAGTCCGTAGACATACCGCTATATCATTGGGGGAATTACATATTCTCATGAGCTTAATTACATATATTATGAAACATTTGTAAATAATGCAAACTACTTATGTCAAATAAATTTATTTTGCTCAACCAATAGTGCACTAGAAGAATCTCATTCTTTTAAAGAATTAAATAGATCAAATGAGATCTGCATTATTTGGTATTGTAATTATACTTTGTCAAAAATGTTGGGCTGGAAAAGCAAAACAATGTCAGTAGGTCTATATCTTGCATTATAATCTATAACACACGAAACAAAAACATATTTATTGCTATTTCTTAAACTATAGTATACACATCAGTGTTTTTATTCTGAGGTGTCTGGCAGGGCCTGATGGTTAGAACGTTCAAATTACAATCTGTGGGTCGTGAATTCGAATCTCATTACCAAAAAGAGTTGCTTTTTCAGCCTTAGGAGCGTTATAACGAGTCGGCGTTTCAAATTGTTCATTGATAAAGTGAACAATTTGATGATGGTGGATGGTGTTGACTAACTTAATTTTCTCTAATCTATCAGTTCTAAGTTAAGAACATGTAGCGCATATAACTCTCAAGTAGTTTTGTGTGGAACTTAACAAACAAACATTTTTAACCTGAATGGCACTTTATGCGATACACAAGTTAAACGGTCAGATAAACAGCATCCACGCCTATGCAAATACGTTTAACCTAGTAATCAGATTGACTTTCACAGTTACATCACCGTTTAAACCTTGGGTCCTCAAATCTGTGAGACTTGGCATGCTAGCCATTAAGCCAACCCTGGCTCTGATGTTATAAATTTGCTCGCTCTGCATTGTTGTATCGAAAACAAGACATTTTACCCCAATTATTTTAGTCTATCCATTTGTATAATAGGTACCAGAAGGTACCTGCGATGGGTTGGCATCTTGCCCAAGGGGCATTTGTTACCATCATCATCTGCTTCATACTGTCTCAAGTGAAATGGGTTTAATTGAAATTCGTCATAAATATGATTGTATAATAAACATTTCTTAGGCTTTCTGATGTATTTGTGTTGATGCTTTGCTTTCCTAGCTATTCCTTGTTTGCGTGGCTCTTGCTGTTGTCCAACTATTCGCTGGTGATATAGATGTTATCCACCACCACACTTACCATGGTCTTGATGGTGTGAGTGCCCGATACTTTCGACTCTATCACCCTTATTATGGACATGGGGGCTATGGATATGGTGGATATGGCCATCCTGGATATGGATATGGTGGATATGGACATCCTGAATATGGATATGGTGGATACGGTCACCCTGGATATGGATACGGTGGTGGCTACGGTTATCCAGTGCATGATGGTTACGGATATGGATACCATTAGATGATAATTACAACAAAATAGCGTGTGTAACATGTCGTTATTACTTTTCTTTTGCATTAACTTGTGTTTTAGTTCACTCTGTTAACTTATTCAGACTTTCCTATTAATATGTTTAAATGATATCAAATTTTAAAATCGATTTTAAAAACCTTTATTAAGTTCTAAGAAACAAGCTATTAATGTACAGAAAATATATATATAAATATTATTTGTTTTAATAACTTCAAACATTTCTATAGAGTTTTGTTGTTATTTACCCTTTTCTCGTGGAAGACATTTTCATAATACCTTATATTACAGCAGAAGAAATTGAAAAACATCATTGTAGTAAATAAATAGCAAATTTTATAGAGCGCCATCTACCACCTAATAAGGACAGCTTAATAAAAAGAATAATATACATCTGCTAGCTTAGACAAGTAGATATAAGTGATACTAAACATAGAAAAATCTTTAAATAAGCATTAATTTGTTTTATACTAAGTGAAAAATATTTTTGAGACAATTGGCTAAAGTTGATGTATTTTTGTTTTCTTTTTTCAGTGTTTAACCACAAAATGGGCAGGAGCTGTTGATGAAGATAAATAAGGACTTAAAAATTTCTTGAAAACCTTTCTAAAACAAACTTTAAAACGATATCATCAATGTAATATATTATTTATTGTGTTGTTTTTTTGATATATGTATGATACTTTCGTGCAACCAATAAAATCTCAAATTCATCGAGGATGAAAGTTGATATTTAGCCCTATAGAAAAGTCTCAAAAATCCGATTAACTCTTAGGTTGTTACTACGATTTCTAATAACGGAAAAATTTAAATGAATTTGGAATTTAATTGAATGCCGTTGTGTATCTAATTTATTATATTAGCTAACAAGATTGATACACACAATTTTCTTTCTTAACACAAATATTTTACCATACAACCAACAATACAATTTGTAATGATGGTTATCACAAATAGTTATTGCAAATGATGATTTATATACAAAAAATTTACATACTTACAAACAATATTCAGTCTTCTATCTTGTCTAGAACTGAGTATTTTATTGACGGTCCAGGTCGAGCGAATTAATTCTGAGTTGATACACAGGTACACTTCCCTCGACAGGAAGCTACTAGCTAGCTTCTTCCTGGCTCGGCATGGCCAAACGCGTTAAGGCGTGCGACTTCTAATCTGAGGGTCGCGGGTTCGCATCCCCATCGCGCCAAACATGCTCGCCCTTTCAGCCGTGTGGGCGTTATAAGTTACGGTCAATCCCACTATTCGTTGGTAAAAAAGTAGCCCAAGAGTTGGCGGTGGGTGGTGATGACTAGCTGCCTTCCCTCTAGTCTTACACTGCTAAATTAGGGACGGCTAGCACAGATAGCCCTCGAGTAGCTTTGCGTGAAATTCAAAAACAAACAAACAAACAAGCTTCTTCCTACTTGAGCTTTTTCACCGAACACATATACAAACGTCCAAAGTTAATTCACTGGAGTTAAACTGTTTCTGATTTTCGAAATCCCTAAATCTCTCTGGTCAAATATCTATAGTTTTTTGGTTAATAAGCGTTTATCACAGTTATAGCTTTCTAGATGTAATGTATACAAACTGTAGCGAACCAATAATAATATAAAAACCGCATTTTGGTGCGTCAATTTATAAACTTTAGGCGAGGTTCTAGAAAACTCAGTTGGCAACAATGTAAGACATATATTGTTGGTTCTTATACTCGAGAATATTCTCCAAATTTAGAGAACAGCCGGGACCTTCGCAATACGCATTTAACAATATAAGTTTCATGTATTTCTAAATATATATTATCGATATCAAAATAAATACATAATAGTAAATCCGTTACACCTTGAAGCTATTTTTAAAATTTTAAAAATTAAATAAATCTAGCTCTAGGCCTGTCTAACCGTTAATCCGCCCCAGGTCTATCCCACTGTTGGATTAAAAAATAACATTTTTTTGGCGGTACGTACTGCAGTTTTTCCTACGGTCAGGGGTTCAAAGTTAGAAATGATTGAGTATTACAGGTCTCGAACATGAGCTGTTATACCAATGTGTACAATGGAACAAAATTTCGATTTCTTTCTTCTTACTGAATCTACATGTTATGCTGTACATTGAAAAATATTCGAATACATTATAGTTTTAAAAATCGACAAACAGAAATAAACAGTGTAGTATGGCTTAAAAAACGTTTGTTGAGCTTGGGCGAAAAAATGCGTTTCTAAGACACGATATATTTCCTGTGTTGATCTTCAGTAAACCACGTTCAAAACTTAGTACAGCAAGTTAAATGTAGAATTTTTTAAAATTACATATTACTATAAAACCAATCAGAAGACACGTATGCTGTGCTAAATGGTTTCAGTTTTTGTTGTGTGTTTTGTTTTTTTTTGCAGCAGGAATCAATTAATTTTTGACAAAGAAACTTTTACATTTAGTCAGATTTCTAGTTATAATATTTCTTGATTGTAATATATCTATTATATGATACTATAAGTCTTCCAAGGGAATTGGATGTTAGATATTATATTTTGTCTAGTGATAAAAAAGGCCAGTTGTGCGTAAATTCACTTTCAAAATATTTATATCGCTATAATCAGTACTTTATCATTTGAAGTATAACTAGATATCAGAGCAAAGATAAAAAACAACAACAATTAAAAAGTTAACTTAGCCATCCAGCTACCACATCATTAACATTTAAAAACTAAATAGTTTAAATAAAAAATAATTCCGGAGGAACTGTAACTTGAATAGTGACTGGTGTTGACTGACTCTTTCTGTGACTTAAAAGGTTCAAATAATTGTTTCAAACAAAACCATATAAAAATTGGGTGTCTGGTTAAAACTTACTATTGTATCCACTACTATTATTAAGATTTAAAACTGCTATCTAAGCAAAGACAGTCCGAACAGTTTTGACCATAAGTCCTAGAAAAGGGCGTAACATATATGTTCAGTAATAATTATAGTAACTTCCGTTAACCCATATGTTCGTGGTTTCAAAATGGTATTCAGACTGTAAATTGCTAGGAACTAATGTTAATAAGAAACAACATAAAACTCAACATCTATTTTAATGCCGCAGGAAGGATGACTTCACCAGGTTTGCTTGTTTGTTTATTTTAGAGCAAAACATTTGGTTATGTGCTGTGTCCACCGCATGGAATCATGCCATGGAATTTAGAGTTTTAAGTCTTACTGCTGTCCCACTTACGGACACATCATCAAATAAGGAAATGTTACATATGTCTAGGTAACAGTTTAAAAGATCCATGCAATTTTCCAATGGTCAATCAAAGAAAAGATATAATAAAACTTATAGAAAAGAGACACATTTTTTTCAACAGTATACATTAATTTAATACATATGTGTATACTTGTGCGTGTGTGTGTATGTACCTGTATTATACATCCACATATAGAAACTACGATGAATATTTTTATTCCCCCAAAGAAATGGATATAAACAGAAACGCGAATATATATATATATATATATTTAAATTCATGATCATTTGTAATTTATTTCTAATAAAACTCAATAACAATAAGCGGGTATTTTCACAAGTTCCTGTTTGATTACCTAACTCAAGTATCGAATTCCGGTTTTTGGAGTTACAAGCTTTCAGATTTGCCGTTGTGATGTTGAGAGTGGGGGTCTCAAAAACCAGAGATTTGCTTGATGTAATACATTAATAGGTAGTTCGGTATATTAATATCTATCTTCCAATGTAAAACAATACAATATATTAGGATATATTGAAATATATCTTTATGGTACAACGAGATAGTAAATATTTTGATATCCTGAGATCTATTAACGTCCCAAACAATTATTTCTTGATATTTAGCGGTATGTCTACAGATTTATAACGCTAAAATCAAGGATTCAATTCTCCTCGGTGGGCTCAGCAGATAACCCGATAACATTCTCTTCTGATTTGCTGCTCTCTTCTGAGAATGGCTGCTTTCTCTCTGGCGGAGTAGGTACAGAGAGCTCAGGGAAGTGTGGCACTGGGGCGATGGATGATAGAAGATCCGGATACATAATAGCAGATGCATTCTTGTCAGCACGACGTTTTGAAGGGTCCACCATGCAGAAGTAGCAATTGCTTGAGTGGTCAGTGTGTTCATGCCAAATTCTTGGACAAACTTCATGGCTATCTTTTCCCCTTTGTACCATCCTGCAAAAGAACAAAATAAAATTGTTATTATGAAGTATAAATTTATTTCATCCACAACTAGTGTGTAAGAGGTTCATGCAAAATATTTTATGTGATATTTTTCTGTACTATTGGAAATTAAAGAAATAAATTAAAATATGTTTAAATTTTAAAAGGTCTAAGATTTGTATAATATAAAATCTTACTATTCAAGCAAGCAAAAATCGTCCGTCTTACCTTCTAAAGTAAGGTAAAATAAGGTGCCCAGGGTTTGTCTTCATCCCCGACAGGCATGCCGAAATATGTCTTGTAGGCTTCACACCTTTTAGCAGATGCTTTATTTTTTCGTTCTTGTCTTGATAAATTGGAGACATAGGTAGCAGAATGTGTCTGGAGAATGCTTGCAGCTTCTTTATACCATCTCTGATAAAATCAGATGGGTCTATGTGTTCACTTAGGCAGCTAGAACTAAACTGACGTGGTGAGCCCCAATATATATATTTACAAGAGAAATTCTGGAAAATTATAAAAGGTTCTTGAACATTCTTGTAAGTTCTACAACATTCTAGAAAGTTGTTTGAAAATTCTTGTATGTTCGAGAAAATTCTCTATCAGCTACTCAGCAATGAGTATATCTGAATGTTCTGGAAAATGGGGAAATTTGAAAATTTCGTTATCCATGTCACAAAGCAAAGTTTGAAGAGATGAATAGATCTTTTCCATTTACTTTAGGCATAAGCATTTGGGAAATAACACTTTCTGCCCAGGAACAAGAAAAAGTAAAAACTTTATTCCATAGTGTAATTATAAATGTATGTGACTTATATTGTTAAATGTGTATTGCGAAAATTTAGTCAATTCTGTACATTTATAGAAGATTTTCGAACGTAAGAATCAACAGTGCACGATGTATGTATGTAAAATACCAGTATTTTTCTAGAAAATATCCTCTCAAGTTTACAAAAGGTAGCCAACGTAATAAGGAGAGACAGTAGAATATTAACTGTTTGCTACAGTTGATGTACAACTATAACTGTGATTAACGATTATTAATCGGAAAAGTATAGTTTTTGGACCAGGAACGTTTATATATTTCGAATTTTACAAACCGTTTAACATCAGCAAATTAAATTCGGTCGTTATTGTTTCTACGAAGACGTTATGTCTTCGTCGCAGAAAAGTCAGCTTGTAAACGGTGTGAAGCTAGCTTGCTTCCCGTTAAGTGAAACGTACCTTTGAAACGTTTATCACAATGGAACTAACTCGCTCGTAATGAACCGTCGATAGCATATTCAGTTCCAGATCAGAAATCCATTATTATAAATTGTTGTTTGTATATTAAAACATATTGGTGTTAAGAAAGAAAACTGTGTATACCAATCTTGTTGGCAAATATAAATTCGATACATCTCGACATTTAATTCAATTCTAAATTAATATTAAATTTTCCCGCTATTTGAAACTGTAATACGTAAAACAATAGATCTGAAGCTCTTCCGGATATATTACATTACGAAACAATTTTATAAAGTTATAAAATAAATTAAAGAAAAATTTTAATGGTTTATTCAGTAGTAGCAAAATATTTATGTCAGTTTTGATAAAAGTTAGGAAAAAAAACGACCTTTACACTCCATATACAAGTATAAAATAATATATTTTTATTTAAACCAACGTTTTACTTTGTGGCTTCTTAAGGCTTAATACGCACAACTATTAACGCAACATTAGGCCTTAGCACTACTCTTTCGATATTAATAGCTACAACCTTAACTAGTAAAATATATACTTGGCCTAGAATTTATAACGTTTACTAGGCCTATCTGTAACACTTTACTGATACTGGATTTATGTATTAAACAATAGCACTAGAACACAAACTAATACCATTTACTTTTTTTCAAACTACACAGTGTTTGTATTTTTTGTGGAGCTTTAAAACTTAGCTTTCAGAGCATATCAGTGTTATAATATACTAAAAAGTAAATCTGTGGTAAATATTACTTTCTCTTTCCCGAGAACCAATAACTGCCTAGCAAATATATTATTATAGAGCTTTCAACTCCAGTCTAAAAATGTGTTTCAACAAAATTAAATCACTTGTTGGACATGTTACATCTTCCTCTTTACTTAGAATGAAATAATTAGCGGTTTCTAAATATTCATGGTGCCATAAGCTTTGACATCGTAATACTTACTCATGTGCCGTCATTGTAGCTTTTGTACTTTAAAATTTACAACATCATTTTGGGCATGGTATAGACCAAATTAGGCCAAATCTCACTACAGGGTAGCCCTTAAGTCCCTACCCATCCATATGCTATTATGTTATATTCAATTACGCATGTATTATAAAGTTGTTTCTTTTTTTCAGAGAAATATGGCCGATGTAAGCCCATTTACACTTGAAGAGCGTATTATGACAAGTACACATGATATAATGCAGCGAGAATGAGGGACAGCACACAGATACACTGGATATATAAAATATATGGATGGGTAGGGACTTACGGGCCACTCTGTAGTCTAATATTGCTAGAGCCTAGACATCTAATTTTACATTAATACAATACATGTAGTGCTAATACTCTAGTTGTAAAAATTAGTGCAATTAAAACCTCACTATTAATTCTAACATCATTAGATCAAGGCCTACCTGGATCTTCTGCCATTGATTTTATGTTTAAAAAGCAATAAAATAAATCATGAATTATTTAACGCCAGTATCACTTAATGGCGCCAAATATTTACTTACTTTCAAGAAGACTGACTTACACATGCAACAGAGCTGCACAAATGTCAAAACAATGTTTTGCCTTTACTTTAAATATGGCGCTTGAGGATACTGAATATGATGTCATACGAATTCTAGCGTACAGAAATTCTGTGATTTAGTCATTTAACAAGAAGAAATGAGTTTTAAAGAGTATATAATACATGCTGATGTGTGAGCAGGCTGCGATTTTCATTAACTTACTACTTTTCAGTTAAGACATTAATAAATTCATTGTGGTGAAGACCAGTTACATCAGTGGCAGTAAAGAAAGATCGTAGCATTAGAAATTAGGCATTGTACATGTAGGTAAATAATGGAATAATTCTGTAGAAAATGGTGGCCGAAACGTCTACTGGTATGTACTTCTTATTGCTTTATGAAAATTGGGTGGATTTGGTTTTGGATTCTCCCCAAGTGAACTCGGAATGGTTTGTGTGAAATTAAAAGAAAACAAAAACAAACAAATGAAATATTACAACAATGTGTTATGACTTGACATAGCCAAAATTTTGGGTAAACTAATCTTTCGTTAGTTGTTTTGTGTACTATATATGCAAACACTGCAATAAGAAAAAAATATAATAAATCTATTCTAGCCAATAAATATATACTCTTCAAAAAAAGAAACGCAAAAGGGATATTTTTGTTATTTTAAAGAGAAATATATGTAATAACGTTACAAGCTCAGAGTATGTGATGTTACACGTGTTAAGGCACTGATTGTCAGACAAAAATGACAATAAAAGTTGTGCACTTTGAAAATGGAGAAAAACATCGGATTTTTCGCCAAAACGCATTCGTGTCCAATAAATTTGTTTGAGAGATCTGCATGTTCTGCAGGTGCAACATGTGCAAAATCCCTATAAAAGTGACGGGTTCTCGGTTTCCATAGCTCAGTGTTAAGCCACCGACACGCAATACAGTTACGCCAAGACTGACTGAAGCACAACGCAACAACGCCATTGGTCGCTTGGAAGCAAGCGAATCTCGATCAGATGTTGCCAGAGCTGTGAATGTCCACCCAAGCACCATCACAAGGCTATGGAATTGTCACCAACAACATGGATCAACTCGTGACCGTCCACGATCTGGCAGACCTCGTGTAACCACGCCCGCACAAGATCGCTACATCCGGTTACGTCACCTTCGGGATAGGACCACCATTGCGACGTCTACTGCCTCAACCATACCAGGGCTACGTAGGATTTCTGATCAGACCGTGCGCAACCGTCAAAGAGATTCTTAGGCCCCATGTGTAACCCATCATGGTGAACGTCAACGACGTTTTTCAACATGACAACGCCCGTCTTCACACAGCCCGACTCACCACTGTCTTCTTGAGACACCACAACATCAACGTTATTCCCCGGCCCTCCAGATCACGAGATTTAAACACAACGTACATCTTTGGGACGAGTTGGACCGACGTCTGCGACGGCGACAACCTCAACCGCAACTCTACCTCAGCTTGCAGCAGCTTTGCAGGCTGAGTGGACAGCCATTCCACAGGATGTGATTCGTCATCTCATCGCTTCCATGGGCAGGAGATGCCAAGCAGTTATTGATGTTCACGGGGGGCATACTCGTTATTGACGTTGAGTGACGTTAAACTTCAACTAGTGAGCGTGGACTTCGCCTTTGCAGACTTTGGATGTTCAGCAGTGAATGTGCAAAGTTTCACACATGTCATACAGAACAACTCGGAATAAACTTGTTAACAATATGTCTCAAATTTTGCCTTTTGCATTTCTTTTTTTGAAGAGTATAGTAAGTATAAATGTATGAAGTGTAAACTAATTTATTTATTTTGTAAAAATATTCGATTTTTTTGTCAGTTTCGAGAATAAGTTCTTTGTTCCGTTCGGAATTGAGATTTTTTTCAATATTTATTTGTTTAATTTCATTTGTTTACTATATGTTTTAGTATTTTAGCAATGTTAAACTCGAAATAACTATTTAGGTTTTCAAATTTCTCAAACACATGTATATGCAACAATTACAAAATTCCAACTTTCATGAATTACAGTAAGAAACAATGCATTCATATTGTAACTTAGTGCAAATGTATAATTGGCTTAAATTTTAAAGCGATCGGGGTCTGGAAAGGCCAGGTGGTTAGGGCGCTTGACTCCCAATCTGATGGTTACAGGTTTGAATATCCGTCATACCAAACATGCTCACCCTCTCCGGCATAAGAGCGTTATAATGCGATAATCATTCCCACTATTCCTTGGTAAAAGAAAAGCCCAAGAGTTGGCGGTGGGTGGTGATTACTAACTGCCTTCTATTTAGTCTTACACTACTAAATTAGGGATGACCCTCATGTAGCTTTGAACGAAATTAAAAACAAACAATAAACTGATCGACAAAATAATAGTATTTAGATTTGTAGACGTAGAAAGCATGAAGAAAAACAGAAGGACCTGAACCACACATAAAATACATGATAATTTCTCGATATTATTAATATACTTCCATAAACAATTTTGTGTTTGTTATGTATGTTTTGTTTTGTTTTCCACTGTTCGTATGAACCCCTTCCCTCGTTATGACTTTAATCCTAACTAATTTATGGTCGGCCGTTGTTTTTGTGAGTCAAGATGTTTTACGTCAGGATGGTTGACTCAGTCAGCAATCATATAGAGTTAGCATACTCATCAACGAAGATTTGAAGTCATGACTCTCAAATTCTAAGTCGAACGCCTTAACCACCAAGCAATGTCAGACTATAAATGTATGAATATTTAAAACAATTCTGTAATATTCTGTGCATGTTCTGTTGGTCTGAAAGATTGCTAGTAGTCACTGTAACAGAAGTTTAAGAATCCTGTCTCCGAAACATAAGTAAATAATTTTATTAACATAATTTCTGAGTATTCACTCCTATACCTGAAATTATAAATGTACCGTTAACTAGAGTCAGTTGGTCACAATCCGCTTCTCATAAGTATTGCGTTATAGTGATCATAGAAGTGCTAAGAATAACACATGGAGAAACTTCTTGATGTAAACAACAACTGTGGGGAGGGATTTTTGCGCGAATGTGTGACATTAATAAAAGTCCGGGTTGTAGAAACTTAGGTCAATTTAATACAATCAGAAAAAATGTTGTTGGTTTTGAGCTCAAAACATCTGCTGTTCACGGTAATATAAAGTGAAAGAAAAACAGTAAAAACGATTTTGTTAATTTATATATATATGTATGTATGTTTATATAGTTCAAGGCTAAAATAGAAAAATAAAGAATTGAGAGAATGTAAACAAAGAAAATGATTCCATTAAACAAAGGTAAGGTACTCTTATGTACTTCGTGCAGTTCTTGTGCAACTTCTTCATATTGGTGATATCTCCATGGTGCACTTTCGTATAATATGTGTAAGTGGGCCTGAATGACAAAAGCATAAGATGCCAATAGGAAATCCGTATGAGAACCACACCTTTCCCAGATGGAGCAGGTTGTCGGTTTTTTACTCTCGTACCAAGCTACACGGAAATTAAGTGGAACTCTCGCGCACTGCCACTGTGTTCTAGTTTACTTCGCCCGGAAATATTTGATATTTGATTCGTCATCTTTAAGAATAGTAAACTTCCTTTAAGATACAGTCATTTCTGTGCAGGTTTTATGGGGGGTCATCCTAAAAGAATAAAGCCACAGGGACTTCCCCTTTGCTCCCAAGACTATTTCTATTTCATAAAAATATGCAAGAGTAACCTCGTGCTTTCCACACACCTATTCAAAGGTCTTTAAACTTTAAAAAATTTCCATTCTCATCACTACTGATAAGAAGTGCCTCATTCTGAATGTGATTGGTAATACAAAAACCCCAACTAGCACAAGCATTCTAATTTTCCATATATATAGGGGTCCTAGGGGTATTCTAGTATTAAATAATTTCGCTGTGGCAAAAATTCTAAAGTTGAAAAATTTAGTTAAGAGACCTTTACAATATTTCTATCATGAAATCAATGGTAGGTGTTAATATCATAATAATAATGGTACTTAATAGACTTAAGTGTGAGTTCTAAGAAATTGTAAAAGTACTTCGTAGATTTAAGTGTGAATTCAAAGTAAGACTAATTGTACGTCGTAGATGTTATGTGTTAATTGCAAGTGTATTAATACTCTAGAGGTTTAACTCAATGTAAAATTTATAAATCTCAAGCAAAAAATAACTATTTTGCTTACATAACAATGGTTACTGCAACAAAGTAAAGCCTTTAAGCTTACATAACTAAAATGAGTTAGTTAATCACATTTTGAACGTGCATGTGAGAAATAAGCTTGATAACAGCGGATACGATTCTCAGTGATGGTAGTAAATGCAAGTTTAATTACGCAACAAATATCACTAAAAATAACCATGTGTTCTAACATATCTTATTAGGGAAGTTTATAAACATTGTTTGTCTTCATATAAACGTTTTTGTATTTGATTCCATAAACAAGAATGTTTAAAACATTAAAAAAATGTGCAGTTCATTTTATTGTTTTTCATTGACTCTTTAATGTATGTTTACAGTTCGTGTTTCTTGCTGCTCTTACCTGTATGGCTGTCACATTAGCTGCACACAGTAACTACGAGCTTGGCCGTCCTAGTTATGAAT
Organism: Tachypleus tridentatus; assembly: GCF_004210375.1. NCBI lineage: Eukaryota > Metazoa > Arthropoda > Merostomata > Xiphosura > Limulidae > Tachypleus > Tachypleus tridentatus. The sequence continues at coordinate 39,781,552 of NC_134825.1, read as the reverse complement.
ATGGACATAGACAACCAATCTATGGCCATAGTGGCTATGGTTACAGTCGTCCTAGCTATGGAGGATATGGATATCACCGCCCTAACTATGGTGGATATGGACATGGTCTCCCTAGCTATGGATATGGAAGCTATGGACACTTTCGCCCAAGCTATGGATACAGCGGATACGGATATGGCCGTCCTAATTACGGATACGGAAATTATGGGTATTTTCGCCCAAGCTACGGATACGGCGGATATGGATATGCCCGCTCTGGCTATGGTTATGGCCATTAAGTAAACAAATATTCTGAAACGCTGTCATTATTTAACTAATATAGGTAAGAATTAAACAAACATACCGCATACAATTTATTCTTCTTTCTATATTGTGTCAAAGTTTAAAAAAGGGGTATACTGGGGGAGCATCCTAAAAACTAGGATATTACGGATTTAAATATTTAATGAAAAGCATACATTAACTTCGCTACACCCATACGACGTTGTAACAGGGTAAACTTGGATAACATTTGTCAACTTGTAATAGTGTAAACCTGGATACCACTTGTCTGCAAGTAACTGGATAAACTCGGATCCGTTTGTCCACTTGTAACACGATAAACTTGGATACTGTCTACTTGTCATAACTTAAACTTGGTTACTGTTTGTTTTCTTGTAACGCTGTGAACTTGGATACCCTTTGTCTACTTTTAACAGGGTAAATTTGGATCCGTTTGTCTTATTCTAACATGGGAAACTTGGATGCTTTTGTCAGTTTGTGATAAGGTAAACTTGGATACCATTTGTCTTCTTATAACAAGTTAGTCTTGGATAATAGGGTTAAGATGGTTTCTAGTTGTCTTCTTATAACAGGTTACCTTTGAATAATAGGGTAAACTTAGATACTGTTTGTCTTATAACAGGTTAGTCTTGAATAATATGGTAAACTTAGATACCATTTTTTTTCTTATAATAGGTTAGTCTTGGATAACAGAGTAAACTTGGATATGATTGGTCTTATAGCAAGTTAATCTGGGATAATAGGGTGAACGTGGATACAATTTGTCTTCTTTTAACAGATTAGTCTTGGATAATATGGTAAATTTGGATGCCATTTGTCTTCTTATAACACGTTAATCTTGGATAATAAGGTAAACTTGGTTCCATTTCTCTGTTTTCCTTTAATCACTCCCTTCCTCACACACACACACACACACACACACACAAGGTGTTTTCTTTAGGTTCATATTGTACAGTCTGTCCATAATCGAGAGAGGTTTTGAGGATTCGAAAGTAAATCTATCAAAATGTTACCTGAGTTTGACAGAAACGTAGTTTTGAATATTATTTCTATCTGATGATTTTTTAAGCGGCGGTTAAAAAAATTGAGATTTTTTCACAGAAATACTCTTTTCTTTAGTATTTGTTTGTTTTTTGTTTGTTGTATAGCAGAAAGTTTCACACTCTGCAATCTATGCTTTGCCAACCAGGGGAATCGAAAATCAATATTTAACGTTATAAGCGCGAATAATTAGTGCTGAGCTACTAGAGGGCTCAAATGATGACAAAGGTTATTACTAACATAAAATTCAAAAAGTAATAACGTAAGAGAACTCTCATGGCAATATAGCGCAAGAGAAAAAAATTGTAAAGTTTAAATAGAATGATAATAATTAAGAATATCTATCACTACAGGACCTCGAAGATGTTTTCAAATGGTAAAACAGTATTAAAATTTTAAAAACAATTATTTCAATATGTTGATACTAGATGGCGCAAACGTTTTCATTGTTTTCTGTTTGGAAGAATTTTAGCTTTTTATTTTTTTATTAGTATATTTTCTTTATCTGTTTTTCTCTTTTAAAGAGAAATTAAATAAAATAACTTAATGACAACTATAATAGATACGAAAATGCACTTTACGAGTCTATTGATAAATGTTATATCAATAAGTGTATACAAATATTAAATTCAGACAGTATATTTTCATTCTTTCTTTTTTGACAGATCTAACTCGCAGCTTCATTTTACGCCTGCTAACGACTTTTTCAAACCTCGTAAATTGAAGATCTATAAGACCAATTTTGATTATCTATATTCAATAATACTGTATCATTGTATTATTTTTTAGATTTACCCAGGTGACTTTTACAGATGATAACTATCTGTTTCGTAACGAAACGACTGTTTTTGTGTTAGGAAATTGATATTATTGTAATTGTTTTCATTTATTAAGCTGAAAATAAACTTTTTAACTTCATATTTATATTTTGTGTTTGTTTATTGATAAGTACAAAGTTGCACAATGGACTTTTTGTGCTATATCCACCATGAATATTTTTTTAAAAATTTTAGCGTTTTGAGTTCTGACACTTACCGCTGAGACAACTGCAAACATTATCTATATATGTCATTAAAACTAAATGCTTATACAGAGATCACTGTGGTATAGATTGAGAAAATAACAAAAACTTTCCATGATTTTTAAAAGATAAAGCGACACAATAAACTATTTTCATTGAACCAGTCGCGGGTATCAAGGCTTCGCATTATAAGTTCGTAACCTTACATAAGAGTCACCGTAGATCCCACAAGTTTGTTAAGAATATATCTTATTACTTTGTTACGCTGTTTTTCATCTATCATCACAAAATTACTCTGTATTTTCTGAAAAAGTATAGTATTACTTTACGGTTTTGTTCATACACCTTTCATTTTAAATTATTAGTTTTTAAGTGATTTCACTTGACTAATTTCACCGGTATGTTTTTAATATTATGCTGAAGTTCTGTTTCGAAGAATAAGAGTGTTGTTGAATTTCAAACAAGAAAATTTGTTTTAACAAACAGATGGCACACATACGTTTTAAATAATGGAGTTGTTTAAAGAAACCTTCTAGTTTAAAATTACCAAATACTACGTAATACAGTATATAAACGTTATTTTAAAGTGACAATCAAAATAATAAAAAATAAATACTACGTTATGTTGTTTTTTGTTCCTATCTTTTACAGTACAATGCAACTTATCAGTGACGAACGTCACATGTTTACAGTAGATGTTATTGAACCAGAAACGTGACAAGAGTTTCAGTTTATTAACAATATATACACGGTAATTTATTGTAATAAATATATAGCAGTGTTATAAAAGTACAAATAACATCTAACATTTGTTTTAAAACATTTATAAGATTTTAGGATAAATTATTGTGTAAGTAATAAAGTGTGATGTAAGATTGTTTTTATGTTTTGAATTTCGCGCAAAGCTACACGAAGGCTACCTGCCCTAGCCGTCCCTAATTTAGCAATATAAGACTAGAGGGAAAGCAGTTAGTCATTACTACCCATCGCCAACTCTTGGGCTACTCTTTTACCAACAAATAGTGGAATTAACTGTCATATTACAACGCTTCCATGGCTGAAAGGGCGAGCATATTTGGTGTGACGGGGATTCGGACTCGTGATCCTTGGATTACGAGTCGAGTACCTTAACCACCTCGACATGTCGGGTTTGTGATGTAAGATTAACATGATAGTTATCTGACAGACGCCCCACCACTCTCCACACACATACTTAATACAATTGCTTCGAACCACAAATGTTTTAACTCTAATTGACAACTAACTTAAAAAGTCTGCTACCTGACAACCCTTGCCATATAACAATATTTCTCCGTTTTTAACATTTAACTAAAGAGGAAATAAACGAGTACATAAATGATAAAATGCCTATTTTGTTGGATAATTAGTTTATTATTTTGTACAAAGATGGCGGGAGCATAACCTGTGTAGTAAAAGAAGACAAAAATAAGATCAAGTTTGTCATGTGGCCAACAAAGAACGAGAATGCATGACACGCTGTATTTTGTTAACAGGAATGAAAACTTTGGATTTTTCAACCATCCATATAATTGCCCTCGTTAATATTACCTGACATAATAAGTTTCAAATATATCTCATTAACCCTAATCAAACAAATGAAATTATTCGTTTCCTTGTTCTTCGTCGTAGTGAAAATATTTTACATAGGAGCAACGGCATGGTCATCGAGCGTGTTAAGGGGTGCGACATCACTGATTAATCCGAGGGTCGTCGCGTTCGCATGGCCCCGTCGCGACTCGTAAACATGCTCGCCCTCCCAGCCGTGGGGGCGTTATAATGTGACGGTCAATCCCACTATTTGTTGGTAAAAGAGTGGGTGGTGATGACTAGTTGCCTTCCATCTAGTCTTACACTGATAAATTAGGACGGCTAGCACAGATAGCCCTCAAGTAACTTTGTGCGAAATTCAAAAAACAAACGAACGAACAAAATCGTCGCACCAGAGTAAAAAGTAAGAAAAACTTCCCTTTAATTGAGTTTTTTTTCCAATTTGGTAGGTAGCCGGAAAATATGTTCTCCTAGCTTGACAAAATGTGTAGTTGTAGAGGCTTGATAAAATCTCGTACATTAACTAATTAGATTGCGCTAAAATTTCCATCATATATATTTTTAAATGGACCGTTCCTAATATTTTTTTTAAATCGGACAAAAACACAAAAATTATGAGCCCAACACTACGTCTTGTAAACATTTTCACTTAGTGTTTCATACTACTTTTGGATCAGTTTTCGAACTAATAAAAACGCTTCCCGGTATATACATGATTACTTTCGTTTCCAGGTGGTTAGGGCACTCGAATTGTCATCTGACAGTTGCGGATTGAAATTCTCGTCACATCAAGTATGTTCGCCCTTTCAGTCTGAGGGCGTTATAATGTGACGATCAATTCCATTATTCGTTGGTAAAAGAGCAGCTCCAGAGCTTACGGTGGGTAATGATGACTAGCTGCCTTCCATCTAGTCTTATACTGCTAAATTAATTACGGCTAGCGCAGACAGCCCTCGTGTGGATGTGCGTGAAATTCAAAAAGAAACAAATATACACGTAGCTAGATTGTTTCATAATATCATTCTACATAAAACTGCACAAAGAACACGATATCTATTGAAAAATAATTTGGCTGTTAGAGGCGTGGACGAAAATAAAGCAACTGGAAGATATAAGATCAAACTTACTGAAGTATTGAAGAAAACCACAAGCACTTATATTCTCTCCAACTTTAAGTGGCGCTTGATATTAATTATTTAAAACTATATTTGAGTATCAAATGTAAGTCCTTTATGGTTATTTATACCTGATGTTCAACATAACTGTTAACAAAAGGTGCAAGTGAAAAAATAAAGATTTGCGAATGTGAAATTAAAGTTTGTGCCAAAATGAAAAAATATTGGTGATTAAAGTTTATGTAAATTATTGTAACTAAACGTTCAAAATTTAATAAATTTTGTAGAATATATGTAAACATATCACAAGAAATCACATGGGCCCCTGAATCTTCAATGAATTTTGAATTATAATTAACTACAAATTGTGGCATTTCTTCAAACCCAAGACTCCAATAACTTTGGAACACACACAGTTTTTCGTGTGTTTCAAAGTTATTGGAGTCATGCAGTTTCCAGCTTTTCTCCCATTAGCTCATCGTGTAAAAAGCGTAGCAAAGATAAACCAGAACTCTGTCAGATAAACTATTTTACTTTTTTAATCGAAGATCTTGTTTATGTTTAATTGATATTTTCATACTCACTAACTCTCCTATTCAGCATTCGTTTAGTTTCTGTTTGAATATAATGCTGTTTAATTTGTTGAGTCATTGTATACAATTGAGTTTTAAATTAAACAAAACTCAAATGAAGTAAAAAAGGATAATAAATAGAATTCCTCACATGACTTTGCACATCCACTGTAATATATCACCTGCTATCTTGTAATTATAATAATGTTATTTATCGTCGTGTAATAACCAAAATAAAAGGGACACAGGAAATAATCTGATGGGAGATATGATTTAAAGTTTATCAAGCTATATAACACACAAGTTTCATAAGATTCCCGGATGTTAGTTTCCCTCACACATATTTTCAGCACTGATGTGATGATCCTTCGTATATCTGATTGTAACTCATCGATAAATGGTAATTAATGTTTCTTACTCTTTCTCGCAGAAGTGTTAAACTTGACAAGTTCTCCTGTCACACTTTCGGTGTTCCACCTCTCATAAATATTCTCCAGAAAGGAAAGGTTTAACAAAAATTACAAATCTTTTGTGTCGCAAAACTATTAAATGCAAACTACTTAATAACTTCCATGTTCGTACTTGGGACGGAAAACTATGAGCTAAGTCATGATTACCGTCAAGACAAAGAATACGTAAGATTCATATAGATGGAGAATGTTAAACGAACATGGAAACTTTTATGTTAGTGAAGTATTTCTGTCTTTAGAATATTTCTTAAAAACAGGGGGAGTTCAGTAAGTAAACATCTGATCTAAAATATATAAAATGACATGTTTTCCTTCATGGGAAATTGTATATATACACTAAGCAGTTCAACGAAGAAGAGCACATATGTAACGTGGAATCAAGCCCTATTATTAATATACGTTGTTTGACCTTCAATACGGATCGATTTCCGGAAAACGATTCAGCCTGTTGTTACTGTTTGAGTTTGAGATGTTTTTTTTTTAATTAATTAACATATTTTAAAATGTTTATAAATAAAGTTCTTTGATTCATAGCTGCATCAAAACATAAACTTTAAAGTATTGGTAATATTTTACACCACATATTGTAAAAAAATCTTCGCTGCCGTTTCTTGATATAAAGAATGCCAACTATTGGTGTTCTTCTTACGTTATGTAGGAGTTCTTAGCTTCACCAAACCAAGTGTTTTATAAGTAGCAAAAAGTAAAGTACAGCGTAGCTTTCTATTTTTCTATTAAATAATTTGGTTAGCCAAGAGTAACTTAATTCTCACATAATGAATACTTTATATAAATTTTCTTAATTAACACTTGTGTGAAATATTATAAAGGAATCATTTTTATATAATATTTTCACACAAAACCCGGCACAAGAATTCCGGGGAAGATTGTTTTTGGTTTTTTCGTCAAGTAGACCAAGTATCAAAACTTTATAACTGCATGATATGAACAGTTAAATTAATATTTCTCAACATAGAGATGTCCAAACTGTGGTCAGTGGACCATTGGCAGTTGGTTCACAGCTACCTTCAGGGCTTGCAGAAAGATTTCATAATTATGGAGTGGAAAATATTATAGTAAACAGGATACTTAAATTCTTAAGAATTTGGGTGTATAAGCAAAAATAATATTTATATATTAAGTGGGAAAACCCTAATATTCTACTTTATAAGGACTTTGAATCCAATTCGGTAAAGGATTCTACTAATTCGAAGTTTTCGCGCATTGTATAATAATGGACTGTCCTCTGAACTCTCCAGGAAAGAGGAGCTTTATTTAGTGATGGAACATCATTGTCAAAGTTCCATTATTAAAGTTTTGGATCCAGAAAACTGGATAGTAGTCAGAACTTGCAGATAAATAAGTTCGTTTGTTCTTATACAATTTGCTACTATGGATATCCACGTGGGATGATTTTCGTCAACCACAGCCACGAAGGACAGAAGCAGGATGAATGCTGACCCAGAAACAGAATGAATACTGATCCTAACCTGAGGTTAGTGGCCATCCATGTCGTCATCTCACATGATGAAACACAAAAATAAATAAAATATATTTATTTTTCCCGATCAATAGATTTTTTTTTTGTAGTTAAGCAGAAAGCTACACAACTGGCTTTCTGTTCTCTTCCCACTATGAGTATCGAAACCCATTTTCTATTACTGTAAGTCTCATGGCGTGCTCTAGATCACTAGAAAGTACGTTTATAAACGAGAGACATTACCCACGTCATGAACATGTTTTGTTGGTTTTTTTTTATTATTATCATAATGATAGTTTTCCTGCTCTACTTCCGTCGTCATCAGGTTTAAAATGAATGATACATGAAATAAACTTAAATAAGAATTTACGTGTTCCGTGACTACTGCATATAGAAGAATCTATTTATAACAGTGTCAGATCGACAGGCCACGAAAAACGGAGAAACTCTAAGGTGAACAATATAAATACAGTATTAATAGTTCTCAGCTTCCTTGCACATCATTTTGTTTGATATCTCGTGGCTTAATAACTCAACAAATCACAAATAAAATATATTGGACTATTATAAGAAAACTAAGTATAATCCTTAAGAAAGTCCATCCTTTTTCTGTTAAGTTTGACGATCATTTACCTGGCTCCATTTAAAATTCCAAAGCAATCATTACAAAAAAGGGAGATTTTGCTTATTATACACTCTTCAAAAGGGATATGTTTGTTATTTTAAAGAGAAATATATGTAATAACGTTACAAGCTCAGAGTATGTGATGTTACACGTGTTAAGGCACTGATTGTCAGACCAAAATGACAATAAAAGTTGTGCACTTTGAAAATGGAGGAACACATCGGATTTTTCACCAAAACGCATTCGTGTCCAATAAATTTGTTTGAGAGATCTGCATGTTCTGCAGGTGCAACATGTGCAAAATCCCTATAAAAGTGACGGGTTCTCGGTTTCCATAGCTCAGTGTTAAGCCACCGACATGCAATACAGTTACGCCAAGACTGACTGAAGCACAACGCAACAACGCCATTGGTCGCTTGGAAGCAGGCAAATCTCGATCAGATGTTGCCAGAGCTGTGAATGTCCACCCAAGCACCATCACAAGGCTATGGAATCGTCACCAACAACATGGATCAACTCGTGACCGTCCACGATCTGGCAGACCTCGTGTGACCACGCCCGCACAAGATCGCTACATCCGGTTACGTCACCTTCGGGATAAAACCACCACTGCGACGTCTACTGTTTCAACCATACCAGGGCTACGTAAGATTTCCGATCAGACCGTGCGCAACCGTCGAAGAGATTCTTAGGCCCCATGTGTAACCCATCATGGTGAACGTCAACGATGTTTTTCAGACAACCTCAACCACAGATTCTACCTCAGCTTGCAGCAGCTTTGCAGGGTGAGTGGACAGCCCTTCCACAGGATGTGATTCGTCATCTCATCGCTTCCATGGGCAGGAGATGCCAAGCAGTTATTGATGCTCACGGGGGACATACTCGTTATTGACGTTGAGTGACGTTAACCTTCAACTTGTGAGCGTGGACTTCGCCTTTGCAGACTTTGGATGTTCAGCAGTGAATGTGCAAAGTTTCACACATGTCATACAGAACTACCCGGAATAAACTTGTTAACAATATGTCTCAAATTTTACCTTAGTATGGATATTTTTGAAATATTAAGTATTCCGTTTACCACAAAGCTTATTTTGGATACCCATTTGTGCTAAAGAAATCTCAAACATTCTGTCTCTGACACTGAATGGAGTAGCGTTGTTCTGACATAAACTGGTGAATTATATCTCTAAAATTGAAGAGAGCAGTTTTATTGTGATGACAGCTGATGAATTCTCTCTCATACATTGAAATGAAAAGCGTTTTTATTATGTCCACTGATTAATTGTATCTGTAATATTGAATCAAGCATTCTTATAGTTGCGTCAACCGATGAATTATGTCTCTGACATCAGAGGGAGCAGTTCTATTGTAATTTCAACTAAGCTATGCCCAAGGATAACTCGTTTGTTACGATGTCTTGTAGTCGTGATACATTGTATACGATAGCCAATGACGAGTAATCAGTTTTATTGCAATGAGAAAATTTACGAAAAATATAAGTATCGTATATGTTTTTTGCTCTAGAAAAAAAATTAATTTAGATATGAAATATGAACTAAAATTAATACTTTCATAATGTTATATAGAATTTTACACATTTATTTTTCTTATTAGTCATCCACACTCGTTGTAAACTCTTCAACTCGTGCACCAGTAGTTCAGCCGTAATGTTGAGGATTTATAACGCTAAAAACTTCCTTTTTAATATTTGCAATGAGAAAGCAAAGATAGCCCATTAAATAATTTCGTGTTTAACGAAAAAATAAGCTTTTGTTCATTTTGATGAAGGTTTGTAATGTTATCAATTCATTATAAAAGAAAATATCGTTCTTTGTGTAAACGTACATAAAATGAATTTTGCGTCACGTGAAAATATAAAAAGTATTTTCTCAAAGATTACTACATTTCTTATTCCCAGTTTTGATTAGTGTGCGTAACAGAAAAGTTACAAATGAATTTTTTTTCATAGATCTGCAATTTGTTAAAGTTGTTTCATTAAACTGTTTATCAGTTTAAATGGTTACTGGATATTTACATCATACATATAAAACAAGTGTGTGAAAATTAATGGTACCCACTCTAAAAAACGGAAAACGATATTTCAAGGAGATTACTACAAAAATATTTAAAATAAGAAACAATTTGAGTTATTTGTGAAGTGAGTAGAGATAATTTTGATAGAAATAAATCGAAAAGTGAAATTTCCTTGCATTTAAGTTAATGTTACTTAAATTATACAAATTACTTAAATGTATACAACATTATACACAACTACACATTCATTAAAGAACTTTCCAAAACTAAATTTCGAAACAAACCTGAGAATGACATAGAAAATAGCGTATTTAGAAAAGTTTGTTTCATAATATTATGTTTTTTCAAATACTCCTATGAAGTGTAAAGTTGAAGCTAACACTGGAAATATTTTGCAGTGTTATTAAAAATCGTAAACGTAATCACAATACAGTTTGCGAAGAAACACTGAAATCTGAGAAATCTAGTGCTTGACTAGTTACATCTATGACTTGTCTAGTGTCTTGACATTCTAATGTTTTATTAACAAAATGTCTTAATATTCTAGTTTTGACTAGTGTGTGAATAGACTGATGTTTAACTAAATCAGTATATAATATTTGACTGGTCTAATGCCTGAGACTTCTAGTGTTGGATTAGCCTAGAGCGTGATGACTAGGAGGAAATATGTTATGTATATAGATACAAAAGTCTTACCAACAGTTTCCTGTAAAGTCTGATAATATTGACATTAAAATTTAATTATAAACAGATGTATAATGTTAACAAGTCTAAGTTATTTAGTGTAAGTAAACGCAGTTTCCTGTCCAATTTTAAGTAATTCTAAAAAAAAATGATAATTTTGATTTATTTTGTATTCTTATTGTGGTTACGAAGCTAGTCAAATTTACTAACTGCACATAAAATTAGGGCAGATAAAACAACAAAGTTTATCGAAAATTTTGGACATTTATTTTGTAGGTTTTAGCTATTATACAAAAAAAAGTGTTAATTTTTAGAATATGAAAAATATTTTTAATCTTAAATGCAAATTGCTTTACACTCGGAGCAATGACTACTTTGACTACATATATTAAAACATTCATTTTCAGCAAAAATACCACATTAGAAAGTTTGTTTCTGAACAAAATACTTATAATCACTGAATCACGGTGTCAAGTTTGGTGCTGACTAATCAAATATGGAAATGTGAAAGGAACACACACATATTAACGTGTGTGTGTGTGAAATCTTGACGTGAAATTTAAATATAAGCAAAGACAAAACATACAGAAATAAAAAGTTAAACGTACGAAAACTATAAAGTCAGGGAAAATGTTTAACAGCATACTAGTATTGAAAAGTTATTGAAGATAGTCTGATAATATTTTAAAAATGATAGGAATATGGAACAACAGATGAACAAATCTGAAATTATTAGAGTGTTTTAGGTGCTCGAACTCATATTGTACTCAACCAAACTACCTGCACCTAATTATGGGAAGAGAGTTGGCTATGTTCAGGTCGAAACGTTGTTCTGTACTTTATTTTAATTTGGTGCAAATGCCCATACCAACAGTTTATTTAGTCATGACAGCACAACATTATAAATGAAGTAACAGCATTAAAGGTCAGATGTCAGTGTGATCTAGGTATACAAAGATGTTCTTTTGATCGTTTCATAGAACTGTTGGAACTTTAGCGTTTCAGAGTAATTCCTTTGGTTGAAAGCACAACCACATAACACTGATGAGCCACTCTTAACAGACCAGTAAATGATAACCACTTGATATCGTACATAAAACGACCGGTAAGCTTTTTAATTTTCTCTGTTATACAGACATGCAATGGTTTCATTGATTTGAAATTTTTACATGTTCTACTGTAATTCATATACGTTGAATATCAAAATGATATTAGTATTTCTGTATCACGTACAGTTTTTTTACAAAACGTCATGCTACTTTTACGTAAATGAGTCATTTTCACCGAAATCGGGTCGCATTTGGTTATGCTTAACATGTTAATAACCACTGGTTATAGATTTTTTTAGACCAATCGCAATGTGAGTCTTATCAATCGTTCTGGAATTTATGAGAAACAAACACCCCTAGTATATAAACCGTTAACGTTTTGGGCAGTATTTGTTTGTGCGTATTCTTGGATATATATATATATTATCAATGTTATTTATTCTTCGCTGTGGCAACAGGTGATTATGTAAATGATCCAAGTATATTCTGTTATATTTGTAGCATATCTTTTGGATCTCAGATTAGGAAATTGATTTCGGACAAACAGTTCAAAAGGACATTGAGGAAATTTGACAAAGGGTCATGGATTGCTTTTAAAGACGTTACTGAGAAAATTTTAAGAAAAAACAAAGTCAGTAACATGCTCGATAAATTCAAAAAGTTTGGTTGTAATATGAGCTGCTTACACACATATTTACTATTTCTCTAAAGATATCGGTATCGTCAGCGATGAACAACGAGAAATATATTATAAATACGTCACTTTTCATTAAGAAGAAGTATCAGGGAAGGTGGAACATTAGTATAACAGTTGATTACTGTATCAGGGAAGGTGGAACATCAGTATAACAGTTGATTACTGATGGTCATTGAAACGAGATACTCAAAACGCAATACATAAATGAAAGACCACGACACGTAGTTTTCAGCCTAGATTTTACTAAAACAGTAATTAGAATGGATGAGGAAGCATATTTGTTTGACATCAGTATTCTTCCTGTTTCTTCAGTTTCTTTGTATTTTTTATAAACAATCGTAATAATAAAATATGTTCATTGTGGTAAACAAAGTAATAATTTTAACTAAACAAGAGTTTTTTTCTTCCAAGCTTGCATAAACTTGGCTACAAAACCCCTACTGTTTTTGCTAATGTTAGCATAATTACGTGTTTTGAATACAAAACAATATATAATTCATTGTTACATTAAAAGATTTCTAATCTGCATTTATTACTTTATCTTCATAGATATTGTAAAACAAGAGATAATTACCTTGACAAAGATCTGTGTGACTAATATATATATATAACTTATTAATGTAGTTATCATAGTATTTAAGCACGCGGCCTGGCATGGCCAAGCGCGTAAGGCATGCGACTCGTAATCTGAGGGTCGCGGGTTCGCGCCTGCGTCGCGCTAAACATGCTCGCCCTCCCAGCCGTGGGGGTATATAATGTGACGATCAATCCCACTATTCGTTGGTAAAAGAGAAGCCCAAGAGTTGGCGGTGGGTGGTGATGACTAGCTGCCTTCCCTCTAGTCTTACACTGCTAAATTAGGGACGGCTAGCACAGATAGCCCTCGAGTAGCTTTGTGCGAAATTCCAAAACAAACAAAACAAACAAAATTTAAGCACGAAACTACACCGTCGACTATCCGTGCTCTGCCCTTAGCAAGTATCGAAACCACATTTCTATTTCTATAAATCTGCAGACACCCAGATGAGCCTTTGGGGGAGGGGTCAGAAAGATGGTAAAATGCAATCTAAGTTGATGTCCAATGTGATTGAAAGTTGCATATTCTAGTTATCAGACGTGTTACGACATTAAAATTACACCCATTTGTCTTTCCATTATGACGTTCGCATTTCCTCTTGTTACAGTTACAGTTTGGAGTTACCGCTTTCATACATCGACTGTTGTTTACAAACAAATGTTGGTATTTTCACATTGTCACATGATATACAACCAAAAACAACTGAACATCATGATGATACAGCTTGGCTTACTAAGAAGTTAATCCTTTCAAGCTAAAATCAATACAGTTAATGGTTATTAAGTTCACTATAAGAACTGAGTTCTGACACATTTTAACTACTAATCTGAGTATAAACCTTTATAAGTACCGCTCCAACTTAATATCTACGTTCATGTACGACACGTTTAAGCAAAATTTGGGCTTACTTCATTAACACTAAGCTAGCTTCCTTCTCATGTAAGTTATAAGAACATAGTACTTTGATAACTTATTTCAACACGTAACGCTTCGAATTTTTTCTGAGGTATTAGATATTATTGTGATGGATTTACTATTATAGATTTATTGTAATAACAATGTTTGTTCTAGTAAAATATATATTTAGAAATGTCTATAACTTATTTTGTTAAATATGTATTACAAACTTCCCGCCTATTCACTAAATTTGTAAAAGATTCTCGAGTTTAAGAATCAACAGTATACATTTTATGAAACTACTAGTATATTGTTAGTGTTGTTGGTCCAGGTGGAATTTCTAGAAATTTAACCAGCTCATTAAAAAAAAACCAACACGACGTATCAAGCAACAGTATATATATTATTAGTTTGCTGCAGTTGGTATACTATAAACTTCTGAAACTAAAACTGTGATTAACGCTTATTAATCGGGAACTTCAGATATTGACCAGGAAATATTATAGATTTTAAACATTATAAACCATTTAACTTCTGAGGATTAACATCGGACGTTAGTATGTTTACGAAAACATTACATTAATTCAGATGTGAAAAACTTGACTTCGAATGCGCGTGTGATCAGCAAAGAGCTAGCTAACTCCTCGTTAAGTAAGTTGTACCGATGTCAACCCGAAATTAATTCTCTCATCGTGAACCCTCGATACGATATCAAAAGAGTTCCAGAGCAGATAGAGGACTCAATATAGTTTGTAAGTTTGTAAAACTTTTATATATAAATCATTATTTGTAATAACTGTTATTTATAAGTTGTATCATTGTTTGTATATTAAAATATATATTAAGAAAGAAAACTGTGTATCAATCTTGTTGACATCATAAATTTCATACGAATAAACATTTAATTAACTTCTAAATTTAAATTATCATTTAGCTCAGTTTTAGTCTATTTAAAATCTTAATGCGTAACATAATAAATTGTGGGACTCGTGTCCAAGATCTGAACCAGAGAAAAAATCGAACTAAATTCATATATAAATCATAATTCAATCGATATTTATCAACATGATTTGATTATGTCTTATTATCAAGGGTTTTGAATTATCCTCCCTCGAACAACTTGAAAAGTGTAACAAAAGTGGATTGCTCATCAGACTTAAGGATCTTGTTTGAACGAGCGACATTTCAGAGACAAAATTTTCGTCAATGTCTTTGCTTTAATGGTTTCAGACTGGTTAAGTAGGTTATAAGTTATTACTATAGCCTGTATAAATTCCATAATGTTTTTACTGTGATTATTGTAGTGCCATAAAAAATGATTTGTTTGATTGGTGGAATGATTTATACACGTCATGCTTTTCAACATTGTTTAGATTTTGCAAGTGGAATAGAATGGTCTTCATAATTTTCACATTTATTACCTTGCAAAAAGTTTTAGAAAAAAAGATTTTATAAGTTGAAGTATTCGTCTTATGATAACGTGCGAAATCATGTAGATAAATTTATTCCAAATTCATTTTACGTTGATAAATTTGTTGTTTTTTTCGCGCCAAACTACGCGAAGTAGAAAACAAATTGATTGCTCATATTAATGCGAGTTTCTGCAAGGTGATATACTAACATTGCTTGTTCTGAATTTCGAGCAAGTCCATACAAGGGCTATCTACGTTATCCGCTCCTAACTTAGCAGTGTTAGACTAGGGGGAAGGCAGATAGTCACCACCACCCACCGCCAACTGTTGGGCTATTTTTTTTACCAACGAATAGTGAGATTGACCGTAATATTATAACGCTCCAGAGGCTGAATGTGCAAGAATGTCTGGTGTGACGAGGATTCGAACCCTCGACCCTCAGATTACAAGTTGATCACCCTAAGCACGTTGCCATGCCAGGTGTATTTGATCAAGAGTCATGAATACAACAACTAATAAATCTCTCGGTTATTGAGCAATATCTATATAAGTTTACCAGTAGTGTTTGTTATCTGTTGTATGACCGTGTAACTACTTTACAGAGGGTGGAATTATCTTCAGCAGAATTGGTAAGTAATTTAATTAGACTCATATAGAGATATATGTATATATATACAATTTGGTGAACATACATCGAATTTGGTATAAAGATTTGTTGGGTCAATGGAAAGATGCCTGCAAATTTACGGTTTCACATTTTGTGCTTTGCAGTTTTGATGGACATTTGTATACAATTACAGATAAAGAAAGCAACATTTCATGTTCTGAGATAACCTTTCATTTCATCTCGAACTTACATAACTAGCTGAAAGATGTAAGTTCTTTCTTCCGTTTCCATTAAACGCTAACTCCTTTATGATCAGTGCAATGATGATTTCTTAAATACATAAAACGTCATGATATTTGAGAAACATCTGTTTTCTCTATTTTATATACAGAGACGCTTTGTAGTGCAAACAAAAAAAATTTGTGAGTAAAACTTTATTTGTTAAGTTCAGAAATTTTGTAGTTACAAGAACAAAGATAATACATATTAAACAACAAAGGATTTATATATGTGTGTGTGCATATGTTTCAAACATTAACTGTTTTTTCTTCTGTCTGTGGTTCGTGATTTTGAAAATAAAGGCATCCTAAACACTGGGAAACAAATCACCTTGATTTTGTGCACTTTACTTGAAAATCTGTAAGTATAAATATATCAGTGGATGAAGGCCTTTCCAGCACCAAGACCGTAACCGTAGCCAAGACCATAAGCACCACCTATACCATAACTAGGTACACCAAAACCGTAGGCACTTGCATGGCCGTAGTTATAAGGACCATATCCCAGACCAGCATATCTCAGACCAGGGGCGTTGAAATACCCGTAGTTTGCATTGGCACGAAGAAGAAGACCTTCTTTGGCGGCGGCAGCACCTTGAGCGGCAGCGTATCTACCTTGAGCGGCAGCATAGGCACCTTGAACGGCAGCGTATCTACCTTGAGCAGCAGCGTACCTTCCTTGAGCAGCGCCAATAGCACCAGTGATTTCTGGAGCACCAGTTAGATGGTAAGGAGCAACAGCAGCACCATAAGGAGCACCCAGTAAACCAGCTTGGGTGTAGGCCAACAGGCCGAGGAAGACGATAGAAAACTGTTCGGGAGAGAAGTAAGTTACTGAAATAATAGTTAGGAAGTTTTAAATTTATTTACAAACCTTTCTTTTATACTTTTATATTTATTTAATAAAGTGTTATGTCAACCACACAAAAATCATGAGATGATGATTTAAGAAAAAATGTAAAAGATATTGCACTAGTGAAGAGAATAATTATAATTGAAATATTCGTCCTTAGTTGTTTAGTGAACAGAAGTGAAATTTCATTAAAATAGATCAAAATGAGCAAAATTTTATATTTAAACCTCAAACAGAAATCTAATTTAACAGAATTAACTCCTTTTCTTTTCCTAAGAGACTAAACAAAAAAGGGAGTCGATTTATTGAGCATATGATTTGAACTATGCTTACCACAGTGTTCATATCTACAAGTCGTTAACGACAAACAAATCGAGACACAGTACCACAGTACCAGTATCTTTCACAGACCACTTATATACTTCCTTATTTGACGTCACTTTCACCATACCCAAGGACGTCCTACAGCCGTACACCTTTACTCTGACCACTTTTTATTTTTTATTTTTACATAGAACAAAACACTGGTACGGGTCGCATGCTAACCAGAATACATAGATACATAGTTTTAAACATGAAAGAAAAAACAATATGTGAAACCTTGAGAGCTCTAGCTTTCACGAGACAGCAGTCATGCACTATGAAAAAAGTTATGGTCTCGTTAGAATAACTATGGAAGCCACCAGCGTTGATTTTATCACAGACCCAAAAGCTGAACGTTGTGTGAACTAGTTTAGACCTTCTACTAAGGCAGGTACAGATAACGGTATCTTAATCTTTACTATAAACGTTGTGATAACGAGAAACAATAGAATGTATTCTTTATGTTACAGATAGAGGGATAAATCAAAAGAATGTTAATTAGTTTTTAAGTAAAACGGATTGTTCTGTCAACCCTTTCACACACATCTTTAAGTATATATGTGTAGACTGAAACGTTTATCATAACAGAATAAAAAAAATTCAGTGAGATTGTTCCTTCCAATTGAAAGTTGACTAAATTTCGAATTCGTATTATTATCTGACTTTGTTCTAAGAATACATTTGGAGATAAGAAAATATTCTCCAAACATATATTTGTTTTATTAGCATTCCAACCTTCTGTTCTTTTGTATATTTTTTTAATTTCTTTTCAAAATCATGTATTTTAAGACATGACTAATCGTTTTCACATATTATAGCTTTGTCCAAATTGTAGTTTTTTTATGAGTTAGTAGATAAAATAATAACGACTAGGTTCGGAAATTAAATACCTTTTGGACTTGATTGTCGTAACACATGAATCATTTTACATTTTCAAGGCCCAGATCAATCATTTTGATTAACAGTTAATCAGAACAATTAACCCTAAAAATAAAATTCACTAATTCATGTTTCTTTTATTGTCTTTCAAGTGGTAGATCTCGTCTTATCCCAGCCGAACTGATAATCCCTGCTATTGAAATAAAAGCCTTTTTGACACTGATTGTCCTTTTAACTATTGTTTTAGCTAGAACACGAGGAGACATGTCAGGGACTTAGAAACAATTGAATAATTTGTATGTTATAAAATGAATGGAAAGCATTTACGATATTAAAATTAAGGGAAGCGATTTTTTTTTAATTTCGCGCAAAGCTACTCGAAGGCTATCTGTGCTAACCGTCCATAATTTAGCAGTGTATGACTAGAGGGAAGGCAGCTAGTCATCACCACCCACCGCCAACTCTTGGGCTACTCTTTTACCAACGAATAGTGGAATTGGTCGTCACTTATAACGCCCCACGGCTGAAAGGTTGAGCATGTTTAGTGCGACCGGGATTTGAACCCGCGAACCTCGGATCACGAGTCGAAAACCTTAACACACTTAGCCATGCCGGGCCTGGAAGCGAAAATACTAAATGTAATTGTAGATAATTAATAAACCTTGGCCTCTGGGAAAGTTTCTTGTAATGACTTTTAACTATATTTAAAAGGAAACAAAGAAACCTTTGTGTATAAAAGAACAGTTGTTTAACACTTTGTGATATAATATTTAATTGACGTTCAGTCAGGAAACTAATTCGGTTTATTTACTATTCTCATATCTATGAAGATCGGGTGAATTTTTAGTGACGGGTAATAAATTAGTATTTTCCTTGATAGGGTTTCTCCTTTAATGAATGAAGTAATATATGTATAGTAGACTAAAAATTCAGCTGGATATAAATGGGTTCAGCATCATAAACATAATCTTGTTATATGATTTGTTTGATTTGTTTTCAAATTCACGCAAAGCTTCACGAGGGCTCTCTGCACTTGTCAAGTGCTGATATAAACTCTTGTTACTTATTTAATATCTTTACTTAGGGAATGTCATGTTATGACGTAATACATCAAGATACCATTATTTACAGATATTGCTATTAGATCGGTCGATCTTATACAACTTCATAGCATTATGGACATAAATATTATTCATTAATTAATTGTTTGATTTGTTATTAAATTCTAGCAAAGCTACACCAGGGCTACCTGCGCGAGCCATCCCTAATTTAGCAGTGTAAGACTAGAGGGAAGGCAACTAGTCATTACCACTCAACGCCAACTCTTGGGCTACTTTTTTACCAACGAATAGTGGAATTGACCGTCACATTAATGAATCAAGATTTAAAAAATTTGATTTTTTTCTTATACTATCATCTGAAGTTAAGAACACGGATTTTATCTGTTAACTATCTTTGGTCAACGAAAAATTCAATATTTTCCGTTTTTGATGTGTGTTAAAACTCATGGGCTAATGTTGTTGTTGTTTTTTTTACATTGTATGTTGTTACAACTTTTGTGGTTTGTACACTGTTTTCCCAGCATCAGCTAAAGTTTTGTTTGATCTGATGTTCAATTATTCTAAGATAGTTGATGTTTACAGAAATATATTGTATAAAAATGTTAAATACAAAAAGGAATTATGTTTTTTTATAAATATAAAATGCCATTCCAAGCATTCGTTTACTAGGTTACATTAAGTTGCGACATATACAATTAATAAATTACTATATACATAAGATGCTCCAGTTACAAATTCCAATTACGCACCAAGTTTTTTACTATTTCATTTATTTCTTTAATACACCCTATAACTTTTGGTAACGGTTGTTTCACACAATTTAATAAATTAACTCATTGTCAGAGTACTTAGTGGACCAGAGATTTGGCAATACCAAAATTATGTCCGTATCCCAAACCATGAGCACCAGCATAGCCATAGGGCGCAGCAAGACCATGTCCATAAGATCCAGCGAAACCGTGTGCAGCGTATCTTACACCAGCAGGAGCAAGGCCAATACCATGTCCAAAGCCGATTCTGGAGACAGAAGGAACGGCACGAGCAGCGAAGGCTCCCTGCAAAAGTGCCCCTCCCTTAGCAGCAGCCAGAGCACTTTGAGCAGCTCCGATGGTTCCAATAGGACCTCCAGCAACGACACCATGAGTGGCAACAGTTGCAGGAGCAATAGCACCATGGGCGACAGCTCCTGGGAATGCAACGCCGTGGGCAACAGCTCCATGGGCAACAGCACCATGGGCGACAGCTCCTGGGAATGCAACGCCGTGGGCAACAGCTCCATGGGCAACAGCACCATGGGCGACAGCTCCTGGGAATGCAACACCGTGGGCAACAGCACCATGGATGGCAGCTCCTGGTGCTACAACACCATGGGCGACAGCTCCTGGGAATGCAACACCGTGGGCAACAGCACCATGGATGGCAGCTCCTGGTGCTACAACACCATGGGCAACTGCTCCTGGGAATGCAACACCGTGGGCAACAGCACCATGGGCGACAGCTCCCGGAGCGGCAACACCGTGGGCAATAGCACCATTGGTGACAGCTCCTGGGGCAACGAAACTACGGGTAACGGTGCGTTGAACGACAGCTGATCCGAAGGGAGCATTAAGAAAACCTCCCTGGGTGTCGGTCAACAAGCCGAGAAGAGTAATGACGATCTAGAAAAAAGACAACAACAACTATTGTACAACTGCATAAAAATATACAGTTATTAAATGTCATACTATCGATGTAAAAACTGATTAATATTTTAGAATATGCAATATAATTTGCTTTTGGAAATGCTGATTATCTATTACATATTTATAATAAAATATTCTTAAAATGATTGAACGAATAAGAAATTAGTTTCAATGGTAATATATTTGAGTACATGTTACATCAATGGATTTTTCTCTCAGATTGAAAGGCTTATGCTTTCATAAGTTTACTTACCAAAGTGTTCATGGTTGTGTTCTCTGTACAAGTGATACAATCGACGTAAAATAGATCTCTTTTATACTTTAATGTGTGACGTCAGGCTGGTCATATTTATGATGTTTTCATTCAATTTTCTAAGCCAAAATGGTAATGTTGTTTATTTGGCCTTTACCAGAAGTATTAGGAAATTGAGCTTAGCCTGTTGAACATGTGGGTTTGGTTTGATATTGAACAACCAGTTTACCTACTAGAAACAATAAAGTTAATAACAAAACAGAGCTATATGAAACTTAAAAATCAAACTAAACTACCTTGAGATAAAAGTCTCTCTGTTACAGCCCCCACTTACTGTAAATCACCGTCAAACTTGTACCTGTTATCAAGGTGAGGCTATGGAGCCACCTCGAACCCATGATTCTTGAATAGACATTTGTCTTATATCTAATTCTCGTGCGTTTTTTGGTCACGTACTGCGTTTGATATTTTTAATTCAAAGATCACAGTTCATTATTACGAACAGCTTATCAGACCCTTTAAAGCAACAGGACGGACAATATTTTAAAGCTATAGAACATAAGTCAAATTTTGAACATAGCAATTATATTTTATCCACTCTGGTTTCTATTAGAATTATAAATAAATTAATCTTCTTTGGCCAGCTAAAGTGTTTTTTTTAGGAAAAATAATACTGTTATTTGATTTTGAATGCAATTATATATATAACACATATGTCAAAATTGCTGGAGTTTCCCTCATGATGAAAATATAATTCATAAATTACTCTGGAATATTGGGTATAAGCCACTGAAATATGGCACTGATTGCAAATTTATGTTTTTATAACACCTTTAAAACTACACCTCAAAATTGGGACTAAAAATTATTTTTATAACGAAAATTTCAGTTACGTTGTTCTATGTCTTATAATAAACGTCAATTCTGGTTGGGTATTTTTCCCTCAAAGTAATAACTATATTAACCAACGATTTTAGTCCAAAAACAGTATGTGAAAAGTATCCTAAGATCTTTTCCAATATCAAAACATATCATTTTTAAAACCTTTGCGTCTCAGTTAACTAAACAATAAAGTTTTCTATGATACTTTTATTGCAGTTATACAATGAAATATTGACAGAAGAACGAACATTTAGAGAAAAGGCATAGTTTTAGGATTAATTTGAACAACTTTATTGATGTACATAAAATAAAAGAATCTTATAATTTAACTATTAGGTACTCATGATGGACAAAGATAGTTCATTTTGTAGTTCTGTGCTTAATTCCAAACGAACAAACTTTATAGTTAAATTATTATTGGTTTATTGCGCTATGAATTATTACAATATAAGAAGTTTCTCTTACTACTTATATATAAATAATAAAATATTTCTTGAGTTACATATAGTTAGACTGTTAGAAGTTTCTTTTGCTACTTATGTTGGCCTGGCATGGCCTAGCGCGTTAAGGCGAGCGCTTCGTAATCTGAGGGTCGCGGGTTCGCGCCAAACATGCTCGCCCTCCCAGCCGTGGGGGCGTTATAATGTGACGGTCAATCCCACTATTCGTTAGTAAAAGAATAGCCCAAGAGTTGGCGGTGGGTGGTGATGACTAGCTGCCTTCCCTCTAGTCTTATACTGCTAAATTAGGGACGGCTAGTACAGATAGCCCTCGAGTAGCTTTGTGCGAAATTCTAAAAACCAAACCAAGCTACTTATGTCAATTAAGAGTAACAATTACAGAAAACGACATTTTTTGGCACAGTAAAAGTAAAATAAATTAATAGAACTTACAGAAGACTATTTTCGGTAAATGTCTTACCTTCATCAGTGCAAAATTCTATAGTTTAAAAGACACTGGAGAATTTGGTCCTGAAGAAGATAACACTCTCACTGAAACTAGTCATATTAAGTAATTTTATCTGTTATTGTGCTAAATAACATCGTTTTTTTGTAATTGTTACTTTTAATATACCAGCACAATTTGCTTTAAAAATAATTACTTATAGCTAAATTATCTTATATCTCTTGAGCTACTAATAATTAGATTATAAAAAGTTCTTTTTCCTACATATATCTAAATCAATATAGATCTCTTGAACTACTTATATTATACAAAGTTCCTTTTTCTACATATATCTAAATTAATATAGATTTCTTGAGCTATTAATAGTTAAATCATTAATTATATCTTGAACTGCAAATCGTTAGATTGTATAAACTTTCCTTTTATTGCTATTAGTTACTTCTCAAAAATCTCCTTTTCCTACTAATAGCGAGGTTATAAGAAGCTCATTTTTTGCTAATAGCTAAATCAAAGAAAATCCCTTGAGCTATTATTGGATTACTAAATATTTCTAGAGTTACTAATAATTAGATGATAAAAACTTGACGACTGTATACACATGTTTTTCTTAATTTCTTTTAAGTGAGTATCATCTGTCACATTAACTAAACAACTGGCGTATACCAAATAGTTAGACACCACTAATCCAATACACGATATAAATTATGTGTGTGTGTGTATACTTTGTGTGAAATACTGTACTTTAATTTCAGTTTTTCTTGCATGTGTGTCTGAATATTCAATGGTGTCTGAAACTTTTGCTCAAGTATTTCTCTCAGCTTACACAGGTAGTACAGAACCTCAAATTGATCATGCTCGGTTATACTATTAAAGATTTATAAGTATTGGTTAATGATCATTTCGTGTTTAAAACTTACGTTTGACATCCCCAAAGACTGAATAAAATAAATTTTAGAAAAAAATATTATATTTTT
Organism: Tachypleus tridentatus; assembly: GCF_004210375.1. Lineage (NCBI taxonomy): Eukaryota > Metazoa > Arthropoda > Merostomata > Xiphosura > Limulidae > Tachypleus > Tachypleus tridentatus. Next base: position 39,757,289 of record NC_134825.1, on the reverse strand, counting down.
GCTTTGTTCTAGAAATCATGGTAATGGTTTCTGTGATTCAGTAACAGGGAGTGGAAATGCCTTGAATTTATTCAGCACGACTACACTACAACTTTAAGCGAGACACTGTACAATATAACTCTTAAGCTTTCCTGTTTTCTCAGGGACAAAACGTTGAAACCATAAATTTCTTAGAATTTTGTTATTGCGATTTTTAAAGCGAAATGATATGGACCAGATACTGGACATGACAATCCTACCGGTTCGATGTTGATGAAGGACATTTGTGCCTGGTTTGCACATATAAAAGTGCTTAGATGATCGAGGGTACAACCACAACCACAATTATTCAAACAGTCAGTTCTGGTATCCTTGTATTGTGAAGTTTCCCGCCAATACGATGCTGTTTACCATCAGCTAAAAAGATCATTTCTGTTTCTACGTAGTAGTTGTGTTATATTCTCACTTAATATAAAATATGAACTTCAAAAGATTTGATTAAGTATTCAACACTTTTACAAAACTTTTACTTGTATATTTCTATATATTTATATGCGTACATTTACTCGGATGCACCTGTGTGTGTGTGTCTGTATAAACATCAAGACATCAGGGCACAGTGTGTGTTATTACTAGAAGTGACAGTTTCCATCTTTTGTGTCTCAGACTGTGTTCATCCAACATCACATATTTTCAGCCTCACCGGACTCTTACTTCACATACCATATTTAGGGCAATCAATTGAGTAATACCAGAAATATAACTTCTCCAATTTGATCGAGTTTTCTTTTTTTTTTCTTTCTTCAGACCAAAAGTAACATAGTTAACTTTATGTATTTTTTCCAAATTTGGTAAAATGATATATCTTTTCAACCTAAATATAGGAGTTTAAATGGTGTAAATATAAGTCACAAGTGTAAAGTTAGTTAATAAAAACTGTTCAAGTTTGTCGGAACATTTTGCGTACGCCTACTCAAAAGTCACGTAAGTTAGCTGTCTAACATTTTTACGACATCTTTATCCATGAGTAAAAGCAAACCGTTTTAAGTTGTTGTTTTTCTGACTAAAGACAACTAATTTAAAAGAACAAGACAATAAAGTGAAAGGACGTGCAGATACATAAGTGATGGTTAAGCCCAAGAACTAGAGTAATAACAGTTTCTAGTTTTCAAAAGAATCATGCAGTGGGTAGAGTGCTTGACTTTCAATCCGAGGATCGCGGGTTTGAATCCCCCATCCCACTTAACATATTCGCTCTATCAACCGGGGAGGCATTATAATGTGACGTTCAATCCCACTATTCCTTTGTAAAATAGCCCAAGATTTGAAGGGAAGTAGTGATGATTGGCTGCATTCCCTCTAGTCTTTTACTGCTAAATTCGGGACGGCTAGCGTAGATGACCTTTGTGTAGCTTTGCGCGAAACACAAAACAAACAAAAGAATGATAAGGGTAGAAAGTTATTATTGATTATTCATCAACAACTTTTCAGCTCAAATTTAGCAAATTTTATAAAATTATCATAATTAAAGAGCGTTAAGCGTCACATGATATTAGTTTAACCAATTATTATAAACAATGATGCTTTATACGACTGTACTGATTGCATGGAGGTAATGACAAGAAACTGTTAACCTAAATTCCATGGTGTTACTATATAGAAAGGTGTCGACAGTGTTTTAGAGAAGAAAAACTACCCCGTATATATCATATTTTCAAGAATCTGGTTGGTTTTGTAAAGTAAAGGTCTGTTCGAAATAATAGGGTTGCGATTCCAAACTAATGTGGGTCAATAGCAAGTGTCGTGTTTTTACTTGCTGTGGATTGATGGCGCGTATTGACGAAATATCGTGATACGTAATCAAAAACACCTTAAGTTTGAAAAAAATGGTACGACCAAAAAAAGAATGAGTGTGCAACGTAAAGGAATGAAAGCAAAATTATTTTGGTTTGTTTTGAACTTCACACAAAGGACTATCTGCGTTAGCCGTCCCTAATTTTGCAGTGTAAGACTAGAGGGAAGGCAGATAGTCATCACCACCCACCGCCAACTCTCGGGCTACTCTTTTACGAACGAATAATGGGATTGATCGTATAATTCTAACGCCTCCAAGGCTAAAAGGGTGAGCATGTTTGGGGTGACGATGATTCGAACCCGCGCCCCTCAGATCACGACTCGAGTGCCTTAACCACCTGACCATGCCGGGCCAGGAAATTTGGAGTCCAAACTGGTAGTTACACGTATAGCATTGTTAATAATTTTACATTAGTTAGCCAAGTTGAGCTCAACTTAGGGCATGATAATAGGTGAAACAATCTAAGCGGTCTAAGATGTGTTTAATCAAATACACATGTATATTTTATTCTGGCATAAATTAAACACATAGAAAAGGTTGATTTTATATTTTAGTTACCATAGAAAAAAAAAATTGATATTGGATATGTGTGAGCTAAATAGTAAGACACTAAAAATAAGTTGCACTATTTTACATGTAATAATATTTACTTTAATTATGTGCTAAAAACGTATTTCAGGTTTTATGCTCGAAATTTTCCTACGTGTGTAGACTGAATACAACATTTACACAACAAAACATAAAGAACATAATTTTCGTTTAAAATTCACTTTTTAGGCTGTTATTGAAAGGAAAATTTAAACCATTTTTTCGATATGCTCGGCTAGAAGGTTAGAAGGTTTTCAACACCGCTGAGTTAAGTATTTCCTGATAGCCGTGCGTTAATCCAAAACACCCTTTTAAAACTCAACTTTTTAGCTAACTAGAAAATCGATTTTTAAATGGATTGTTTGTTTCTTTCCTAGGTCTATTTCTAGTTGTTTCAAAATTTAAAAGTTTCCAGATAATAAGGCGACTTCTTTTGTTTCCTTAATATTTATTAAATGTTCGTTCTGTCATCTACCGGATAACTTCACAAGATAAACCGAGAACCATACAGGCTAGGACTACCGTCCAATATTTCATGATCAAATAACAATATGTAACAAGCGACATTGCAAAAATAACTGAAACACCTCACTTAGATCTTCAATGTATTCGAACAAAGGAAACTCATCTACATCAACCAAATCTACAGAAAGTCACTGTGCAGTTTTGTAATCATATACATATATAAGTGCACAGTGACTTTCCAAACACCCTGTACTTACCAAGCAGGCAATACGTAATAATAATGTATAACACAAATTTTGTTCATGGATAGTATGTGTTATTTCTTAATTTCTTATGTTGTAAAAGTATAGAAAATGGCCATTATTCCCTTCAAACTTTGCTTTTGTGACCTGGATAATGAAATTAAAAAATTAACCTATTTTCAATGTAAAAACGGGCAAATTAGCACATTTTCATTTATATAAGGTCTGAATAAAACAACATATGAATCAAGATTTATATGTATTTATACTAAAGTCATACAAAAATGAACAAAAATGTTTAGAAGTGAGTAGTTTATCGAGATTTGTTATTGTAATGTAAATCATTTTCAAGTATCAGCCCCCAAATATAGTCTCCCATCATGTTTTCGTTATACGCTCCTTGGTAGCGGAGCTCAAAGTCCAGTATATCTTGGTGGAAGCGCTTGCCTTGCTTTTCTGAGTTTGCTCCCATGTTCTCCTTGAATTTATCAAGATGAGTGTCGAGAATATGGACTTTCAGGGACATCCTGCAGCCCATTTTGCCATAGTTCTACACCAGAGCCTCAACCAGTTCCACATAGGTTTCGGCCTTGTGAATGATTGCCCAGGAAGCTCCTAACCACTGCAATAAAGCTGCTTCAAGGTTTTTTCTTTCCTACTGATCTTCCTGGGAAATTCTGTGCTCTCCAGGATCTTCTTTATTTGTGATCCAACGAAGACACCAACATTGACCTTTGCCTCAGACAGCTGAGGGAAAAAGTTTCGAAGGTGCTTGAAAGCTGCGGACTTCTTATTAAGAGCTGTGATAACTTGTTTTATAAGACCCAATTTTATGTGCAATTGTGGGAACAACACCTTCTGGAGGTCTACTGGTGCTGTTCCAAAGGCAAAGATAAAAGTGAAACTTGGTAAAGCCTCCTTGGAGACCCATCAGGAATGCCACCATTTTGAAGTCTCCGATAACCTTCCAGCCATACTCATCATACTTCAAGGCTTCTATCAAGGTCTTGATACTGTTGTATTCCTCTTTGAGATGCGCCGAATGAGCCAGGGGAAGAGACGGATACTTATTTCCGTAATGGAGCAGCACAGCTTTGGGGCTTCTGGATGAGCTATCAATGAAAAGGCGCCACTTGTTCGGGTTACAAGTAATTCCAATTGCCTCGCACAGACTGGATGCATTGTGGCAGAAGCAGAGCCCATCTTGACGAGTGTAGAAGCTTGAAAAATGTCGGTGACGCTTCCTCTGACTTGCAACTTGCACACTTTCATCTAACAAATCCCACTCCTTCAGCCTACATGGTCTATGTGTTCACTTACGTAGTTAGAACTAAACTGAAATGGTGAGTGGTGAGACCCTGTATATATACTACTATGAAAAGTTATACAAAATTCTAAAAGTTTCTTGAAAAATCTCGTAAGTTCTACAACATTCTAGGAATTTCTTGTAAGTTCGAGAAAATTCTTTATCAGCTACTCATCACCGAATCTTCTTGGAACGTTCTGGAGATTTGGTTAATTTGAAAATTTCATTACCTAGGTTACAAAAGCAAAGTTTGAAGAAAAAATAGTTCTTTTCTATTTACTTGGCATAAGCAATTGGGAAATAACACTTTCTGCCGAGGAACAATACAAAGTAAAAATTTTGTTACATAGTGTAATGAAATCATTTGGATTTAGAACAATCTATTAATAAAAAAACGTTCGCATTCAAATTTACTTACTTTTTGTACTGCCTATCAGACAAACGCATGCGTATAAATCTAGATTCTAGACTCTGAAACTTTTTACAACAATAACAGGAGTCTTTCGTGGCTCAGGATATGCATTGTTATATTGAAATTTGATACTATGCTTCTTTAATGCTTTGACATTACTGTTACTGTGTTTGATTACTGCTTTAACATTACTGTTACTGTGTTTCATTACTGCTTTGACATTACTGTTACTGTGTTTTATTACTGCTTTGACATTACTGTTACTGTGTTTTATTACTGCTTTGACATTACTGTTATTGTGCTTTATTACTGCTTTAACATTACTGTTACTGTGTTTTATTACTGTTTTGACGTTGCTGTTACTGTGTTTTATTACTGCTTAGACATTGCTGTTACTGTGTTTTATTACTGCTTTGACATTACTGTTACTGTGTTTTATTACTGCTTTGACATTACTGTTATTGTGCTTTATTACTGCTTTAACATTACTGTTACTGTGTTTTATTACTGCTTTGACATTGCTGTTACTGTGTTTTATTACTGCTTAGACATTGCTGTTACCGTGTTTCATTACTGCGCTGACATTACTGTTACTGTGCTTTATTGCTGCTTTAACATTACTGTTACTGTGTTTTATTACTGCTTTGACATTGCTGTTACTGTGTTTTATTACTGCTTAGACATTGTTGTTACTGTGTTTTATTACTGCTTTGACATTACTGACACTGCAAGTGAGAGCTGAGAAGCAACTCAAACAAATCGTCGACTGCCTGGATCAAACGGTGCTGTGGATTTTATGCTGCAAAAATGTTACCTTTTTTTATTCAGTTAAACCTTTCGTTCGTTTCTTTTTATAAAAATGATTATGTACACTCTGTATTCGCTTAAATCAATTTTAACTTTCATCCATCTATCTTTATGTTTTATCAATATTTTCTTTCAAAGATAAACCTAAGAACTGAGGTTGTCATTGGTTTAATAAACTTTAATGGTAACTTTATGAACTGTGCTACTAACAGATTCTATAATTCTCAACAGCTTTAGTCTGGACCCACTACGGGTTTTTTGTGGAAACTTTTAAATCTTAGTTCAATTTTATAAGAAATATATTGAAATGTACGAAAATTATTTTAAAATTTTATAAAACGTTTAAAATACGAATATTAAAATTTTTAAAGAGTATGAGTATTGGTCTTTCAAATTCATTTAAAATATAAAATATAAAAATTGATTAGATTTTTTTTGGTGAAGGTGTAAAATAAAGGCACTCTTACTGAAATTTAGATAAAAAATATAATTTAATTTTTGTGGTTCCTTAGGTCAAAACTCCCTGGGTCAAATGGATAATTTAGCCATGACATGAACGTTTTAAATCAATCAACAAACCATTAGTGAAAATGGATATAACACAATTTGCACTATAAACAAAATATGTCAGGCAGTCTGGTATGCTTTGCCGATATTAAAATCTCTATAATATAGATCAATGAATATGACAAAGTGATTTCTCATAATAACAAATTTTCAAAATAATTGCAAATTACATGCCGCTGATTTTCGTTAGTTTTTTTTCTTACGATATATGACTTACATTGAAAAATAGATCAATTTCAGACACAAAGTTAATGAGGTGATGTGTGATTTACAACTGTTGTGAATATAATAACATTATTATATCAAACAGTCTACGTAATTTTCAGGAAGGAAACGTGAGGGAACATCTGACTGTATTTTGCGAGCAGAGTAAAAGAGTTTGAAGGTAGCCAGTACCGATCCACGTACTATTCCATACTGTCAGTACCCACATATTTACCATTCTATCACAAAACCGCTGGAAGGTTGATCTAGATTAGAGAAAAGCTATAAAATCATATCACTATAACACTGAAGCAGAGAAACAAAGGGTAAGAGATGTAGGATCTCACGAGCACGACGTTCGCTTTTCTCAGTCGTGAGTAAGAAATAAAAAGTACTCTCGCTTTCTTTGGCTTGGCTTACTGTAGAACGTTTTAGGAAGTTACAAAGCCCGTCATTGTTGTATTGTTCAGAGACAGCGCTCAAAGATTATCTTTTCTAGATAAGGCTTAATACAAATTGAAATAAATAATGAAAATATATTACGCACGCGTGAACATTAACACATTGCAAATTATCATAAAATATAGAGTTATTGATCTATACGGTACACAATTATATTTGTATTTAACAACTTTTCATTTAAACCGTTACTTATTGCAAATACTTCACGAAAATTAAAATTAATGTGAGATAGATATGAACTGATTTGTTGAAAATGTATTATGTATTTACATATGAGTTGTAAATTGTTTGTGTTTGGATTTCGCGCAAAGCTATACGAGGGCTCTCTGCGCTAGGCATCCCTAACTTAGCAATGCAAGATTAGAGGGAAGGCAGCTATTCATCACCACCCACTGCCAACTCTTAGGCTACTCTTTTACCAACGACTAACCCCCACACATACACAGCTGAAAGGGCGAGCATGTTTGGTGTGACGGTATTCGAACCCACGACTATCACAAGTCGAGTGCCTTAACCATCTGGCCATGCCAGGCCTCTTTATAAAAAGAAAAAAGGAAGAAACAAAATTTTTAGCGTATACCTACTTTAAAAATTGTTATAGCATCCGAAATTTTGAAGTAATATTTATCTGAGTTTTCTGAGATAGTTAATATATTGTAATATTTATCTGAGTTTTCTGAGATAGTTAATATATTGTAATATTTATCTGAGTTTTCTGAGATAGTTAATATATTGTAACAAGTTATGGGGATCGCTATTATCCTTGCCGTAGACACAGTACAACAAGAAACAAATCATTATATCCAGTTATGGGGATTAATTTTTATATTTGCTATATACACAGCACAGATAACTCATTGTGCACTTAACAATAAACAAATTATTGTAACCAGTTATGTGGAGTGATTTTTATCCTTGTTGTACACACAGCAAAGATAACCCATTCTTCAGACTTGCGCTTGACAACAAACAAATCATTGAAACCAATTAAATTCCTTCAAGTTCTGGACAAGTTGTAATACTTACAAGCGGTTTCTGGCAAGTAAGCTTTTTCTAAACTTCCTGAAATTAATTAAAATAAGAGTTGGGAGTAAATTCATCTCATAACTATTTAAAAAAGGTATAAGGAAGTAAAAAAATTAACTACAAATAATTTCTGATAGGATTCCATTCAATGTGCCATATAAGTAACAAGCTATGGCCCTCCAATCCTGTCACCTTTTACATTTCAACCGTTCCTAGATAAATGATTGCATCATCATCGTGGCGTGTTAGATCCATTTTGTGTCTTTTCGCAAATCTCTCAGCTCTACAGTTATTAGTAATAATCGGCGCCTTGACTTCAAACACCAAATAACGTTAGCTATGTTATATGAGACCAACGATCTTAATGTGAGGAAGAAACTAACATACGAAGTGACATTGGAAGAGTTCAGAAAGCTGAAAACGATATTACTATGAATTAATTCGCAGTAATTTAATATATCGTTCCTTTTTGAGACACTTTAGTGTGTTTTTTGTTTCACAAGTTTTTAAAGTAGAGATCATATGTACTGCAATCAGTAAAGGTTTAGCAACATTATCAGAAGTTCTTTTTACACTAACCGAAATTCGTATGTTTTTCCAAATTTAAGTTCAAAATAGTCAAAGCTGAACAAACATCCTTGACAGAGACGTTTTGATAAAAACAACAACTCAGCAATAAATGTGGATCTCCTGGCATTATTAGAGTATTCAGGGCCAATTTTATTTAGCCAATTACATGAAGAAATAAAGTGAATCTTGTCCTGTTCTTCAGCTAGTACAATGTCAGGGTCTATGGTGTCACATGATGGATAAATATTGACGAACAAAGTGTTTATTCTTACTAACGCCAAATCACAGCGTAACTTAACTACTGCCGAAAATGTTACGTTCAGACCCTGACTCTCAATGCACGAGCCTTTGACTTTTAATGCATGAACAGCTGACTCTCAATACATGAGCCCCTGACTTTTAATGTAATTTAAATGTAAGAAATACAAAATCCCGACGATGTTGATGTCACTTAAGATGATTTCGGTATTAAAATCAACTGAGTTGTGCTGTGTGTTCAATTATGGCAAGAATCGTGAAACCTTTTCCTTATTATACGTCCCTGAGAATCACTCTACTTGCTCTTCAGAACTTCTTCAACTCATGGGGAGTTGACTGACGTTTCGTTAATACTATACGACAATTAGATTGATTTGTATGCAGACTCCATAGTGTGTCCTAGTCGTTTCATATTAATACATTCAAAAGGACTATTACTGTGGTATCTGTCAACTTGAGAAACTCTTACGGTTTGTATTCCCATCAAAAACTTCAGGTATATTAGGTGTACTATTTCATAAGTTGTAGTTTTACTCCAAACCTTTGCCTAAATGGTTTAATACTATAAATCAGATAGCACTATACGTAAGACAGAGTTTATGTGTGACAACTTGTAACGTGACGTATCTTTATCTGTACAACACAGATTGTTCAGAGAAACCGTCCCTGACATACAAACAAAGTAATTACATTGTATTGATACAACAGAAAAAATCCACGTCTCACCTTGTTATTGGGAAGGGGTAAGTATAATCTCAAGAGATATAACCAACCAAAATGGCGCTTACTTTTTTCTAGGTCAATATTCCGTTAATATCAATATGAATATGTATATGATTATGCCAGAGATGATGATGTTATGATAATAGTTACACATTTGGTGTATTTGATTTGCAAATAACATAAGAAAAGGCCTTACATTACAAGTTTTTCTGTTTTGGTTTTGGTATTTCGCGCAAAGCTACTCCAGGGCTTATTTAAAGACTACAGAGAAGGCAGCTAGTGATCACCACCCACCGCCAACTCTTGGGCTACTTTTTTACCAATGGGATTGACCGTCACATTATAACGCCCCCACGGCTAAAAGGGGCGAACATGTTTAGCGCGACGGGGATGCGAAACGCGACCCTCAGATTACTAGTCGCACGCCTTAACCCACCTGGTTACGCCGGGCATACGAGTTTTCCTCTAAAACAGTATAGAAGAGATAAAGTTTTATAATGAGAGTAACATTGAACTCTAATCAGATTTTGCTAGGACTAGTTACTATGTCTAGTGGCTACAATGACCAATTTATATTATTTAGTATTTTATTTTATACATTAATAGTCTTGAATACTCAACATACAAAATGCTTAAACTGAAATTAACTTTCACCAATCATCATGGTATATAACGCCTTATGTTGGGGAAGCATCATCCACTGATCGGCAGTTTGTTATATATTCTTTGGGATGGTTTGGTTTATTTTGAATTTCACGCAAAGCTGCTCGAGGGCTATCTGCGCTAGGAATCCTTAATTTAGCAGTGTAAAACTAGAGCGAAGGCAGCTAGTCATCACCACCCACTGCCAACTTTACGCTACTCTTTTACCAACGAATAATAGGATTGACTGTCACATTCAACGTTCCCATGGCTGAAAGGGCGGTGGCCCGACATGGCCAAGCGCGTTAAGGCGTGCGACTCGTAATCTGAGGGTCGCGGGTTCGCATCCGCGTCGCGCCAAACATGCTCGCCCTCCCAGCCGTGTTATAATGTTACGGTCAATCCCACTATTCGTTGGTAAAAGAGAAGCCCAAGAGTGGGCGGTGGGTGGTGATGACTAGCTGCCTTCCCTCTAGTCTTACACTGCTAAATTAGGGACGGCTAGCACAGATAGCCCTCGAGTAGCTTTGTGCGAAGTTCCAAAACAAACAAACAAGCTGAAAGGGCGAGCATGTTTGTTGTGACAGGGATTCGAACCCGCGATCCTTAACCACCTGGCCATGTCGAGCTATTCCTCGGGATATAAAATAAGTTTAAAAAATTCTAAACTGACATTTATTGTGAGAAAATTATAATAATATCCACATTCTTGTATATTTCTCATAAGCATATGATACACACTGCTGCCTGAAGAACCTGGGCAGCTATTGTCATTGACCTTCTTGTTCTTGGATTCTCACCTATTACGAAACATTTGTCTTATTTAACACGACTTGTTGCAAATATCTTTCTGATACCCCAAGCTGATATATGTTCCTTTATTTGTCAATGCCATCAAGCAGAAGGAATCTTGAAAATCCTACATGCCGATAGGGACGCATAATGATCTGAGCGTATGAATATGTTGTGTTGAATGGACTGTTATACATCCTTCTCAAAAATCGATCAATTTTAGGCGACATCACAAAAACATGGAACAATGTCAAAATATAGTTTCGTTATATGCCATTCTATTGTTTCTTTATACCGACTGTGGATGTTACTTGGCATCCTTATTTATGTAACATTCCTGTTCTGTTCTAGAACACAGAGAAGAGTGCACTTGATACAGTTAACCAAGAGGAGAAATCATCTTGCGAGTGTGATAAAGATAACTAAATGACAATGTTTATAAATTGTTTCGAATGCTGGGTAAATAGTTATAATGTAATGTATATGTTGTATAGGTTGTCGACATGGAATATGTTCATGTAACTATTTCATCCATTAACAAACTATCTGGTGTATTCTATCAAACCTGTCATTAACGAATATGTTATTTTGCGTGTAAGAATTTTTGACCTAATTGACTAAGAAAACACATTATAATGAACATACATCTTTGCACATGCTATTTGGATGATTTAACACACCTGTCATCATGTGTGTTCACGTTTACGTCTAACTCTGATATGTACATTTGCTGACCACTTCCTTGATAATTTTACTAGAATTACCATATTTGTTTAGCCTCTTCAGAAATTATTTATTGGAATATGACAAATGTAAGTTAAACTGAGGTATTAGGGGTCATAAATATGGCAAATGGTGAATGAAATATAAATAATTAATGAAAATTATTGGTTAGTTTTACTAATATATAACTTTAATATTTTAGTTTAAACACATGTGATATACTGTAGCGTACATAAGAACTTCTCTTTAAAATTATAGTATTAAAACGCATTAGTAAGTATACTTTAAACATGCATCTTTTCGCGTTTTCTTACATAAATTATAGTTTAATTTCATGGGTACCCATACTGTAACAAATAGTTGTTTATATATATAATTTTCAAAAGTCAAGAAAAAAAAATCATTTGGGCCACCATACCATTTTATTCTGCCATCTATTGGAGACTATTGACATTATACATTATTTTTCTTTAGTGATTTGTCTCAAATGCTTTTTGATTTAAAAATACATTTCATCCGAAACTAAATATAAAGAGCTAATTATGTGTATGACTGATAAAATTTATAAAGTATAAATTTATGTCATATATGCAATGTAACCAATAGGTAATTACTTAAGCGCAATATGTTAATGATTTGCTAACCTTATTATCATACCCTTCCCTTAAGAAACATTTATTTTGAACTGATGAAAAGCATTGTTTCATTTCAGTGGTGTCATTTCCCGCAATAGAATATATAGAAACGGATGTTTATTTAACGTGTAGATGGAACTTGTTACGATTATACAGTTGGAACTTACTTCACAACACAAGATAAACTTGAAAATTTTCCTTCGGTAGTTTAAGGTCACAACAGATCTCTTTTCTATGTATTTCAAATACAAATTATACCAATATCATAGGAAATGTATGCGTGTTTACTCAGTTTCAAATTGTGTGGTATTGCAAACTTATGTCTGAAACACTATAGGCAGCTCTAACTTTCTCTCAAGCATCTGAGGATATTAAATTTATTTCTTGAAACTTGGTTAAACACCTTTTAAATTAATTCCTAATTATGATTTTACAATAAATTGTAAAACTTCAAAGAGTACGAAAGTATTTATTGTATTTCCATAAGACACTGTCACTATTTATGTGTTTTTAGAATCTTCACACAAAGTTCTCAACACACACCCATCCTTAAATTTGATCTTATAGATTTGAAGGAAAGCAGTTAATCAACAACATCCAATGTCATTCCTTGAGTTACTCTTGCCTGGCAGAATTTTTAACTCGAAATATGACTGTCACATTTATAACCCTGCAGTACAGATCACGTTTTTTGCAGCAACAGAAGGGACGCAAACCACAAACCCTGCAGTTCACAAACTTGGCATGCTAGCCGCTACGTCACGCCCAGCAATCTCATAGATACGATGTTTCAATAAATTATTTCTGTTTATGTACCCTAAAATACTGAGTGCTGATCGTTCTATAATACTTTGTTATACAGAAGAATGTTTGAACTAAGTACTCGATTGGCCACTTTACTAGGATTCCGTTCAATACTAGGTGGAGCCACCTTCCATATTTCTCATTGTCCTTACTCTTATATAACGCGAAGACCACAATATGCTGTAAAGTGTGTTAATCACCGAGGAACGTGGCTTCCAACTGGTACAGAAATATTGATATAAAAGAGTGATATTCAGTCAGATTTACGTCAAGAGATTCTGTTCTGTTTTCAAATCTTTCTGATGTAACTAATAATACATCTTTTTACTGTGTTAATACAGAAGATATAATAATGATACATCATGTTAATACATCAACACATAAGATATTCTCAAGAGCTGTTTTAACATGATTCCGAAGATGGCACCGTACATTATATAGATGTGTTAATTTAGAGACAATTGTAACTCAAATGTCATTTTAAAGACATGGCGTTTGATTGATGGTTCAATATCTTGAAATCGACGGCAAAGATAAACATTATGCCTATTTACTAAATTCGGTCACTCTTTCGTAAACATTTTATTTGTTTTTTTCTGGACTTTTTTATGTTCATTGTTCATACTTCCATTTAGTATACCAGTAACATAACCTTGTCTGTTCAGATAAACCCCGCCATTCTACAGGTTTTAAGAGGATATTACAGAAAGGTGTATGAAAATTTTAAAAAATAGAAATATGTCGCAATTAATAATAAACTTTACAAACAGATGCGACTTAGTATGATTTTTCTTTACTCAAACATTTTTTATGGTATAAAAGTAAAGTCTATGTAGATTCTATGTTGCGAGCACCTTTCCAAAGCTACAGATGACATCTGGTGAGAACCAGTTCTTCTATAAGCTGATAATGAAATGTGTTATGAATACCTTATAGGACAATTTGTCAAAATAACGGTTACATCACGAGAGCTTGTTAGCAGATAACACGTCTACGCGAATCAGAAAACGATCTTTAAAATGCATAGTGTAAAACATTTATTGCTAAATAATAATTAGTGAATTTCTCTCTCTTACTCTAATTTTCGGGATTTCTTTTTTTTTTTTTTTGTCCTTACTCTGGTTTGTTTTTTTAACCAAATTACTCTACAGTTGACTGACATTGGAAAACAAAACGCGTATGAATACTTTTGAACTATTTCTTTTTCTGAGAAATTGCAACGGTAAATGTACATAAAGAAAAAAATGTTTCAAGTAGTCAAGGCTAAAGTACAGTGTGTACCAAAATGAATATACAAAAAAGAAAGTTTAGTAACTTTTTATTATTTGAAAAACAGTAACGTTCAAACCAATATATCTTCTGGAGGCTATGTAAAGTTTACTAAAATTAATTATTATTGTTATTACTTACATTATTTATCATTATTATTTATGAGAGTGTTCATTGCAGATTTCAGAGCTGATCCTGTTCATGAGTAAAATGGCAACTTCTGAAGAGTTCCCCTGGGTTCACACCTTCGTAATTTTATCTCTGGAGCTTTGTTGGATAAAGTTTATCATGACAAACTGAGAGATTTTTGAAGAATTGGCCCACTATGGCTAGGTGGTTAGGGCGATCGAGTCCCATATTGAAGGTCGCGGGTTCGAATCACTGTCGAACCAAACACGTTCGCCCTTTCAGCCGTGCGGACGTTATTATGGAACAGTCATTCCCACAATTTATTGGTAAAAGAGTGGCCCAGGAATTGGCGATGGGTGGTGATGACCAGCACCTTTACCTGTATTTCTACACTGCTAAATTAAGGATGGGTAACGCAGATTGACCTCGTGTAGCTTTGCGCGAAATACTAAACAAACTATCTTGAGGAAGCAAAACTTCATATCTGTGATTTCGTCTTATTCTTCTTTACATATGTGTTGGAAAACATGTTCTTAGAATTTCATCGCAGAACTAAATTGATTATAGGCAATGTCGGAAAATTGTGAAAGTTAATTAACCTAATTAAATAAAACTAACTAACCTTCAGAAGATGTTTTGTAGTTACCCCATATCTTACAAAGGTTATTTAACTTCATTTTTGCTATATGTATTTTGGGGTGCCCTGTTTTTAGTCTTCAGTATCGTTCTCAGCTGAAGCATATATTAAAGAGTCATAGAACGTATCTCTACCTATAAAATTTAAACGACATGAATTTAAAGATTAAAAATATTAAGTCTCTTCAATATAGATGCAATTCAGAACAAAAGCTCACGGCCCGGCATGGCCAGAGGGGTTGGAAGTTCGAATCCCAGTCACACTAAACACGCTCGCCCTTTCAGCCGTGGGAGCATTATAATATTACGGTTAGTTGCACTATTTGTTGGTAAAAGAGTAGGCCAAGAGATGTCGGTTGGTGGTGATGACTAGCTGCCTTCCCTCTTGCCTTACACTGCTTAATTCGGAACGGTTAGCACAGATAGCCCTCGAGTAGCTTTGCGCGAAATTGGAAAACAAACAAACAAATAAGAGTTAATATTCTTCTCTGTATTTTATATATACATCTATAAGTCTGAAGCATCATAAAAGTTTTTGTGATTTACTCAAACATCTTTTCATATATTCCCAAGAACCCATTAATTATACTTAACGAACTCATTTCGTTTAGTTCTGACTTTAATCTATTGATCAAGATTCTTCCATGAATTATGACGAACTACTACGTCACGTTCACCAAAGCATGATTACGCTTCTTGAGTTACTATTGGTTATCACACTTCCATGTCTTTTATGCATGTTTAGATCCATCTAGTTACTGTTTAAGTAATTCTAGACTTATATCTAGTACTTTTAACCATGAATAAATGCTGTAACCTATATTCATGTTTGGAGACAACTTTTAAATCAGTATGCGAATAATAAGCATTTTGAGAAACCTACACAACTGTTTCTGATTTGTTTATAACATAATCTATGTTTACAAGTAAAAGATTATCTTATTCACGAACATGAATTAGATACGTCCCATTTAACATCACTAAAATATTCTACTTTACTCAAGTACATGGAAAGTCATTTTTATTTGAAATGATTTTTATGTTTTGATATTTCTTAAACAGACATTTCGTGCTTACTAATAACTTTCCAGATAATATTGTTAATAGCATTATTTGTGACTTTCTGTGATTCTTTTTTGACTTTCGCGCAAAGCTACACGAGGGCTATCTGCGCTAGCCGTCCGTAATTTATCAGTATAAGACTATAGAGAAAGCAGCTAGTCATCACCACCAAAAGCCAACTCTTTTATCAACGAATAGTGCGATTTAACGTCACAAAATAGCGCCCCCACGGCTGAAAGGTCGAACTTCTTAGGTGACGGGGATTATAACCTGTGACAAACTAACAAGACAGAATACTAAACATCTTTAGTACTTGCATATTTATAAGAATATATAGAAATGTATTACTGTTTTAAGTGTAACAAAAGCTAACTTGGTTCTTATAGTAGGATTCACTTGTTGTTTTTAAAAAGTATTTATAGTTTTTAAATGAAAATATATTATTTGAGTTAATACGGAGCTAATTTTTATCCAGAAATATAACGTGTGACTTTGAAATCTGAGGCTTGAGTGAGGTCTAGTGGTGAACGTGTCAGACTAAGGACAGAAAGATGGCAGTTTTGAGAAGTGGTGTTGCTAAACACACTTTCAGCTGTTATAAGAGTAACATTCAGTCCCGCTATTCGGTTTAAAGAGGTCGTTTCCGACGACATATTCTGCCGATAGGCTACCTTCACTCTGGTCAATAGTTCAAGCCTATAGACTGCTATTTGTAAATTAAAGTAGACTCTAGGCTGGCTGCATCAATAGTATGTATAACTTGTCGCTCATGTTGATAAACGATCAAATAAAGACACCTCTGGGTAAGATATACCAGACATAAAACCGGTCGAAATCTATCCTAATTAAACATAGAAAGACTTACTGTTAGGGTTCTAAGTAACACACAAACCAAAGAGTTAAATAAAGAATGACGCCTATCGCCGATATAGTAGTAACATCTAAACCGAAAACTACTTGTAGCTCTAACTAATAGCAACACTTATTGGTGCTGACTTGGTCTGCACATACTTCAGAGGGTGAGAGATAAAGTTTAAAAACTTTCAACGCTAAAATCAGCCCATCTACTACCCAACGATGTACAGACTGGAGATAGTCAGTTACAACAAGGTTCTAACATTACTCTTTTTACCCCTAAAATATCACTGTATTACCTCTTGTGGATGTTAATTTCTTTAAAGTAATGAATCAGATGTATTCTATTGTCTTCACCATTATCTGGTGATACATAAAAGCATTAATCAGATTTATTCTGTTGTCCTGGACATCACCTGGTAGCACATAAAGGAAATGAATCAGATGTATTCTATTGTCCTCGTTATTACATGGTTGTACATTAATCAAGAAGCCACGACATCAGTTTAGGTAATCAAAAACAAATTAGTCAACCTTCTTTTAAGAAAATATGATGTCGATTGATGTAAATGATGATTTTAATATATATGTGTGTGTGTGTGTGTGTTTCGCATTTTGATATACAGTGTTTCAACTTTATTACATTATAAAATAATAAAAGTACATGATTAAAAACTCTTGAAATGTTTTCTAGTAAGAGGTGCTTACTTAGATAAAGAAATATAATAAGATCAAAAAATTTAATGGGGTTCTAAAAAATAATCCATTCAAAAACATTGTTCAACAGTGTTTCACAGTTACACTCGACGGGTCGTGGAACATACCAAAGTTGTTATCTACCTTCCTTCTGTTCGCTCGGTATTTCCCAGGATGTTCTATATCTTCGCTAAATGTACAGTGTATTTTTCAATATATTATCCTACGTTGTCCAACTATATTAGGTCTTTCCTTAGTTGTTCATCAACCTGCCCTCAAGGTATTAGGTTCTTGTTTACGATGCCTTATTGTTGTGACATTTTGTACAATAAACATTGTTCTTGCTCTGACTCAGTATATCATTCAACGCTGTTCTTAGTATTAATTTCGCTACTTTCATTTGACAGAAATGTTATAATTTATCAAATTTCTTTCTACATTTTGAGATGTATTTTCCATTATATTATTTATGGAAACTCTTCTATACAATTTACATTCCTTCGAACAGTACTCAGAATATTTAGGATAATGAACTTTCTTTATTGTTCAACCAGAAAAATGTCTCCCATTGACTGATTCTACTCGTCACAGACTGGCAGAACTTTACGTGTCAAGGTCAGATGTGAAAAACCGATTTTTTACACACTCTTAGTCATGCAACTCACGCAAAAACACAAGAAATAGAAAAATTTGTTTAGTCATTACTAAAAAACAACAACAGTAATCACTTACCGAGCATGTACTTTAGTTTTTGTAAGGTAACATTAGTGAAGGAAGGTAAGACTAAATAAAGTAGGTCAAAGACAGGAACTCTTAAGTCAGTAAATGTAGCAAAAAATGAATAACACGAATGAATGAGTTTGATGTAGTAGTTACTACTAGTATATGCCGATATGTAAAATAAACAGCATTCCTAGTTTGACACTGATGAAAAAAAGCCCACCTTGGCCCGGCATGGTCAGGTGGTTATCGCACTCGACTCGTGATCTAAGGGTAGCGAGGTTAGAATCCCCGTCAAACCAAACATGCTCGCCTTTTCAGCCGTGGGGGCATTATAAGTTAAGATCAATCCCACTATTCGTTGGAAAAAGAGTAACCCAAGAGTTGGCAGTGGGTGGTGGTGACTAGCTGCCTTCCCTCTAGTCTTACACTGCAAAATTAGGGACGGATAGAGCAGAGAGCCCTCGTGTAGCTTTGCGCGAAACTTAAAACAAACATAAAATCTATATTCCCTTTAAAATTTTGTTTTATAGATTCTAATGGTAATATACTTAACCTGATAAATATTTCCTAAAACCCAAGTATATTTTCTTGAAGTTAAGTGAACGTGTCTCATATTGAAGAAAACGCAAGCTATAGTTGATTGTCCTTTTCTGTTTAAAAAAGTAAAACATACTTATAGAAGCAGTAAAAAGATATTGTGTAAAAATTAATCGTTTATTTTGAACTAAAACATTTATGTTAAACAGTGAAAAGGTAACATTTCGTCTTATAATTATATGCTCTTGTTACACGTTATTACATAATAAACTGAATGCATTATAGCTGTATTTGTTTGAAAATCTATTCTACACCGTCTTATTCCACCATGCTTTTGTGAATAAAGATGATAAAATAATATTGGAAAGTAACTTCAGTGTTCTTATCTTACCAATATTGAGCTTGTAAAGAGACAAATAAATAAAATATCAAAATGTTTCAGTTTAGTCCATCGGATTTTCTGTGTGAAAATAATAATTATTCTGTAATTAATTTTAATGTTTCTTGACTTAATGTTATTGACCTAATATAGTGTCAGAAGAGAAACTAAATTGACAATGCATACCAGAGAAAACAACATAAAAGATATTTCAAAAACATATCACTAAACCATTACAGGTTATAATTCTGAAACGATAATATCAAATAGGAAATAAACCAATGATTACTTATAAAATAAACACTACTCGCTTACAAGTTGACCATATAACTGACGCTATAAAAAGCAGAGTAAATGTTATAGGAAAAAAAATAGAAACATCGCATTGTATAAAAATGGTTGAGTCCGAACCTAGTTGCTGGTTGATAACAAAAATAATTTAACAGATGAGTAAAAAAAGTTTCATTTGCATATGGTGGAAAGAATTTAAACAATCGTGGAGGCATTTCAAAGACTAATGAATTCGAAAGCAACAAAACATCACTATGATTCTAAAAATATCTGTGGGTTATAATTATTTGGGAAGACAAATTTTTATAAGTGTTACAAAAATCATAAACATTTTCTGTATTTTTAGTTGTTTAAAAATAATCAACACAAACTGTTATTATCAATAATATTTTGGGGAAAGTAGTTCGTTGATGATATCGTAGTGTTTACGTAAGACATTCTAGGATTACCTTGGCAAATCAAAACTCTGCTTAGACACTAGTTTAAAAAATGTATACGTGATTGATTCCCACAGAAAAAAACAACACTATATTAATAATATCTGAAAAATTACTCTTAGAAGTACCCTAAACTTTGGGAAGAAAGGAATCTAATATCACTTATTATACTGTTACAATATACATTATACTGTTACATTAGGGTTCAACATAGGTTTATCTGGTTCGGACGTTTAAGTTATTAAGAACTGCATTTTCTAATACCTCACTGTCCGTGATTGGTTTATTGCAACAAGGAACAGTTAAATTTGATATCAAAGTATCATAACGAAAACAGTCGTTATTTCTTATTGGATAAAAAAAACGTAAAATAAACGTATTGTCAAAAATTATAAATAAGCAACTTTTCATGACTTTAACTTGAGCTACACGGCTATGAAATATGATATACCGATACAATTTATTTTTAATCCTAGAAAGGGATATTAGATTATGTAACAAACTGAAATCAGATTTACATATGTATTCAATAAAAAAGTATCTAAAACAACTACTGGAATTTCCAAGCCATAATATTACACTGTAAGTGTAGGTGAACTTTTAATGGTGTAGAAAAATATTGTCCTGTTTATCAGCGATATCTAACCTTCTCCTGGTCAGTGTTTGTTAGAAAAACTCCTTGATCCTCATGGTTGGTTTCTTGTATCACTATATAAGTTGCGGCTTGAAAAGATGCATTTATTCTGAAGTCAAGTTAAACCAATTTGATAACACAGAGACAGAAATCATTACAATAAGTTTGTGACCCTTCAAACTAATCTTTTGCACCTGAACTGATATAACGTTCTCGTAGAAAAGGGCTTGAATGCTTATACAATTGAGAATATTTCTAAGTTTCTTTAAAAATCTAACTTACATAATGTAAACAATCTTTTATCTTTCTCAGTTTGGAGTAGATTATGTAAATCCTGGATATAAAGATAAAGTTCCAGATGAAAGTTCCGTGATTGCAAGATCAGACGACAAGAAAATGTGGACACTTTGCAGAGGGGATACATTTGCAACGCACTGTATTCGTGAATTTCTTTTTTTTACCAAAATGTATGTTCCAATGAAGGAAATATAAAGTAAAGGTGTAATCTATTTTTAGTTTTCTATTCCTATAAAGTAAAGGTATAATGTATTCTTAGTTAGTTTTCTATTCTATAAAGTAAATGTGTAATCTATTTTTAGTTTTCTATTCTATAAGATAAAGGTGTAACCTGTTCTTACTTTTCTATTCTACAAAGTAAAGGTGTAATCTATTCTTAGTTTTCTATTCTATAAAGTAAAGGTGTAATCTATTCTTAGTTTTCTATTCTATAAAATAAAGGTGTAATCTGTTCTTAGTTTTCTATTCTATAAAGTAAAGATGTAATCTGTTCTTAGTTTTCTATTCTATAAAGTAAAGGTGTAATCTATTCTTAGTTTTCTATTCTATAAAGTAAAGGTGTAATCTATTCTTAGTTTTCTAGTCCATAAAGTAAATGTGTAATCTATTTTTAGTTTTCTATTCTATAAGATAAAGGTGTAATATTCTATAAAGTAAAGGTGTAATCTGTTCTTACTTTTCTATTCTATAAAGTAAAGGTGTAATCTATTCTTAGTTTTCTATTCTATAAAGTAAAGGTGTAATCTATTCTTAGTTTTCTATTCTATAAAGTAAAGGTGTAATCTATTCTTAGTTTTCTATTCTATAAAGTAAAGATGTAATCTGTTCTTAGTTTTCTATTCTATAAAGTAAAGGTGTAATCTATTCTTAGTTTTCTATTCTATAAAGTAAAGGTGTAATCTATTCTTAGTTTTCTAGTCCATAAAGTAAAGGTGTAATCTATTCTTAGTTTTCTATTCTATAAAGTAAAGGTGTAATATATTCTTAGTTTTCTATTCCTGCTCCAAAAGGTTAGTTTTGAAGAATTTACGGCTTAACAATGGTGAGAGAATAAAATAAAATAATGGAGTTTAAGTGATTTGTTTCGTTTAGATGTAAAGTCCTTTTCTCACCAAGTAAAAAAGCAGAACGATACACATTTTTAATAAGATACTAACAGTCTAGCCGTCTCAAGGCTGACGTCTAACTATAGATATATGGTACAAGCAAGTGTCTAGTCTAACCGCCCCAAGCTTTTTGTTTGTTTGTTTGTTTTGGAATTTCGCACAAAGCTACTCGAGGGCTATCTGTGCTAGCCGTCCCTAATTTAGCAGTGTAAGACTAGAGGGAAGGCAGCTAGTCATCACCACCTACCGCCAACTCTTGGGCTACTCTTTTACCAACGAATAGTGGAATTGGTCGTCAAATTATAACGCGCCCACGGCTGGGAGGGCGACCATGTTTGACGCGACAGGGATGCAAACCCGCGACCCTCAGATTACGAATCGCACGCCTTAACACCCTTGGCCATGCCGGGCTCCCACCCCAAGCTGACACGTAATTTTCCCAACAATCTTAATAGCATTACTGATTTCATTTTTCGTAGCTTATTTGTGTCAGTTTTGTTGCACTACTTCCATGGGGTCTTCTATGATAATATAAATGTTTAACTTTATCTACTTCACACGTTTTAAATGCAGTCATGTAGTTCTTTCGCTTTCGCAAATGTATATTTTATGATACTCCGCTTTTATTGCATTTTTAATTAATTAGTAGCCACATTTAAATATAGGCCTGGTAGTAAATTATAACAAGAAATATTATCAGGCTGTTGCACATGAAATGCCTGATTTTCATGTGCAAAGTTGAAAAAAAAACATTATCGTAAATTTCTCAGAGTAATATAGTATATTAACTGACTCATTTGAAGCTATTTTTATTTTTGTTACATCAGTAATTAAATCATATTTATATTCATTTTAGTTACTATGGATGAAATTGATATTCGTGTAATTTTATTGTAAGGCTTCACACTTGGTCACAATATGGCGATATCATCTCGTAATATCAATCATGCGTTTGGTGATGGTACAACTGATGAGTGCGCAGCACAACGTTGGTTTAGATTTCGCTCTGATAACACAAGCATTGAAGATAATCCTCGGGTCCTCCCTCAGACACACATTAACGAGGAAGAATCGAAGGCCTTGGTTGAATCAGATACCATGAAAGAGCTTGCTGATAAACTTAGTGTCCATTATTCAAAATCTTGGAAAATGGGTACCTCATGAATTGATTGGAAACCATCAAACAAGACGAGTTGAAATTTGTTTCTCATTTGTTACTCGCAACAAAAACAACCCGTTTCTCCATAGAATTGTCACCTGAAATAAAACCTGCATTTTTTACGACAATCGACGACGATCTGAATAATGGCTTGACTATGAAAAAGCATCAAACATATGTCAAAACCAACTCTTCATCCTAAGAAGTTTATGGTCAGTGTCAGGTGACCATCGGTAGGTGTGATACATTATTCATTTTTAAACTCAACAAAACAATCACAACAGAGAAATATTGTTGTGAACTTCACAATATGCATCAAAAGTTGTCACCTGAACATTCAGCAACAATCAGTCGCAGTGGACCCACACTTCGTCATGACAATGCTCGATCTCATGTCTCATGCAGTACTGTACAAAACTAAACGAACTTTAGCATGAAACTTTACCTCATCCACCACATTCATCATGTCTTTTTATACAGGTTATCACTTTTTAAACATTTGTACGTTTCTATAACGGAAGAAAAAAGTTTGTAAACCAAAGGCGAGTTGAAGACCTTCGAGGACTTCATTGCATCAAATGATGTCCAATTCTTTAAAGATGGCTTGTATAAACTTAAAACTGGTTGTCAGAAGTGTATTGTGTATAAAGAAGTTTATTTTGATTAAATAAATTAAAAAAACAAAAGATTTGCTTGTTTCATTTTTTTTAATCCGACATTTCCTATGCAACAGCCTTATACAATATCTCGACCTTTAGTTAAGGCGCTCGACTGATAATCTGTGGGTTGCGGATTCAAATCTCGTAACCGAAAATGCTACATTTTCAGCAGTGTGAGCGTTATAATGTGATTGCCAATACCACTTTTCCTTAGTAACTATGTATTCCAGAATTAGTGTTGTAGACCTCCAGTAGCTCAGCAGAAAATCCAACAAACGATATGTTTTTACTCACTATGAAGAACAAAAAATATGATGTCAACAGAGGAATAGAATTTGACAGAAATAAATAAAACTATTTTTATTGCATAAACAACCACGTAGAGATAAATAAATATACTGAAACATTTTATTCGTAACTGAGAACAATGACATCTGCTGTAAACTCGTAGACAGCAACTTATATTCAAATAAATAAACGAGATGCTTCCATTCGTTAATAAAAATAAGACATTGAGATAAATTAAAATGTTATATTTGTTGTGAACAGCAAAATACAATTTGATAGGAAAATTAGACGACTATTATATTTTCATCACATTTTGTATGAACAAAAACCTTTTTTTGAAACTAATAATAGCTGTTGAAGTGAAATGATATTGTAATCGCTAAATAAATTAGATAGAAAACTTGGCAACTTGTCACTTGCTTCGCGAGGATTCTCGTTTGACGATAACAGAATTCACAATAAACAGAACAACATCTAATACCATAAATATTAATGGTATAAATAAGTTTTTCTTACAAACTATTATTAAAACATTCTAATACTGAACACATCCACCAAACATATTTATTTAGGCGTTTGTAATAAATATTTTTATTTCTCGTAAGGAATATTGCAAGTAAGATTTTGCTTATATTTTACGATTTCTTCAATGGAAATTAAAATTTTAAAGCACAAATATTTATTTATCAATTCTAGAATCTTCTCTTAAAATGTTGTAAACTCTTTATCTGTCTCTTAACGTATTCGAAGCTCGCTTATTACTGGTTATGCACTTCCAAGACCAGTTCTAAACGGACACAGGTTTGTAGATTATATGTTGCCGACATAAACTATTATTAACGTTTCCTGCACTTTACATTCCAAAAAGAAAGAACGAAAAGACAGAGCTCATCCTTTCTCACATTCATCCTTTTGTGTTCATAACAGAAAGTAAACAAAACAAAATGATACAATGACTTTAGAAATATTAAAGAAACACACACAAAAAAGAGTCTCGACGGATGAAAAACGCTTCACAAGACAGGGAATTCCCCAAGCCAATGACCATCAAGTTTTGGTTGACTACACATAATCATTTGCTCTTGGCCTTCTAGAGAACATCACCAGTCTTTGTTTAATATCATTGTATGGTTACGTTCAATCTGAAAAAATACCTCAGCTTCACATTGTCTTTGGAGAGGAACAGTATTGACAAATTATACAGAAGGTGACACGTGAAAACAGAAAATTTGAAGTAGAAAAACACAATACAGTGAACTTTCACTAGTTATTACTGGTATCTTCCAGTTTAATCTATTTCACAAGGTTTTGGGAAGCGTAATGTCCTCATCTTTAAAAAACATTATACTGTTAATCAAATGTTGCATAGTGCAAAAGTTATTTCTCTTGAACATGTATAAAAGGAAACAGCCCTCATCTCTTTCTCCATAAAGGTTTTGCTGCTTGAAACGAACACTTCTATCAACCAATCATGAAAGCTCTGGTATGATATTTGGTTTATTTTATTGAATAGTTACTTCGTATTAATCGTTTATAAATGTTGTGTGCTGTAACTGAATCTTTCCAGCTTTTGTATCTTTTGATCTCAAAATGGGTTTTATTTCCTACTTCCATTCATTGCATATAAATTGTGTTGTATTCTGATTCCCTGAGAAATGTTATTGTTGTTGTAGATTAAATGTTAGCTTCATTTATGGGTTTAATATAGCTAGAGTTATACAGTTGTACAACTTGTCTCTCAGACGTTTCTTGTAATATATCTTTTGGTAATCCTTTATTTTCCACTTTCTACAAAGAAAATATCATATCTGATATCCATAACTGCTAGGTTAGTTTTATAGGAACTTTTAAACCAAAAATCTTCAAAATTAAACGATATTAAATATGTGAAATTATTGATTTTTGCGTTATATACGTTATCTTATTTAAGTTTTCAAAACTAAATAACTTTAGTTGTTGAACCATTCATAAAACATTAAGCAAAATTTGAATTTCAAAACCAAATTTACCAAAACGACTCCTATTTTTATCAATACAGTGTGGCACTTTGTTGCTCTTCCTTGTTGCCATAACAACAACTCATACCCACCACGTCGGACTTCAGACACAATACGGTGGCTATGGACAATTATTTCATGGTATTCAACCAGGATATGGCTTCGGCTATGGTGTGCAACATCCTTTTATTCATGGTTATCCCATTCCAAGCATCTTCAACTACGGTCCTTTTGGGTACGGCTATCCAAGATATTTTGGATTCGGTGGATATCCTGGTTTACGTGGTTATGACTTTGGTACCGGAGGCTATGGTGAAAACTTTAGAATTCCTCTCAATGGACTTTTTGGTTACCGATACTACCAATCACTCTAAAACCTAATAACGTAAGTTCTAAATATTTTCGAAAACTTATCCTAAATAAGGATTTCTTCACTTATCAAGGTAAATAATAAAGTACAGGTTCGATTTTAGTATGAAATTCAATGCCTTTAACTGACTCTACAAACTCTTATAAAATAATTTCTCAATGATATAAGAATAGAACTACGATTTATGAGTAAACTACTTATCTAAACTTCTTAAGTATTGAGCTTAAGAAGGTTTGTAACCAAACATTATTGGATTCACAAAATTAGAATCAAAGTGTTTCATAAATAATATCATGATACCTTTTAGATTATTATATTAGCTTTTAGTGTGGTTTACAGCAGTTAGAAACTATTAACAAATATAGCTGACCTCAGTGAACTTACGTCGCTAGAAACTGGGTTTTGATACCCGAGGTGGGCAAAGCACAGATAACACATTGTGTAGCTTTGTGCTTAACTTGAAAGAATCAAACAAACTAATACAAGTGATTTAAGTGCCGGACTTAAGAAAATAATTTATAAAATGGAAAACAAAAACGAGCTATAGGCTGTATCTTGTCTCAAAATATTAAAATTAATTTCTTAGAAATAATTAACTAAATTAAATTATCCTTACATCTTCAGAAAGAAGTATATAAAAATGTGAATAAGTTGTACCTTGAGTCATTTTATATTAGTCTTAAAATATACTTTATAAGATAAGAAAGTAAATATAAATTAAAACGAACTTACTGAACTATAAGTTAAAGATGAGTTTTTGTGTATTAACTGGGACAAAGGTGAGCTTATATACTTTACATTCTCGTATTTTTTAGGTTTATTCCGCAAAAAGCAGCTTCATGGGGAACCAGCTTTCGTGGTGAAATGGTTAAGAGACTTTTCTTTTTTCTTTGTGTAATAAATATGTCTAAATAATAAAAAAAATCTTTCAAATGAAAGTTATGTGTCTAGTCTTACAATATTACAAAACACTGATGTTTATAAGCTTTATGTTTTATTTGATTTCACAAAGTGGTATAAATTACTTGACGAAAAACAACTATTGGAAATATTTGGAACATTCCAGAGAAATTTTATGTTGTGCTGTTAGATGTATGAAATATACTGTTGAAAAATGAATATATTTACCAGTTTTAAACATTATAAAAAGTAACAAACTAATATTGTCGAATATATTTAAATTCATTGAACATAACTGTCACTGATTAATGGGTAATTCTATTTGTCTTAGATTTGGCTTAGAAAATTCGTTGAATTAAAAGTTTACAAAAATTTTGTAAAAAGAAGACAAATGAAACAAAATATCGAGAACATAATCTCGTTTCTTTCTCCTTGACTGAGTTCATGTTTAACTTAAGATAAGTTTCATAGGCCTAATCTTCGTGACGATGTACATATCATACTGTTTATCAATAATATCTAACTTTTAATCAAACCGTCTCAGGATACTTTAGGTGTGATTCATAAGTACTGAATGAGGGTAGTCACACTTGAAGTCTCCTTAACTGACTTACTAGGAACCTTATGTTGCTCATCTAAAAATTAAAAACAGTATACAAAAATAGAAAAACAGATATCTAGTTCTCTATCGTCTCTAAAAAGTTACGACTAGCATTACTGAGAATAATCTTGTTTCGAAGTTAAAAGAAATTTTTCCTTGGGATCCATTGATGTCACGTGGAGATTGAGGACCAAATCACATGATGTATTTTAATCATATAAGTGCTGCAAAAATAATTACATTCAATAAAATCTGAAATATCGCCTTGTCTTCGACAAACGAATGTGTACCAAATTATCTTATTAGCTTAGTTAAGTGTGGTCAGTTGTTCAGACTGTGAATCTTAGGGTTCCTTACTCGCATTCACTTGACAGAAAAACGCACTCCGCACTGGAGACTATGGGAACGCGAAAAGGGAAAGAGACAAATTCTGTTCTTCTTTCGTACAAGATTACCACAAAGTTGGCGGTGGGTGATATTGACTAGTTGTTTTTTTGCTGAAGTACATATACTATGCGCAGATAACATGTAGTGTAGCTTTTCACAAAAATTGTAAAACACAAAAAATAATAACTTGTGTTAGATGTTTTAATACAATGACTACATTCTATCAGCTGCAAGTTATTACCTTATATAAGACGTAAATAACTAGTTTTAATGAAGTACAGGTTAGTTGGTTTATTTTTTTTTAAATATGAAATAATCACATAGAGCTTCATACAGGCAGTTAGAAACATTGTCACTCACAACACACAAATGACATCAACGTGGTATTGTTCTGTTAGGTGTAACTGTTTCGTGCTGGGTGTTACGTGATCTCTATACCTGGTTTATGTTTCTTTGTTTTTGAATTTCGTGCAAAGCTACTCGAGGGCTATCTGCGCTAGCCGTCCTTAATTTAGCATTGCAAGACTAGAAATAAGGTAGCTAGTCATCACCACCCACCGCCAACTCTTGGGCTACTCTTTTCCCAGTGAATAATGGAATTGCCCATCACATTATAATGCCTCCACAACTGTAAAGGCGAGCATGTTTAGTAGGATGGGAATTTGAACCTGCGACCCTCAGGTTACGAGTCGAGCGCCTTAACCACCTGGCCATGCCGGACCATCCTTGGTGTAACTACACATTCTCCTTAGACACTAATTGTACAAAGTTATTAATGTCCTACCAAAGCTATTCTTTTCCGTGAGGTTTCTTAGACGAAAGTGCTTTCACAGTTCGATATACGTGTGAATGCATAAAATATATGAAAGTTAGGACTGAAAGATAGTTTTCTCAAACTTCCTGTTACTAAAGGTCCAAGAACTACAGATTGAAACGTTATAAACTATGAACTAATAATAGACTCGATATAGAGCAATGCTAAAAGGCATAATTTTTTTACACACAAATATGCAGGCCAGGAAGATATTAAAGCGTCTTTATAAAAATAAGTCACTACCGTTTGATTGACGTGTTCGTATTCACGAGAAAAAAAAAGAGAGGAAGCTGGAGCCAAGCCAGTCATCTTGATAAATCTGTGTGGAGTCTAGACCTGGACGGTTTCTCAGTCACAATACTGAAACATTCACCAGATACTTAAAACAATAGTGATGTTATTGTAATGTCACCGATTTGTCTTCAGACACGTGTAATTCAAATATTAATAATATTTGTTGCCCAACAGTAAATATAAGTTATATGAGTATTTCAAATTAAAAATATTAAGAAAGATTTAAGCACAACACCACACCATCTGAGCAGTGTCTATCTCAAGATCGAACTCTGAAATTTATCTTTATAAAATATCAAGCCTGCTGATGAACTGCTGGAGTGTAATAAAAAATGAATAGTTTCTTAGAACAAATAATTTGTTTTCTTTTCTTTAAGGACACTTGGTATGAATTCATAACGCTCAACTCACTCATACATCTTATGATAAAAATTAAACTTCTGATTTAACGTTCACTAGAAGAAAAAATTAATGGAAATACCTAGCTATTCGTTCAGAAATCTATATAAATCTATATAAAATATCAGAAAAATGCTAACAAACGAATCTTGTTTCACACTTCAATTAAAAATATACTGTTATTTGTTTATGTAATAGTTCAAAATTAGTAATAAAAATTGTGTTTCAAGTTGGAGAAATTAAAATCCATACACTGTCAATGTACTCTTTATTAAAAATTGTCCATTGATCCAACAATAACTTCACGGACACACAATGAAGTGAACAGCGTCGTATAACTTATTGTGAAGCTTTGCGCTAAAACAAATAAGCAGCACTTATTAACCTTAAGTAGGCTTAATCACTCACTCCATTGTTTAAGGTTAGTGATGTCAATAAAAACATGAAAATCGTATTCTTTATACAACGTTAAAATTCAGGGTTCGATTCCCTTCGATAAGCATAGCACAGACACCCTACTGTATAGCTTTACGCTAAACCAATCAAATAAAAACCTTTCTTTTTCTATTGTCCGTTACAAAAAAAAATCAGAAAACTGTTTGCTTGTCTATAGTTTAAGTATAAAGCTACACAACGGGTTATCTATTGTATTTAAACCAAGGGTATCAAACCCCGTTTCTAGAGTTGTTATTCTGTATACTCACTGCTGTGCCAGTGGGAGAGTATAGAATAATGACTATTATGGCTTTTTCAATAATCTGTCAGCCTTTTAGTTTATTTTGTTAAATAAAATGACAACCAATCAGCACGATGTACTTTTTAACTGTCTTCTCAAATGAAAATATTGTTAAAATATGAAACTGGATCATTTTTACCAAACCTATAATAATTATGAACTGATATTCTATTTGGCTGTATACAAATTAATTATCAGGCAGGCGGCAGCACTGCTTATGCAGAAATGTCTCCAATTGTTCATTGAAATGGTATTTGAATATCTCCTCAATAGGGCATAAGAACTTTATGCTACTATACGGCATGGTTAAGGCACTCGACACTTAATCCGAGGGACGTTGGTTCGAATCTCATTAACACTAAACATTTTCGCCTTTTCAGCCATAGGGGCGTTCTAATGTGACGGTCAATTCCACAATTAGTTGGTAAAATAGTAGTTCAAGAGATGGCGGTGGGAGGTAATAATTAGTTGTCTTCCTTCTAATCTCTCACTGCTGAACTAGTATAGCTTTGCGGGAAATTCAAAAACAAACAAATAATCCTTTCATAACAATATCCATATAATGACTGACTTACAAGTTCTGTAAATGTCTCTAAATATTATAGGAAAAAGTTTGAATTTCTTGTTCTTCCGTTTCTTGTTATTACATGATAACGTAAAACCAAAACAATGGTGTCAACCATTTTCCCACAGGTGACATAGTTTCAAACTGTGTATCCACTTTTATAAATATAATTAACTAGTAGTAACTTAAAAATCATAATTCTAGCACAAGAGATGTTATCATTTACCCTTGAAAATAGTTGTTTTTTTTTACAAATGTTTGGTGTTTCTTACAAAAGCTTTAGGTACTTACAAGGTTAAACAAGAACTACCAGCCAATAATAGATAAACAATAAACATTACAGTTGGAACCTCGTTATAAATACAACCTTTCTATGGCTATTTAACAAAACAATAACAACAAATAAAGAAACAAGTAAAGAAAAACTGTAAAACAAGGAAGTAAAAGTAAGGATGGCTAACATCAATCAGTTATGTAGAGATGACGCAAATTTCATCGCTACTGTCCGGTGGACTCAGCAGATTGCCTGATGTGGTTTTGCTAAAAGAAAACACACACACGCACTCCCGACTGTCTTGTTTGAAATGATTTTTAAAGAATTGATATTAGCTACGCCTACGTTTATTTCCCTTTTTAAATTTTTTTCTTTAGTTGTTAATGGTTAAAGGGGTCAACTACTTCAGTATATGAACATGAGAGACCGAAGAGCACTGTGGGAAAAGTGTGTTTTAAGGTTTTTTTTTTTTTTTTCAATGCAATAGTCAGTTACTTAAGTTAGTTTTTCATATAGTTGTTCAATTCTGGTCTAAGGTTATTATGTTAGAACAAGTGAGCTTGTTCTTTGTTAGTAGGTTACAGAACCGGATTTAATAATTAATTAACGAACCAAGGTAGACTCGTAATAAACTCATGACGAGATCGATACGTTCAGTTTTCAAAACATGGAACCCCACCCAGTATAAGAAGTCAGTATACGTAAAAGGGCACGTAACTCAAAAATAAAAAACGTAGAAAAAAATATCCTCATTCGACTTGATATCGATGAATCCACAAATAACTGATAATGACATAGCTTGTCAAAACGTTGTGCATGTGTAATAAAGTTTCATTCGTTGCCCTTTCAAGCGTCTCGAAACTATAAAGTTTACACTCATTTAATTTTCCTAATACTTCAGTTTCAGTTACTGTCTTGTTTTCGATATAATTTCTCGTAACTGTATGCAGAAGAGTCTAAAGGTATTTAAGTTTTATAAGTATACATCGTACTCAGTCAAATGTTATGCTACACATTTCAGTACTCAACAGCATACTGCCCAAATATGTGAACTTACTATTCAACTTTATTTGCAGTTTTATTTCTTCCTTTAGCCGGGGTTAAAATTCTTAGAGTGTGACAACATTTTAAATGTCACGTGCTATTGCGTGATAATTGTTGGATTAATAGCCAAAATATAATTAATTCTATGTAGTAATAATTTCTTTTTACTCCAGCCAAAGGATTAAAAATACCCCTAACATTTAATATAAGAGTGAAATAAGTGATAAAATTAACAATTTTTTTTGGTATAAAAACAATCAATTACTGATGTGTGCATTCCACCAATGTCAAGTGCAACTAGAAGTCCATCCGTGTAAGTCATATCTATTACCATAATATTGAAAATGAATTCTGTACTATTGAAAGGACAAATTTATAACTTCTAATCTTATATAAATTAGGTGAAAATATACACAATAACACACACGTGTACTCACTAATATATTCCTGGATCTCATTACCGTGAAATTCGCCCTCCACACTTTGGGTGGGTTACAAGAGTGACGGTCAAATCCCAGTATTTGATTAGAGTGAATCAAGAGTTAGCAATGGACGTTGTGAACTAATTACAGTTCCTCTTATCTACCTCTTCAAAACTAGGGACAGCTTTGCGCGAAATTCAACAAGACAAACAACATATGACCGTGAAACAATGGCTGCTTCACGATATCTAGAAGTATACAAACAAGATAAGTTAAATATGGAAAATGTGAGTTATGCTATGTTTCTCTGGCTTATTTCCAAATTACTTTTCATTTAAAAGCTCGTATAACATGAAAATATTGTAATGAAAAGGGAAGAAAAGAAATGTAAATTTGGCCTCCACTTGTTGAAGTGATGTCTGATAGACTGATCGAATAATTAGGCCAGATTTGTTTCAGAGAAGGTAAACCTGATAATGTCTAAACAACCGAAACTAAATCAAGGTTTATATGTCAACGTATAAACCTAATTGGCTAAAGAGCGTTATGACATCACCGTTTGTATTCTGTGATGTCCTTTAGGAGAACTGTAAGTTTAGCAACGAAAATGGAAGGTCATACTAAAAGTATAAAAGTTATGTTCTAATCCATAATAACTGTAAACCTGTCGCTGTAGCTGAAATATTTTAATTTTCTGCTTAGCAACATGAAGGCTGTGGTAAGATACCTTAGTCTATTTTCCGCATATATACATCTTACAACATTATTATGATCTCTGGTATGAGAGTGCATTTTGGTTAATAACTTCGAATCTGAGAAATGGGTCCATAAGACAAAGTACTAAATCAATTGTTGATTATACTGTTTACTCTAGTATTTAAGACCATTTCAAATAAATATTGTAATTCCAGAAAGAATTATTGGTAAAATATTATTAAAAACAGGTTGAAAAATACATAATTAGTAGCTTGTTATTCATCTACGACAATGTTTCAAACACTATTCAAATTCTAGATTATTATTGTACAACCAGCTCCCCCTTTAAGCAACTCGTTGTAACAGGATCTAGAATTCCTCAAAAAATAGAAACTTTCCAGTTTACGTACATAGAGATTTTTCAAATACAAAATCGTTTACTGACGATTTAACCTATTAATTGCTGATTAGTCGTATAGGATACGGGCAGTTAAATGCTAGTGTGCCGTATGCGGCGTTTGGTTCGCAAAAATTCTGCGCACATTTCAAAGCAGCCGCAGTTAAAGGGTTAAGAGAAACACTTAAGAAAGGTATCTGCAAATACTTTAGGTGTCTCTTTTAGAGCTTTCATTTATACTGAAACATGCGTCTCGAAACAATTGTGACGTATTGCCCTATTGTGAGTGTAATGACAAGTTTTTAGCTGTTGTATTTATTCTCAGGTTCATCTTTACGCTTTATTAGCATAAGACTCCTGCGATCCGCTTTTGAACTAAAAGCTGCACCCCTTTATGATTCACTGAGGCCCCAGCGTATCGATCAAGCTCTTCCATTTACTCTAGTTATTTCTACAATTTTCTCAGTGGCAAGCCATACCTGAAAGTAAACTTAATTATGGCGCCACTGTTTTATGAACGGGAGCATAATTAATAGTTTAAGGTACGGCGCCCCCTGGATCCCGAGATCACCAATAGCAGGATATTCAATAGCAGAATCAGATTTATGACTCTCAAACTCTACTGCCAGACCCCACCATGCCTGTGGTACTTTATAGTAAGCAAGTCACACTATTTGAATAAGGACACCCATGGTCCGACTGTCAAGTTTGTTCCTGTTTGCTCCACAACTGTAGAGGAGTGTGAAGACAAGCACATGCACAGCGTAAAGTGATATTAGGTGAGGAGTGTGAAGATAAGCACATGCACAGCGTAAAGTGATATTAGGTGAGGAGTGTGAAGACAAGCACATGCACAGCGTAAAGTGATATTAGGTGAGGAGTGTGAAGACAAGCACATGCACAGCGTAAAGTGATATTAGGTGAGGAGTGTGAAGATAAGCACATGCACAGCGTAAAGTGATATTAGGTGAGGAGTGTGAAGATAAGCACATGCACAGCGTAAAGTGATATTAGGTGAGGAGTGTGAAGACAAGCACATGCACAGCACAGCGTAAAGTGATATTAGGTGAGGAGTGTGAAGATAAGCACATGCACAGCGTAAAGTGATATTAGGTGAGGAGTGTGAAGACAAGCACACACGCACAGCGTAAAGTGATATTAGGTGAGGAGTGTGAAGATAAGCACATGCACAGCATACAGTGATATTAGGTGAGGAGTGTGAAGATAAGCACACACGCACAGCGTAAAGTGATATTAGGTGAGGAGTGTGAAGATAAGCACATGCACAGCGTAAAGTGATATTAGGTGAGGAGTGTGAAGACAAGCACATGCACAGCGTAAAGTGATATTAGGTGAGGAGTGTGAAGATAAGCACATGCACAGCGTAAAGTGATATTAGGTGAGGAGTGTGAAGACAAGCACATGCACAGCGTAAAGTGATATTAGGTGAGGAGTGTGAAGATAAGCACATGCACAGCGTAAAGTGATATTAGGTGAGGAGTGTGAAGATAAGCACATGCACAGCGTAAAGTGATATTAGGTTTCTAACACATTTCATGATGTAATCTTCCAATATTCAAATACTATTTTATCGTTAAAGCACAAATTTACACAATGAGCTATCTGAGTGCATTACTAGCCCACAGACCTACCACTAGGGAAAGAGCTGTGTATAAATATACATATAACAGACAAATCTTCACAAATAATAGTAACAAAGTGTAGTTTTAGTTACAATAAATATCACTATAACGAACACATCTTAAGCGTTTGTTTGTTTGTTTAGTTACCACGTGTATGATGCTCTTTTCAGGAGTTGTAATCTCAAATACTTAAGTTGATATAAAGTATAAAAGTTATATCTTAACCCATTACAACAGTAAACCCTTTGCTCGAAATGACAAACTGTTTATTTTCTACTTTACAACAGTAAAACTGTGTTAAGACACCTTATATTTTCAACGAAGTATCTATCACAATAAAAAAAGTAAACAAGCCAATCAATGTATTTTGAAAATGAAAAACTTTGATGATACTCAAGTTTCTAAAAGCAACATTAAAGGAAACACTAACGTAATAATTAATTTACACAACTATTTGTTTATAGAAACTTAGGAAGTCACGTTGTAAGTTTCGTTTTTTTATATTTTCATCCAACAGCTTGCTGTCCTCCTCTTGTTCCTGGCCGTCACAGTCATGGCTAGTTTATTGCCTCATTTCCCTATTGGACATCATCATGGTAAGCATTACCACCAAGGATATTATTCAGCTGGACATTATTATGGTGGTTACCATTACGGTGGTCATCACTATGGTGGACACTACTATAGACGGCCTTACAGCTACCGATACTTTCACAAATACATTCCTCACCGCTGGAACTTTCCTGTCGTGTTTGGTGGATTTCATTACGGCTTTCATCCTTTTGGTTATCACCATTAATACAGTAAGTTACTGGGAGACTCTACAGTTTATAACTGTTGTTCAAGTTCATTTTTCTGAAGATACAATAAATCACTATTGTGTTTTAAGAATGGTGTTGTATTAATGTGCTTATCGTTTAATAATCACAGGTATGTTAATTACTAATATAAGTACTAGATTTGTTAAGATAGTTATGCATACAGTAGGCTTGTTAAAGTGCTAATATGGATACTATATTTCTTAAGAGTGTTATTACCAATACTAGTTTTCTTCAAGATGCTATTACAGATATTGTATTTGTTAGGACACTAAAACAGATTATATATTTGTTAAGATACTACAGACTGTTCTAAGACATTCCCTGCTTTTACTGTTTATTTACAATACTTTATTAGTTTAAGGTTGCGTTAATATTATGTACAGTTCTTTTCGTCTCTTGTTCTTAAGGAATTTTAAATACCTCTGTCGTCTTTAATTCTAGTATAAATATTCATAAATGCTGAATAAATAATATTAAAGTGACAACAACGATTCGAATTATTTTAGAAATTCAGTAAACAGTGTATTGAAGTACACTTTCTACATTACAACTATGTTAATATTTTCTGATTTTTTTTTCAGATGACAGTACCTTTAACTCATACCAGCAGTAGTTTCTTATGGCAATGTTAATGAAAACGTTTACTTTGTTTCTCGAAAATCCGCTAGTGTCTCTTCTGTATTATTTTTCCAGCATAAATAAATCTTACTGTCATTATGTTTATGCAATCTTATTTTTATTCCTAAAAAAAAGTTATAATACATGCAATTTCTGTTTATGTAAACAAATTTTGTGATAGTCACAAAACATATTTCTGGTCGAAAAAAGTATACAAATAAATATACGTACTTACGTCATCATTCCAACACATTACTTGGATACGGATATTCCTTTGTTATTTTTACATTTCTAGGATGTAAATATGACTCGTCTCCTGCTGGTACAGCGATAAATCTACGAATTTAGAACGCTAAAATCAGGTGTTCGATTCCTCTCGGTGAACTCAGCAGACAGCTCAAAGTGGCTTTGTTATAATAAAAACACACACACAAAGTTGACTCCGATTTACTTTCTGAAATATTACTTTGATGTGCACACATGTTACACGTTGAAGTAATAGACTTATAGGTTATTGTACACATTATTACAGTATTTATTGACATAACCATTTATTTTATCAATGTTTTGTTATATTACATAAAATATATGTCCGAAGAGAGCATGTTCAATCTGGATGAACTTTTCTTTTCTGTTAATAAGAATATAAATATAATATTTCGTTTTACTAATTTTAACAAGAAGTTTTATCGCCCTAACCCTAACCTAGATTAGAATTGGTAAAACATATTTATTAATAACATTAATAATTTGTTCAGTTAATTTGAAGAACCAAAAATATTTTAGATTCCACAAGAGTTAGTCGCTATGAAACCTAAATTACTGTACTTAATTATTCCTATTAATCTATTTATACTGTTTGAACAAAATTATATAATTCAAAGCTAATAGACCGTAACATATAATATGTCTAAATAATTGAAACTCTCAACACCTCACGTGCACCCCAGGCTAATCGTCCAGGTGAGAGACGTCTATGATTCGTGCATTCTCCTGGTTTTATTTATCTATTTTTTCGGAATTCCAATACTATTACACGTTGTTTAGAATATAGCAATAAAGTTATCCACTCTGTTGTAACATAAACATATTTAAAGAAAGAAAGCTTATTATTATTTCGATTTTCATTATTATGCTTCTTGCCACTATGTTGTTGTTGTTTTGGATTAAGCACAAAGCTACACAATGGGCTATCTGTGCTCTGCCCACCACGGGTATCAAAAGCCGGTTTTTAGCGTTGTAAGCCCGCAGACACACCGCTGAGCCACTGGGGGGCTTGCCACTTTGTGTCAAGGCACCTGGCAACTAACTCCATTTCATATTCGTGAATATGTGTAGTTACACACAGTTTCAACAACCGTTGATCGCCTCTTATGCTGGTTATGGTCACTATGAATATGGTTGTGGCCTTGCGGATCTTGAACATAGCCTCGGATATAGTTAGGGATATCAATAATTCTAGAAAATTATCGTATGCTTCTATGAAGCGATTAACATAAACACAGTGCCAGAGCAAGACGATCCTAGGCACCTTCTGTTCGTAGGCCTACTAGCCGTATAAGTTAAACCAAAAGTTAGATAAATTATAGATATATAAATTATAAATTATGGTTTGAAGTTTCTTAGGCTCTAGGCAATGTGACTAATAAATAATCCAGTCTTACATGAACATGTTTGTGTATCGAAGGAAACGTCTAAAAGAAATAGTAATGTTTGATTATAATTAGTTATGGGACTTCACTGAAATTAAGGAACAAATGAATAAGTGTGTTCTCTTTCTCTAGTTCTAAGTCAATTAAAAATGACATTTTGGCATCATAGATAGCATTTGGAAAATGACGTCGACTCTGGAAAATGTAAGTAACTTTAGGTTTACTGTTCATGGGGCGTCTACAATTTATAATAAGATTTTCAATTCGTAAAATCATAGAACTTTAAATTCATAACACAACTAAAAATTATCTTAGCTTAGCTGTGAAAATTTAACACTGGTGGTTTAATTATCTCAATCTTATATAATATAAAATGTTACGTTAACTAATTTTAGACGAATAACAGCAGCCAATGTTAACTGTATACATGTAAAACTTGATTCTAATAACTAATTCCGAAGGAAAAAGTTTAATATAACACCTCTTAATCAGTTGTTGTGTTACCAAAACGCTTCAGAAGATCTCTGTTTGTTTTACTTTTTACTCAAGCAGTAGAATATTACGCATATAGATGACACATAATAACACGTTTTTTGATGATGTAAAATGCATAAGTAGCATTTTGATATCTGGCATCATGTAAAGTATTAAATCTGAGCTACCCATCTTATACCCTCTCTCATTTAAATGGAGTAAGAACCAAACAGGTTTAACTAGCCTTTCTGTAAATGTATTATACACTAAGATGCAGCTCACGCATGTTGCCAAAAATGCAATAAAGATTTCATTTGATCTACTTAAGAAGCAATATTCTCTAAATGGGTTAAGTAACTCTACACATTTATAATACTGAATAGTCCAAGCATCACTAAAGTATAGTGTGATGTAATGTTGAGCTA
Organism: Tachypleus tridentatus; assembly: GCF_004210375.1. Classification (NCBI taxonomy): domain Eukaryota; kingdom Metazoa; phylum Arthropoda; class Merostomata; order Xiphosura; family Limulidae; genus Tachypleus; species Tachypleus tridentatus. The sequence continues at coordinate 39,717,543 of NC_134825.1, read as the reverse complement.
CGTTCTAGTTTACACGTTCTTTATTTGTAATGATCACAAAAATACACAAAGAGACACACATAGACTCTACTCATCGCGGGTACCGATCTCGATTTGAGCATTATAAGCACCCAGATTTACTCTTGAAGACCCAGAGGATCATGGCTCAGTATTTGTGTTTTTATTCAAATAAGTCATACTTGGTCATCTAGATTTATCTGCTGTACACATACTCTGACACAGACTTCCTTCCAGTGAGGCCCGGCATGGCCAAGGGTGTTAAGGCGTTCGACTCGTAATCTGAGAGTCGCGGGTTCGAATCCCGGTCGCACCAAACATGCTCACCCTCCAAGCCGTGGGGGCGTTATAATGTGCGGTCAATCCCACTATTCGTTGGTAAAAGAGTAGCCCAAGAGTTGGCGGTGGGTGGTGATGACTAGCTGCCTTCCCTCTAGTCTTAAACTGCGAAATTAGGGACGCCTAGCGCAGATAGCCCTTGAGTAGCTTTGCGCGTAATTAAAACAAACAAACAATCCACTGTACCAATGTTTCTATGCGCAAAGCTTACGTTTAATGAACATATATACTCGATATAGACAAAAAATATTGTGTCGTTAATGTTACTGTAGTTATGAAGGGCATCCATAAATTATAATTATTTATACTTGCGCGATTATAGAAGTTCCAATAATACAAACCATTTATAATTTTAAGGTTTAAGGTTCCCTTTAGTCTAACACTGCTAAATTAGGGACGGCTAGCACAGAGATCCTCGAGTAGCTTTGTGCGAAATTCAAAAACAAATAAACAAACCCTTCCAGTGGCTCAGCGGTAAATCTAAAGGTTTCTAACACTAAAAATCGGTTTCATTAACAGTGGTAGCCATAGTACAGACAGCCCATTGTGTAGCTTGTTTAATAGTAAACAAACAAAAAAGTCATTCAAAATTATTTTCATTTCTAAGTGAAGAATAATTTCTTAAATAAAAAGAAATAATTTACACAAAGAACAAACAAACAAGAAATAAAGAAAACTTTGGATCTAGTTAAAATTGAAAATAATTATGAAGTTTAACAGAAACCCCTGGAACAAGTTAAGACGAAAAACCATTATCAAACATTACAGAAGTCCATAGAACAAGTTAAGAAGAAAAACCACTATGAAACAATACAGAAGCCCCTGGAATATTTCTCTTAGTAAATTTTGAAAACACTCTCACTGGTATTATCAGGTGAGTATTTTACTGGTTAGCAGTTTATTTGTAAAAAAACCTAACTTGTTAGTCAATTTTCTGACGTTTATGGTACCTGATTATAAATTATGCTTCATTATCCATCAACGAACTTTAGCCTGAATTAAATCAAATCAGGCTTTTTGTTAATTACTACTTATTAGTGATTGGTTCAGTTCGCAGTTTTACTTCTTTTTTAAGTAAGACATCTGATTATAAATTTGAGTATTATGTTCTTAAACAGAAGAACGTTTATAAAACAAGCCCTTTTATTATTTATGTTCTTCTTTATGCTCCTTTTATTAGAGGGTAGAGAATATTCTATATAATAGCCAAGGTATGCATAAAATACAATGATTTTGATATGAATTGTTTGTTTGTTTGTTTTTTGATTTTCGCACAAAGCTACACGAGGGCTATCTGCATTAGCTGTCCTTAATTTAGCAGTGTAAGACTATAGGAAAGGCATCATCACCATCGCCAACTCTTGGTCTACTCTTTTACCAACGAATAGTGGGATTGACCATCACATTATAACACTCCCACGGCTGAAAGGGCGAACATGTTTGGTGTGACGGGAATGCAAAGCCGTTACCCTCAAATTACAAGTCGTACGCCTTAACCCATTTGGCCATGCCGGGCCTTTGATAGGTAGGATGTTTATTTTGTCATGTATTAAGGTAACACTTGTTATTTATAATTACAGCTTGTACATTGCGCAACTCTTCAGAATATCTATGAAATATTGAGGTATGAAGTACTTATTTCGTCGCGTATTAAGGTAATACTTGATATCTGTAATTAAATGTCTACATTACGTATCCGCTCATATACACTGTTACATATGCTTCTGTTTATAAAATGGGGTTGGGAGTGATTCAGAGGTTATCTAGTTACGTGTTATCAAGTTAGAGTTATCTGCTACGTGTCTCTAAACACACAATTCAACTATAAAAGAACCTATTAATGGGTTAGGAATAACTTCCTAGGATGTGGTCACCGCTGACTGGTTCTCTATTTCTGGACAGCAGGTATATATTAAGGATGTACATGTTTGAGTCTTAGTGGCTCTGAACTGGCCGTTTATGTTGTGTACCGCAGAAGTGGTAGTTCATGGTTGGTAATACCAAATACCATTTTATAAATAAAACCTCTTTTTAGACTTTTTTTTTGCTTGTACAACATCTTAATTTTCATCAAAACTACAAATTCTACTGTAAATCAACTTACCGATGTACTTCATCATATAGTATTTTTCGGAAATGTATTTTGTGCAATGTAAAAATCAAGGTTCGCAGTTATATATTTATAGTTAATGTTAACTTTTGTTCGGATGACGCCACCTACTTACACCAAAAATAAATATCAAACTGCTAATTATTCCATCTAGTTAGGTATATTGGTCTTACGGTCGCATTTATGATAATCAGAATTTATTATTTTTATCAGTTACTGTCAAATATATCTTGTTCAGCAAACCCAATAATATTTCACGAAGTTTGGCTATCCTTAGAAAATTTAGGATAATTTTAAATCTACATACTAAACTAACAATACATATAAGGTCTATGAAACACCATAATAATGAAAACTAATAATAATAAAATAGTAGTTATAAAACAATAAAAGTTTTATTGTTTAATGGTCTACTTTAATGGTCAGTTGTGTAGCCTTTCAGATGAATTACTTGGCGCAATCTCTCCTCATAGCCCTCCATGATCGTTTGACAATACTCGACTGGTATTTTCTTCCACTCTTCTTTACAGAAGGCCCCCAACTCTTGCAAGTTTTTCGGATGATACTGATGAACCCTGGTCTTCAACTCATGCCAAACGTTTTCAATTGGGTTGAGATCGGATGACTGCGATGGCCACTCCAGAACGCTTATATGGTTCCTCTGCGACCAGGAGTGCACATATTTCGATGTGTGCTTAAGGTCATTGTCGTGCTGGAAGATCCAACGACGCCCAAACCGCAAGTTTCGAGCATCATTCTTGATATAAGTGCCTAATATATAAACGTACTCTTCTATTTTCATGATTCCATTGACACGGTGAAGGCTACCTACACCAGAAGAGCTTAAAAAAACCCATAGCATGATCGAGCCACCTCCGGTTTAACTGTAGGGACGGTGTTCTTTGGAAGATTTCGTTTCCTCTTCTTACGGAAAATATAGCGAACATCATTGTGGCCGAAAAGCTCGATTTTAGTCTCGTCTGACAAAAAAATACTCTTTCAATAGTTAAAGGGTTTATCTACATGCTTTCTTGCATACCTCAATCTTGCTTCTAAATGAACAGGCTTTAAATATGGAGTTCTACGAGGACGGCATGCTTTGAACCCAGAAAAGCGTAACATGTTCGTAACTGTAGAGGTGCTTACTTCAACCACAGTTTCCCTTACCAGTTTCTATATGTCATTACGTGTTAAACGAGGGTTTTTACTAACTTCTCTAAGAACCTTCCTCTTAGTTCTCTCTGGAATTTTGATGGGGCGTCCAGAATGAGGGAGGTTAGCAGTTGATCCTGTAAGCTTAAACTTAGCAATTATGTTTTGAACAGTAGATTTCGGCACATTATGTTGTGTAGCAATACCGGAAAGAGACACACGAGACTTGTATTTTACAACAATTCGGTTTCTTAAATCATTGGGCAGTTGTTTCCTGTTCGCCATGATGACCAAGCAGATAATGACGCAGACGGCGCTAAATTGCCGGAAGTACATTTTTTGCTGGCTAAACTCCATTAATTATGAATCCAGTGTCTAGTTCTGGAATGGTATAATGTAGTTTATTCGCCAAACTAAACAAAATTTTTACGGGAATATCAGTTTTTTCACACGTTCTGACCTGTACGAACACTTTCTGCTCCTCCTATTTTTGGTTATTTGTTTATAAACAGTTTATTTGTCGTTCAATTTACATAAAATTTATGTAGATATGTGGTAGTATAATATTTATAATATACGTTACTTTCATTATCCTAATCTTAATACTTTTTAATTTATGAGGAAAAACTACTCACGATGCAGAGGTACGAACACTTTCTGTCATAACTGTAACTGGTTTAGGGTCATGATTAGAAATTTTCCATCACAGTCCTGTCAAACAGTTCTCAATGAGGTAACATTCTGGAGACTTTGATGCCTATGATAATCTTTTAACTTTCTCCTGACTGAGATAATCTTTTAACTTCCTCCTGGCCGAGATAATCTTGTACAATGCACACACTGTGAAAAGTTTTATTGTCATCCGGAAGCACAAAGTTTTTACCAAACCTTGTCCTAGCATATGACAGAAATATCATCTCCTATAGGAGAAGTAAGTTATATTTCTTTAGAGAATATGAAAAACAGTTTTTTAACCTTGATTAATACCTGCCCAAACATGTACTGCACCACCTTTTTTGCGTTTTTCACACAGAAAGCACAAACCAAGAATAAACATGTTTGGTCATTATCCTATTTACTGTTCTTCTGGAAATCATAGAATAAATGCATTTATGACATTCTTGTCATAAGGTGTTGCAAGACTTTTTTCAATCTTGACGTGTTAACTCAATCAAAACATTGTCATCTTAAAAGTACTTTTAGCATTTACTAGTAGGAGTTCCTGAAAGAAGTTTTCTTATAGTTTCTGAATTTTGGATGCAGTGCACTATAGGTACCCTACTGTTTTGGCAATGTCCATTTACTTCAAACCATCTCTGGATAGTCAACAGTGTGATGCACAATAACTTTTAGCATGTGACGAGGCAATGCTTGAGCAAAGCATTGAACTATTTCAAAAACGATTATTCCAAATGCACACCTTTTTATACAAAACAGGTGTGTGTGTGTAGATTGATTATGAAAACTTATATATACCATAATAACAACTCGTACATGTTTGTCTGATCATAAGATATCTTATCTGTTACTACTCAGGCATCTACTCAATAATTACTACATTAATATAAACCAAAACGTCAATATAAAACAGTATGCAAGCATTTTGGACAATATTATAATATCTGTAGTAGTTCTTACTTGAACACTGAGCTAAACAAGTATACCTTTTACCATGGCGTGGTAGTTCTTATATGGACATCAGCCTAAACAAGTTAATGTTTACCATAATGTGGACTCACAGCACTTGTTAAAATATTTGATATATTTACTTTTATTTAATACAATTCAATTCCATGTTTTTATGTATTATAATAATTATTCTGCATTTTTCGATCAGTACATGAATCTGGGATTAATCTAAGCCTCCGAGATTAACAAAATCGCATGAAATATTGAATGTACGACCGAGAGTATCGTTAACAGCTAGGTAACCCAACTGTGGAGAATTGCATCTTAATTGTTATAAGTAATGTAGTTTGATTATTATAACTAGCTTGTTACAATCAGTACTAAGTATGTATTTTAATTTTGATTTGTGTAGATAGCTTGCATTGATAATAAATGAGTATTTATTTTAGTCACAATTCAAAAGCAACGACCATTTGCATGAAATATTAAAGCTTTTTAATTATGTTTGCAAGAGAATGGCGAGTTTCAGCATCGAATCTCTTTTCACAAACATCCCACTTGATGAAACTATATAAATCTGACCTGATGTCTTGTTTCCTGAAACAGTAACTCATAAACTGGTATAAATTGCCAAGAAAATAAACAGTTACTTGAACTTGCCCTCAAGACTTTGTGTTTAATGGTCAACTTTGAGACCAGGTAGAAGTGTAACAATAGAAGCATCTTTCAGTTTAGGTCTCGTATCTTATTTCTTTGTCATTCTGATAAGCAGTGGCTGGACAGGTGCTACGTGGATTTCAAGCCAGCCATGTTTAAAAAGTATATTTGCATACTTTTTTATATTGAACATGTAAGTACATGTTTAGATTATCTCTGGCATTAAATTCACGTCAGAAATCGAATACAAAATCAAGTTATACTTTCTTGACTCTTAAACAAACCACTGGTTCACTTCATATGTTCACCACAAAATATTTCTTCTCTCCCCTTACAACCGTTCTTCCTTACCAAATCTCTTAAAAAGACTTTACAGTATACAATCAAAATACTTTATCTCTCACTCAGAAATAACGTTTAAATAGAACATTCTGAATAAGAATGATTTTTCTAAATATTTCCTAAAAATATACAACACATGTTTCTAGTTTCTTCAGTCGTTTTGATTATAAACGCTTCTCCTGAGTAATTCTTTCAAAATATAAAACGTAAAGATCTAGCAAACAAGATTGCTCTTACAAAAACCCTCATATCATTTCCAAATCTTCATTAACTTCAATCCTCTCCTTTTCAGAAAGGTAAATCAATACTGCAAAAATTCAAGAGAAAATTGATTAAGAATATTTGTCCTTCCCTCACAAATTAAGCTACGTATCGTCTACAAATCTTACTTTTGAGGATTAATAACATGTGATTGTTCCATCACAAAGAAATGTTCCAGTTCCCACTACGTATATGGGTTATTGACCAATACATTTCAAGTGACTGTAAGTCTAGCTGTATTGGAAAGACAAAAAGACAGTTACTAATATATGTTTCTGAACATATTGGAATATCATACAGAATTGGTCAGGAACACTTTTACTAATAAAGCAGAGGAAAAGTTTCGACCTTCTTAGGTCATCTAGGACATCTTTATTGGTAAAAGTGTTAATACCGACACCAGAGATCCTGAGTTATATTTTTCCTTCAAGTGGGTTTCTCGTCATCACAAGTCTCTTACATTGTTCTAAGAGGAATTTCAGAATATAATTGGTAATACATAACATGCGACGGTCATTTTTTCCTGGCCCATCCCTACATACCAAGCACTGCCGAGTTTAATGATATTTTTTTTTTTTTTTTATAGCAAAAAAACATCGAACTCTTTGGTGTGTACACCGACGGGAATCGAATCCCTGATTTAAGGTTGTAAATCCGAAGACTTATCACTGTTCCAGCGGGTGTAGTGATAAGTAACTCTATTTGAATATATTATAAATAGCATGAACAATGAAAGCATACTTCCTTTAATCTTGTCTAAAATTGGAAAAAACTAACATCTCATTTCTATTTACTTTAATCGCTTTTACAGTACTGAAAATTCCTCATTTATAAACAATAGTTAATGAGTTTGTATCAGTGAAAAAAGAAAATATATTTACTGTTATGTCTTATTTATTATTGTTTCACTAAATTTGTATTCATATTTTCAAAGTGTGTTTGATAATTTTGAATTGAAAAATATAATATCCAATACAAACTTGCTTATTTTCGCTAACTCAGTATTACCATCTTTTGTTTTGTTACGTCGTAAAAAAGGAAAACAACTCGTGATTTCAAAACCCATTTCTATCCTAACACTTGTGTGACATTGTCAGTGGGCCCGGCATGGCCCGATGGTTAAGGCACTCGACTTGTAATCTGAGGGTCGTGGGTTCGAATTCCCGTCACATTAAAACATGATCGCCATTTCAGCCGTGGGGGCGATATAAGTGACGGTAAATTCCACTATTCGTTGGTAAAAGAGTAGCCCAAGAGTTGGCGGTGGGTGGTAATGACTTGCTGCCTTCCTTCTGGTCTTATACTGCAAAATTAGGGACGTACATATCCTGTGTAGGTTTGCGCGAAATTTAAAACAAACCAAACCTTGTCAGTAAATTTTCACTGATTAAGAAGGCAATTGAAACAAAAGCATGGTGATTTCCTATATTTTTTGTTTCAGGAAATCGTGAAATATTTTACGCTTGGACATTTCAAATCTTCCTTCCACTAAGAAAATTAAGGTACTGTATATACGTCCATGATCTAGTTTGTATCGGCTTTTCCATATCAATTTACTTTTAAGGAAAACACAAATAACGTGATTTTTGTGCGGAATCCCAACCTTGGCCCTTTTAAACGCAGTAATCAGAAAACTGATCAACATAAGTATTTTCCTCCACCCAAACCTTGTCAGTCTTGCTTTTCCACGAGAATCCCATGCGATCTTCATTTGCTTAATGTAATACAAGATGACTGAATACAGAATCAGTTTTATGATAAATGAAAACCGCGAGTATAATGTGGTTGATAACATTAGTTTCTTGACAAGTAGTGTAACAAACACATATAAACAATAAAAATATATAAATAAACAGCAAATAGGTAAATATTGTTTCTCGGTATTACTTCTGTCGGTGTAAAACACATACTTGCTGTGAACCAGTTTTACAGTAATCAAAGGTCACATAGTTTGTTTACAGTCTAGCATCGCAGATAGTATATATGCCACTCGTACTTTGATTCTGTAGAAATGTAAAATGGCTATGACTTAGTTTACGCGTATTATTTTTTAATTCATAAGAAAAATCTCGATTTTTAATTTTTAATTATCAAAACCTTTGTATAATTAATATTTCGTAAATATCATACACATAGTGAACTAATGTTTTATCTTGTGGCTACATATGTATCATATTTAATGAACACTGTTTAATAATGTTCTATCTCGCGTCTGCATGTGGATCATATATAATAAACAATTGTTTTATCTCAAAGTTACATATATATCATATATAATAAACTAATGCATTTTAAAAATACCAAACATATTCCTAAAATAATTATTATATTTTTATAAGACTACTGAATACAAACACAGTTATACCATTTTCAGTTTCTCTCCTCGTATACGAATCGTGACCCAAGTGGCACGGTGGAATGTCTGCGTTTTTATGCTGCTAGAAACCAGGTTTCCATTCTCGTGGTGAGCATAGCATAGATGGCCCTTTGAGTAACTTGTGCTTAAACAACAAAACAAATAAACGTATAAGAATAGTATACATTACTCGTTTAAAATGCAAACATAAATGTCTCCTGTAGGTAAACAGTTGTCCCCCGCTGGTGCAGCGCTAAGTCTTCGAGTTTACAACGCTAAAATCAGGCGTTTGATTCCTCTCGGTGGACTCGGCAGATAGCCCAATGTGGCTTTGTTATAAGGAAAAACGCACACACACGTAAAAAGTTATAAAACTTTTGCACGAAGCTCAATTATTTTTATAAGAAAAATGCATACTTATTTAGAAATTAGTAGCATTCACTTTTAATATTCGCCGGTCTTTAGCAATTGTAAGCTTCTGCAGGACATCATTTAAAAAATTAAACAAGTTACTTAGTACTTGTAAGCTTCTGCAGGACATCATTTAAAAAATTAAACAAGTTACTTAGCACTTGTAATCTTCTGCAAGACATCATTTCAAAAATTAAAAATGTTACTTAGCACTTGTAATCTTCTGCAAAACATCATTTCAAAAATTAAAAATGTTACTTAGCACTTGTAATCTTCTGCAAAACATCATTTCAAAAATTAAAAAGTTACTTTAATATCAGTGACTGTGAACATCTTCGTCGAGAGAATACCAAAATATGATACGATTATTTCTACGTTAAAGTTCAAATACTTAAAGTTAATACATTTTTAAGCATGTACTTTGTTTTCTTTCCCAAAGCACAGTAACAGATTTGCTTAAGGTGCTTTTCAACGAATAGCGATCGTTTTATGACTAAGTCCAGCTTATTCCCATGAATGTAGCTATAGTGCGACTTAGATAGTTTTAAAAAACGTTAAACAAAATCTCTTGGACGAAGTCACATGGTTAGTTAAACCAATTTATTTTTTCTGTATTATCATGTGTAATTTTAACTCACATACACAGTAACCTGGGAGACTAATATAACCAAATTAATGTATAACAGTGCTCTGTTTCTGGGTGCGATATTTTTTAGAACTCAGGAAATTCTGACTTTTTTCTAAGCTTCGCGATGCTGTAGTACTAATGTTTACCTCACCGATTTTAAGTGATAAACATCTGGCAATGGAAAATGTAGATGGTTACAGCCCCCATCCTCTCATCCCAAAATAACTTGAACATGCGAAAGTTGTAGACGTTAAAAGTACAAAACCAACATTATCGAAAACAATAATCTTAGCATTGTATTCTTGTAGTTAAATCATAATAGTTTATTCAATAGAAGTGTTTTGGTTAAATAAATTTTTAGAAACTTATACTTGCAGTTATGTATTAGCAAAACTTCTTCATTTGGCCATCCATCCTAATATTTTTGTAAGAAAATAACATAACCTTAGATTCTTATAAAAATAATGATTCGTCTTCGTCATGATGTTTGCTTCTACATTACAATATCTAGTCAAAAGATACAAATACACTGATATTGTCTTAATAATGTTTGAATTTTGTAGGTTGGACAGGATAACAGGTAAAACCTATTGTGGTTTAAAAGACAAAGAAAATAGTTCCAGAGATTGATGTAAGAGGACGACTACACACATTCAGTGGCCACTTTATTAGATACATTTTCCTAGTACTGGGTACGACCTCCTTTTGCTTCCAGAACAGCCTGAAGTATTCACGATATGGATTCTACAAAGTGCTGTAAACATTCTTCAGGGAATTTAGTTCATGCTGACTCGATAGTATCACGCAGTTCGTGCATATTTGTCGGCCACTCATTCATGTTGCGAAAGTCCGTTCCACCTCATCCCAAAAGGGCCTTATTGGATTGAGATATAGAGCATACTGAAATCATTATCATGTTTGTAGAAATAGCTTGAGATGATGCGTGTTTTGTGACATGGTGCATTATTTTGCTGGAAGTAGCTATTGGAAAATGGGTAGACTGTGACCATAAAGTAATGCACATGGCCAACAACAATTATCAGGTATCCTGTAACATTCAAATAATGCTCAGTTGGTATTAAGGGATCTAATGTGTGCCAAAAAATCATTCCTTACACCATTACACCACCACCACCAGCCTGTAGCATTGACACAAGACAGGATAGATCCATGGATTCATATTGTTTACGTCAAATTCTGACCCAACCATCTGCATGTCACAGCAAAAATCGAGATTCGTCAGACCAGGCGACGTTTGTACCAATCTTCAATCATTCAGTTTTGGTGATCCTTCTCTCAATGTAGCTTCATCTTCCTGTTTTTAGCTGAAAGGAGAAGAACCAGGCGTGCTGTAGCCCATAAGCTTCAAGGTTCGACGTGTTATGCGTTTAGAGATGACCTTCTGCACACCATTGTTGTAAATAATGGTTATTTGAGTATTTGTGGCCTTCTTGTCAGCTTGAACGAGTCTGACCATTCTTCTCTCACCTCTCTCATTAACAAAATGTTTTTAATTCTCGATGTGTTCACCCACTGAATTACCGCTCACTGGATTTCTGTTATTTTTTTCGCGTCATTTTCTGTAAACTCTAGAGACTATAGTGTGTAAGAATCCCAAATTGTCAGCAGTTTCTGAGATTTTGGAACCACCACGTCTGGCACCAACAATTATTCCACGGTCAAAGTCGCCTAGATCACGCATCTTCCTCACTCTAATATTTAGTCGAACAACAACTGAACCTTTTAACTATGTTTGCATGCTTTGTATATTGAGATGCAGCCACATGATTCACTGTTTGGCTATTTGCATTAAAAAGCAGGTGTACCTAATAGTGGTCACTAAATGTAGTGAGTGCAAATTACAGCCTTCAAACTGAATCGCATGCCAAAGTTAAACACTCGCTTACATTACCTCCCGTTTTGGTATAAATGTAAAAAATTTGTTACATTCAAAGAATGATTACATAAAATATTGCTAAACAGCTGCTAATAAAATTAAGTTCAGATAAATTATTATCATATTGTCTGATGGTCGGTGGAAAAAATAACAAAATATTGGCTCTCTTTTACAGTAAACCGTGATAAATACCATTTGGTCATTTAACTTGTTTCTTATAACAATCTTCTGGTTTCTTTTTCAACTTATTGTCGTGCTGAGATACGTCGAATGTATTTATTTGTGTTCAACAATTCTGTATAGATGTCACTCTGTTTCTAAATTACCGAAGAACTGACTCTGATGTTCATTCTACTTTCTTGGAACTTTTAAAGTGAAGATAAATACCTAGATTTATCCTTCAATTACAATAACAGGAACTTTGTCTCTAGAGGCTCATTTACAATTTAATATACAATGAGCAACTTGAAGGATTCAAGCTTTTCTACCAGTCTGAGATGGGATGCAGCCCATTGTTGGTGGACTGGAGTTTGTGCAATCGTAACATGCAGAATGCTGCAACATGAGAAACTTTGAAAGTATGCATGTTTAGTGAATTTAAAATGACACATAAAAACTCAGAAGCGAAGTAATTTTTTTCTTTCTCATATCATTACAAGGAAGTTTCATCAATGGTTATGTGTATCGTGTAGCATATGTTTGTGTGGTTCATGGTGAAAACAAAACGTCTTTAATCAAACGATAAAAAACAATTAAACATATTATATTTAGAATTCCTTAAGAAATAAAATATAATCTTAATTACTTTTTAAATAATCTTACCTTCGTTACCCTGGTGATAAAAAATTTGTATTACCTTCGTTATCGCGGTTAAAATAAAAGTCTTTCCGAAGTTTGTTTTGAATTTCACGCAAAGCTACTCGAGGGCTATCTGCGCTAGCCGTCCATAATTTAGCAGTAAGACTAGAGTGAAGGCAGCTAGTCATCACTACCCACTGTAAGCTCTAGAGCTGCTCTTTTACCAACGAATAATGGAACTGATCGTCACATTATAACGCCTCCACGGCTGAAAGGGGCGAGCATGTTTGTTGCGACCAAGATTTGAACCCGCGACCCTCAGATTACGAGTCGAACGACTCAACACGCTTGGCCATGCCGAGCATCCTTCCGAAGTGCATATACTGAAACAATAAAATAAACTTCTTACCTTATAACTTAGAAAGATACAAGAGCTTAAAAATATTTTTAGTGGTGAAGCAAGGCATGGCATGACATGGTAGCGAACATATCCAAACATTTAATCTAACAGTTAGTGGATCTCGTCCTTTTGCCGCAAAAACAAGTTATGCATCTTAAGACTGTATAAAAAAATTGAACTTCTTGTGTCTTCAGTAAGACAAGTATAGTAGCTCAAGACGTGGTGATTGGTGGTTGCATTAGCTACATTTCATCTAGTATAACAGTTAAAAGTTATGGGCGGCTACAAATAGGAATCCCTTGTACATAGCTTTAATACTAAAAATAATTTTTAAAAAATTCAATGATCGCTAAATTCCCTGTAGGGAATAAACATATAGTGTATATAATTTATTAACATTTCTCGCCCTAGTTCAGTAATGTGTAACCCTTATAATTTAGAAATGAAGTTCAAGGCACAACGATTTGTGGAATTGTATAATTTTAACAAATTTGGTAAAATTATTTCTTTGCTTTAAAAAAAGTAGTCTTACAACTATACAATAGATTCTACGTTATGTATTTTGCAACAATAAGCAGCCCTTGTAAATATACTATGCACAAAATGTTCATTCAATGAATTTTAAATATTTAAATTATTATTCCCTTTTGTTTCTTTGAATTCTCAATAATATATGTGGTTAATGTGAAAAGTTAAAAAATTATGGGTATTATTTACATTATTCATTTTAATACTTTATAATTTTAACAAATAAAATTTAATGATAATTTATAAGAATCAAATAAATGAAAAGAAAACTTGGTCTTCGAGCCAATAACTTAGTATTAGCATGCCAGACTGTGTATCTGAGGTTCATGGCTAGAGTCTCGTTGGCGCATAATCATACTCCGAACTTTGGTGACATGTACATCATATAAGAGTCACGGTTAAATCCAAATCTTTGATTAGAGTAATTCAAACGTTGGGAGTGAATTGTCTTAAAGAACTGTCTTCTCTCTCAAAATTAATAATGGCTAACATAAATAATCTTTGAGTAACTTTATAAAAATACCCGAAATAGACAACTTTTTAAGCTGGTATTAATCTTTTTTTTTTTTTTTTACATAAAAAAGAACAAAAGTAAAAACTATAGTACAAATACAATTACATAGTACCACAGCATGAATCACATAATTATACATCCAAACATGAGAGGTATATGGACATAAAATTATATTTTTCCCAAAGTATATGCTGTCTCTTAATGAATTTCTTCTGACGTAATACCTTCTTAAGACGAATTGTCGAGTTATCTGGTTGGTAAGTCTTCATCGTATTAAGACTAAATCACACCACTAATAGTCTGCAAAATCATAGCCAATATCCTGAATTAACTACTTAAGTCCATCTTTTTTTCTCTGAACAACTTATTTTTCTTCTTTCAGAGTCTTGTAACAGGGATCACATATTAATCTTAACAATAAATCACCAAACATGTTTCGTAAATTAATTAGAATGTTTAATTAATACATGTTATAAAGTCAAATCGAACTTATAAGTTATGAACTTATGAACTTACAATTCATAAGATGATCAATGATTTACACTAAGAATGAAATTTCAAACATAATAATTCAAGAATATGATTAAAGTCTCTAAAAAATAAAGAGAAGTGGTTGTCAAACAACTAGATCCTTCTGAACGATTTCAACCATTTCTTTGTATTTTAAGGATACACCATACTGCTGCAACATTCTTCGTGTAAAATGAGAAAATATGTATTTCTTAGGAAGAGGACGTCTCTCACGGCTTATCAAAAAACCTTGACAGTTTACAACGCTAACCTCTGGGGTCCTGTCCCTCAGATGAATCCAACAAAGGCAATAAAAAACAGTAATAAGTCATTGTGCGGAAAATAAAATCCTCCTTAAAGGATAAGTTTATGTAGGATGTTCTTTTTCCAGAATTACCACCAAAAGCTTCACAAGGATAAACATCCTCATTTTGAATTAATGGATCAGAGATAAGGAAACTGATCAATATCATTCACCGCCAACTAACTAAATAATGGGATTTCATCCTCATTTGTATAACGGCACTAACGTGTGAAGTACAACAACGAAAAACAAACCTTGAATCTCCGGATTCCACGTCTGGCTAGCTACCCACACTCAAACCCACACTCGGTTAGAACAGCCTCACATGACTTTGATTTGCAGTATATGGTTAGGCTCAGTCTGCGGCTTTTTAAATTGAGAAGTTATTTTTAATATATAGAAGACAAATTTACAAGCCTAATTTTAAACAAGGCAGTTACTAGTGGGTAAAGTACTGTTAAGAATACCCAATAAATCAGCCTACGTGATAACATTATTTAATCATCTATCACAATACAGCATTTTAATGTATTGTACTTCATTTTTAATTTCTTAACAAATTATTCTCGATATGTTCTGTTTACATACTGCACACTTATATGATTGTTATTTCTTCTCGTAACGACTCAGAATTTCTCTGGAAATCTTCTGTGAATTTTGTTAAATATCGATTTGTCATTTTTCATCAAGCATCCAGAAGTTTCGTGAAAACAAATATTGAAGCTATATTTGATATGAACTATTATGTAATGTAGCACTGAGATTAATGGTTATTTTGAGAAGTTATGTGTGAAAAAGAAAAGAATATATAACAGTATATCAACCACAGTTTATCCACTTCCGAATAGCCCTTTTGTTACACCCGAGCTCTTCAGGTTGGGTGGAATATGACAGTAATGATGGAGGCGCTATTTATATTACGAACTTGCCAGAACAACAACTATTATGGTGTGAACTGATGAAGTGTAGTTCTTATCAATTAACAAATCATAACTCGGATACGGACTAATAATATAGTTAATTATGTGTAAGGCGCATTCGAATTTTTTTCATGATTTTCAGTACCAAGTTACTGGTTATATTCTTTAGTGAATAACGTTATGAAACGACTAACCTTGGTTATCTCTTTTCCTGAACAAAATGATAAGTGAACTAATTATTAATGCCACACATCCCTACCCAAACCTTGTCCTTTCCTTTCTGGAGTAAAATGTAGCCTATAAATTGTTTAAAAATCATTTTTAACTGCTTACACTTTTAGAAACCAGGAATAAATAATGTTAAATAAATGTTTGTTTGAATATATTGAAACTTTTGTTGTTTCCATCATGGATTATCTTTCACAAACCAGTTTAGTCTTTCGTTGTCATGTAATAAGTTGGATTTGTTCGTAGTTGTGACTTGATAATGCTACAACGAAATCATAATCTCAATAGAACAAGATTTCAGACATCATGAAATGGAAGGCACGTGATTGGCGTTCTGGACACGAACTCGTCCTTATTTACTTAATCTAAAGTAATAGTATTCGTCATGCTGTACGAAAAGGACTCAGTTGGTTACAACACCAACGTATCAGTCTTTAAAATATAAGTCAATTATGATATTAAAATACGAATCTTCAAAGACTCAGCCGGTTACTACAATTAAGTACAACTTTTTAAATGTTCAGCCAGCTAGTTACAACAACAAACTACAATACTATCTTATAAAAAGTCAGATCCCGTAATGAAAGTTATGTAACAGCTTATCATAATTAATTTTTATTATAGTATAATTTAATGCTTGTAAAGTATTTTCTTCTTTTCTGTGACAATGGTTTAACTTAATTACAAGAGTTTATTTTGTTTTGTTTTTATTTCGAGCAAAGCTACACAATGTCTATCTGCGCTAGCCGTCCCTAATTTAGCAGTGTAAGACTAGAGGGAAGCAGCTAGTGATCACCGCCTACCGCCAACTCTCAAACTACTCTTTTAAAAAAGAATAGTGGGATTGACCAACACATTATAACGCACCCACGGCTGAAAGGAGCGAGCATGTTTGGTGCGACGGGTATTAGAACCCGCGACCCTCAGATTTCGAATCGAACCTCTTAACCCACCTGACCATGCCGGGCCTAAATTACAAAAGAGATGAAAGGTCATTTTATAACCGAGGCTAACTGTCACAGTAAAAGCTGAAAGTACGTAATATATGCAGTGGAAAGTTGCAACTAGAACCCTGAATATTTCTTTTATTCACAGCCTAGATGGTTCACTAATCACTAGACCAGGCCAAACCTAGGATCCCATGAGAAAAGAATGAATTTTTCTGCATTAGTTTTCAAAATTGCTAGAGAAGTACTAATGTCAGTTAATTAATATAAAAAACAAACCCGCAAAAATGTAATGATGTGAAAGTGGATAAGTTAAGTAATAAAATATTTAGAAATAAATGAATTCTTTTTATTGCAACTAAAACAAACAATGATATGAAAAAAAGTTGGTTTTTCCCAGTTTTTTCTTATTCAACTTATCTACTTTTAGGTAACATTTTTACAGGGATTGCTCTTTGTTGTAACTTATATATATATATATATATATTAATTATATGGCAGATCCTTTTATTTTTACTTGGCTATATTTTTACACGTGAAACATTTCATTCAGATATTACTATTTTTTTGACAAGTAATATCTCTTCTGTTAATTACAGAGATGTAAAGTTTGCATTTCATGAAACAGTAGCTTTTATATCTAAGTATTTATTTCATGGAAACTAATGGTTTTGTCTTATTACGCAAATTACAAAATTTTTTATGTTTAAAACTCTTACATGATTTTCGTATAATATGGTCAGATTTTTACTACATATATTTTATTTAGTAACAGTATTTTCTAAAATGAATTACTTTTATTTTTGTCTTGATTAAAACCTCCACATACCGCGTTAAACCATTTACACATTTTGAGTTTGATACCAGAATACAGCAAGAAGGTAAACATTTTCATGCTTATTTATGTTACTGTGTAGCAAATATAATTTATATAATTATTGTTATACGTGTGTGAATTTCTTTGACCAACTCTATTATGGACTTGTAGCGTGCAAGACAAACTTGGCAGCGTACTCAGAAAGGCCAATGTATATCCTTATTTATACAGGGTAGCCCTCCCAACAGGAAGAGTTCATACGTCCCCGGAAAGTAAGCCAAACACGGTATGGGTCGAGAAGTATGTTTTAGTTTAGATCACGAACATGATAATGAAGTTTATGTCTCTGACCCCTCTTTCCCACCCATGATCCAAAAGCGGTGCAGAGCTGCGTTTGAAATTACACACAAGTGACATTGATGAACTAACTTCTAAATAGTTCATGTGTTTTTGCGCAAGCCGTCCAGCTGTTTCAAAACATTAGTGTCTTCACTGTTTACACTGAGTTATTTAATAGATTGCTCGAAGTGGAAAGGCTTTTTGATAAGTTTATAACACGTAGTTGTCTCAATAAACATAATGAACCTTCCACAAACAAACAAATCTGTAATAATGTTTTATTGAACATTTTTATTAATTGAAATTTATCCTTTTATAGGGGCAGATGATTTCTTTACAACAACAACAAGTGTGCTAACACTGTGATGTGACGTTTACCTGCTTCCTAGAGACATGACCATCACCTCTAAAAGGAACCATGAGAAACTGTTCAAGAGGTTCCGCTCGGTTACCATTGGAATGTATGTTATCTGTAAAGAATTTCGAAAAAAAGACAAGTAGTATTCCCAGAAATAAATCACTTTCAAAGACGTTTACTAAATTTCGAAAGAAATTAAGATTCAAAAGCATATTTATTATTGAAAATATTTTAATTCTCTTAATTCATTTTTCAAATATTCAATGGGAATTCTTAGTAAAAAACGGAGCTTAGTTCGATACCGACCTGAATCTTTCCAAATTGCCTAACAACCATAGATTATGACAGAAAGTAACTGAGTGTTTGTCTCGGTAATATTTCGGTAATACCTATATTCGTTATTTTAAATAGTATATGTTTAACAATAACTCAAACATAGTTTTGTTCATTTAAAACTGGCTCTTACTTTTAGTATATTTTCGTCATTACCATTAATATAAGGTTTCTTTGCATGTATTTTATATTCATCAACGATGTGTGCACATTTTCCCGATCGAAAATTAGCGCAGAGTTGGCCTTTTGTTGTTAATTTCTTTATGTTATTGTTTGTGTGCTAACTTAAACCGGTTCGAATTTTCTTACACACTCTTAAGACATCTATTCATAAGACATCGGAGAAAACCCCTAACACAAGTATCACAGGCGAGTGCCCTTATTGGTGTATTTTCAGACATGGCCTTGTTTGAGACAGCTTGAAGGTATTATAAGAGATTGATCGACATACTAAAGCCGTTGTGAATCATGAGAGGGTCTATGAAATTCGCTGGTACTTTATACTAATCATTTAAAAGTAATTTAAAATAAGATTCCACTGAATGTAGTATTCAAATCCCAGCTATCATGGAACCTATAAAAACAAATGAAGCGTCTTAGATCACTATACCCTTCTGTCATTTCTACCTGTCTTCAACTTGTTAAATCACAATTTTTAACTCTAGTACATATGTTCAATAAGTTCCGTTGATATTTGTTTTGTAATTGTAATGGTGAATAACTAGCGTCTGTAGAGAGCAAATTGCCATTAGAAGTATCAAACATTAAAAAAACACAACGATCAAAATATGCTAATATGCGTGGCGCTATAGTAACCAGTAATGACTCACTAGGACTAAGTCCTAGCGGCGAAATTTTGTTTCACGTCGTACATGGTGCTATAGTAACCAGTAATCACCCATTCAGACTAAATCCTAGCGGTGAAATTTTGTTTCACGTCGTACATGGTGCTATAGTAACCAGTAATCACCCATTCAGACTAAATCCTAGCGGTGAAATTTTGTTTCACGTCGTACATGGTGCTATAGTAACCAGTAATCACTCATTTCGACTAAATCCTAGCGGTGAAATTTTGTTTCACGTCTATCCTCTGTTTATGACATCTTCTGCCAATTCATCAGAAATATCGGTAATTTTACTGATTGTTTATTTCTCTTAATCTAGAAGAAACAGGAGGCTGATTTGTAATACGATTTTAAAGTGTTCAGAAATATATAAATAGTGGCATGCGAAACAGCTGTTGCTATATCACAGAATTATCCAAACGTTCTATCGTCTAATTTGAATCGCATCAATATTCCTCCAACTTCTAGCTGGGCTGTATTCCCTACCATGCATATGTATACGTTTATTGCATGCAAATATCCATAATGCTTCGATGTTAATATTTAAGGTCTATGACACTACCTTCAGAGATTCACATTTCGTTCCTTGTAACTAAAAGTTCACATTCAGCTGCTGATAACACATTAACATTACCTTGAATTCTTACATACACACAATAAAAAAAGCAGAAGTTAAAAGTGCACGACACAAGTTTTTCGTTTAAGGAAAGTTTCTTGTTAATGTTTATGTAAAGCTAACTTAAAATGACAGATTGGAGAAAAATTGGTTAATTAACACCACCCACCGCCAACTCCTGACGTACTGTTTACTAAAGAAAAGCTGGATTGATTGCTACATTATAGAAATATACATGCTTTAAATAGTGAGAATGTTTCATGACGAGACTTGGGCTCACAAATTACCGAATGTGAGTCGAGTGCGTGACCACCAGGTCACTTTATTTATAACGACCATTCAGTAAACTTGAAGTTAAACAAAGTATCCTAGTTTTATGTAAAAGTTGAAGTTAATTTTGGTTAAAAATGTATTCTAAAAGTTTATGCTTAGTTTTGCCTAAGTAACTCCTGACTATAGAAACTTTCGTGAGAAAAAATTCTCCAGTTTGAAAATTAGCTTTTAACTGTTCCAATTTGCTCCGTAACACACCGTTAGCTTATTCTACAATGACCCAATATAATTCTTACTTCCTCAGTACTGATTTGATTAACTTTTACTACTCAAGTTTTCTTATTTTCAAGGATAGTAACCACAGTGAATAGGTTCGAATAATTGTTAAAATAGAAACTAAAATCCAACGTTACGTTTTGATATTCTTCTAATAAAGAAATGACTTGTTAAAATGTACCTAAATCATCTACATTAAAGCTTATGTTTCAGAGACAAGTTAGCCATCATCCATCCTACCACACATGAATAAAAATTATTGATGTTTATAAATTTAACCAAATAAATGCTTATCGTCTTACTTCTCAACAAATCTTTCAAATAATCCCAACCAAAGGTTTAATTTCATAATGGTATATATAATATTGCAATTCTTTATTATTTACGATACGAGTTCTTCAAAAATTCAATTTTGGATTCTGAACACCCTCTGTTAACAGTCATGGCTATTAATAATATGTTTTTGATTTCTATAGTTACTTGGCTATAATCTGTACAAAACTTTCTAGTTAAATGTGAAAGTGTTTTCGATGACATAGTGCAACCATCAAAATTATTATTATAGTTTTATGTATCATATGGTTCTAAAGAGATCAGTTTTAATTTGTTAAACTAAAAAAGTTATATTTTTATATTTCACACATTAAGTGGTGTTTGGATCTTTAAAACAAGTAACTAAAATAACCACCTAATCTCTAGTTTCTATTTTCCTTTAAATAGGTAAAGATTTGAATAACACTTCATATTTTCCATTTCACTTGTTGTTAAGCACAAAGCTGCACAATAGGTTAAAAAAGGAGGTAACTTTGGAGTTACCAAAGTTGCCTATGACAGTGAATTCTCCAATTTACCGAATTATATTTATACCTTACACTAATAGTGAGTTCTGTGTATTACACCAAACTGAGTAAATTTCGTATTGTTTTGTTTTCGTCCATAACAACACTCACTGAAAAGAACTGACCGGAAAAAATGAAGTACTCTTTGTTATTTTGTAAAATATGAACATAGGACACCAAAAATAATTAGTGTGATTAATTTGAAAATTTGTAGTAATTCTTGTCTACATTTGTGTGTCTGTATTTTATTAAAAACTCTATAACCGAAAAAATCATGAAACAATTAAAAATTTGGTACATATATGTTTTAGAAAAGTATCTTTAAACAGCCAATAGGGTTGTGGATCTCATCGACAACTCTAGAGTTAAAACTTCGCGCCAACCCATAAAATGCAACTCAGGGATTGCTTTTTACTGTTGTAATGTACGTTTTAAAAACAGTTAATATTTTTAATATTAAAATCATACGCTGATTAACTTATCAATTTAAATCCTATATATTTATGACAATAGGGAAAACAAACCACAGAAAAAGCTTGCTTAAAAATATGTACTCTATGAAGAGACACTGGTACTTCGTTCAACTTAGTGACATCCATAGCAGTAACCATGTATAAGGGTATTATTGGGTCCGTATCCCAAAACATGACCACAAATGTAAACAGCAACACCTCCAAGTTGACAACAATAATATCAACCGTAGTGACCAGAGTAGCCGTACGCATGACCACAGCCATAATTATATTTAGGGTGACCGTAACCATTGTTATCACCATAAGAAGCGACTCCCTAGTTATTGTAACTAAGTGATTGGTTGTTGTTTATTGTTTTCTAATTAAGTTTAAAGCTACACAAATGGATATCTGTGCTCTGCCCACCACGGGTATCGAAAGCCAGTTTTTAGCGTTGAAAGTCATCAGACATACCACTGTGCCACTGTGAGGCAATTAAGTGACTGGAAAATTCCCTTTGACGTATTTGTAACCAACTAAGTAACCTCCTATTACCATAGCAACAGCAACAACAAGAACGTCGACTGACAGCTAAGAACAGTACAAACTTTATGGATGTTCGATACCATAGCACAAATAGCTGATTAATGTAAAACGTGACCGAACATTGTTATATCATTTCGGTAAGATATTTCTCTGTGTTGTGCTGTGTAACGCTTAAGTTGATGAAATTCTGTAAAGAAATATTTTTGTTCATATTGTTAGGAATATAATTTAATATATTTTTAATTATTAGCCTAAATTTTCAGAAACTCACAGCATTTAATATTTAATACTATTCAAATACACTGGTGTAAAAATAAACAAAGCTCATCAGGAATTAAGAGAGTTGCGTTTACGTCAGAGTGTTTTTGTTTTGAGAATTATGTATTATTACAATATTTTACAGGGGAGTGAACATAAATAAAAAATAATAAAGCTTTTACCATTACTTTTAGCTTCGAAATTTTTGTTCTTAATTACAAATATATATATATATATATATTCAACAAGGGGTCGTTTTCCCTTTCTGGCGGATTACATTATGAAGCAAATTGATAACATAAGTTATTAGAATAAGATTGCTATTACCACGGTCTTCATGGTTAATAAGAGAACTAGGCTTAACTACATATTTTAAATATTAGTCTTTTTTTTAACTAGATAATATCTATAACTAAGTTGAGTTCCATTCATACCGGGCCCAGCACGGCCAGGTGGTTAAGGCACTCGATTCCTAATCTGATTAAGTTACTTTCGATATATAAAATAATTTTGGATGATTCTAGTGAAAGTATTATCTTCTATTGAATTCTTATAACCTCGTTAGTTACTTAATATTTATTTATTGGAATAAATTAACAAAGAATCAAATAAACTATGTTATCTAAGCAATGAGTTGACCATGCTGTGCCTACCAAAGATACATAAGACACCTGAGTTTTAGCGTCCTAAGCTCTCAGACTTACTGCTGAGCCACTAGGAGCTAGAAGAAGCTTATGCGTCCACTAGACAACATAAATCAAATGTTAGCTATTAGAATGTCTTTAAGAGATAAACAATCTGAAACATTATGTTTAAAAAAAAAACGAATAAAGCCACAATAATTTTAAATGTGCTTGCTTCATATAATTTAGTATATTGTCATCTGGATGTTTCTATTGATCAAATTAGAGTGGAGTAATTCGAAAATGACATCCTCGAGTAATTATTGGCGTTTATTACAAGGATTTTAAGTAGCTCACTGAAGTTAATTATTTTTCTGAGATAAAGAGAATGCTATCAGAAACACCTTCCGTCAAATGCCCTGTAAGTAGGACAAAAATGGCTAAAATAATCGAATATTATCATTGTGAATTATTTGTTATTGAAGGCTAAAATGAATTAAAATTACTTCTCTCAGAACAAACTGAGCTATAAGAGAAGATATACATCAATCATCAGATGTTGGGATATCATTATATTAACTTTACATGACATCTAACACAACTACTGTGGTGACAGCGAATGCAACATTGCTCATAAGACAAGTTTATTGATAAAACTAGTAATTAATGAGTCTTCGAACATTTGTTTAGGCTTCAAATTAGTAAGAACAAAAATATTAATTACCACAGTGTTAAGATTGATGAAAATATTTTTAAATGTAATGTACCCCTGATTCATTACATGATTAATAAAATGAAATCAGCATTTGATATATTTTAACAATTCACTAGTATAAAAAGTAATAATTATAGTTTATGTCCTTTAATATTTTCCGATAGGATTTGTTTTAATTTCACGCAAAGCTACTCGAAGGCTATCTGCGCTAGCCGTCCCTAATTTAGCAGTGTAAAACCAGAGGGAAGGCAGCTAGTCATCACCACCCACCGCCAACTCTTGGGCTACTCTTTTACCAAAGAATAGTGGGATTGACCATAACATTATAATGCCCCATGGCTGAAAGGGAGGGCATGTTTGGTGAGACGGGGATATGAACCCGAAACCCTCAGATTTCGAGTCGAACGCCTTAACCCACCTGGCCATGCTGGGCCCTATAAACAAGTGAAAAGAAAACTTTATAATACATACTAACAAAGCATTAAAGGCAGAGTTTCATAATATTCATGATTTTTTTTTTATTCTAGAAATAGTTTAGTTTTAATGAAGTTACAAACCACAGACACTACCCTTCTGTATATTTCAGTTACACATATTCGAGAAAGAGAACATATCACAGTTGTTAAGTGCATTTTGCTGTTGTTGTTTTCTTAAGGTTTTCCAAAACATTTGCAGTCCAATTATAAGAAACTATTTTTTCGGGAATTTATACTCCTGTTAAATGATGCAAAACAATAAGTAAGGACTCGATGAAAGATGTCTCCATAAAGTGATTGTTGTTCACGTTCATTTAATATGATGACAAACCGAAAATACATAAAATACCATTATTTTATTCCGAAAGGTAATAATACGAAGGAGATACAATGTAAACGTACAAAAGAAACAATGACACTTCTGTTTATTGATCTTCAAAACAATTACAGCTCGATAGGCTGGTCAGCTTTCACATCTCTGGAAGGTAGAAAAATAAAGATTAGAGGTGAGTTTATTCTACAAGTTAACTTGCGAAGGTGTCAGTACAGAGGTGGTTTTACAAAATAAGTTAGAAACTGTAACATGAAACATGAAAAATGATAAAAAGAGAGAGAAAGAGATTGTAATATGTATTCTTTTTCAGACCTTCTAAATGCGTGATTACTTATATACAATTCATAAAATAACATACCTGGTTTCAATTGTACGATTGATATAAATGATATCCATAGTATTGGATGACTTAATAGTGAGAAGGGTATTTCTGGGTAACGTACTTGTTGGTGTCATGGTGATGAGGAGTATACTTGTAGTTATCATGGTGGTGAGGGTAGTATTTGTGAGTATCATGGTGGTGAGGGTAGTATTTATTGGCATCGTAGTAATTAGGGACATGCTTATAGGTATCGTCATGATGAGGGTAGTATTTGTGAGTATCATAGTGGTGAGGGGTATTCTTGTAGGTATTGTGGTAGTGAGGGTAGTATTTATGTGTGTCGTAGCTATGAAGGTAGTATTTTGGGGCATCGTGATAATGAGGGACGTATTTGTGGAACCAGCTATAACTGTATGGTTTCTTGTAGTAATGTCCATCATACTGCTGTTTTCCATTTTGTTCACCATAATTATGACTCAGGAAACCAGCCATGGTAGAGAAAAACAGAGTTACAAGCAGGGCTGTGAACTGTGAAAATTTATGAAGAAACATTTTTATAAACAAACACATGAATAACGTTATCTTTATTAATTTTTATTGTATTAATAAGCTAATTAAGTTAAGTTATTTGTTAACATTCTCTAGCAAAATAAATGATTAAATAGAAGTTTTCATAACCTATACTAATATAATATATATAATTCATACATAAACAAAGACGTTTCGCTTGGAAACGTAAGGTTTAAAGACACTTGAAGCGATACAATTTCAACTTTAAAATGGAATGTACATATATATAATAGATTTTACTGTAAGTCATAATGTATATATATATATATATAGGAAACTTACCAATATTTTCATGTTGTTAAACGGGAATATAACTGTTTTCCAGATACTCTGCTTAGTATGATATGATTGAATATTAGAATACACCTTTTATACTTTTAATGTGACCTCAAAGGTGTATTTATTCATTTATATAAATATCATACAAATGGCGTTACAAGGTTCTGTAGTCATGGAAATTAAGATAAAAGCAACAGTTGTGTATTTCTAGAACACAAACCTTGGTTTTAAAATGTTAGCATAAATAAAAGCTGTGAAATTGTTTTAACACGTTTTAAAGTCGATAGATGTGGAACAAAGCTATATTTATTTTTTTATAAATATGGACGTTCGTTAACTAAGTAATTTTTATCAATATTTGTTTATGAGCTTTTAACACTTATAACTTTGAACTCGATTTAAATGTTAAGTGGGTCAGAGCTACGCATTCACACCGCAAGTATGTTGTGAATAATATGTGTCAGTTTAAACAATAATAAAAATACGATTTTTCTCAATATATTAAACATAATGTGCACCTGATTTAGAACACTGTTTATAAGCAAATAATGTAGAAATGAAGAGAATAATTGTTAGTAATATTGAATGAGATGTTGACATTAAGAATAAATGTTCGAAAAATGTATTTTCAAAAATCGATCCTAAAAGTTCTGCTAACTTCCTTTCAACATTAGGTCAATAGAAATGCAGAACTTTAACTAACACTCAGAAACCTTATTTAAACTAAAATGTGGCCATTATTTAACATCGAAATACATGACTTACTTAATATACTTTATAACTACCTGGTGTATCTGTTCTATGGACGAAAGTTGTGCAGATTCATGATTAACGAGATGTTATCTTACGACATGAAAAGTTGTTTCTCTTATACGTAATCGTAAAAAATCCTCATAAGAGCCGCAAACACAAAATACAAGAGTTAAAATTTGTATTATCTTCCCATAGGCATAATAAACCTCCATCCACATCCTGCGAAGTAGTTACATAGGCATACAAGAAGCAACAGAGAGTAGTATTATATTTATATAGATAAGGAATTTCAAACCTTCATTAAAGGAAGCCAATGCTTAAGACCAGATGTAAGATGGAGATCTAACTGTGTTGTTTAGTTGGAAGGGCCATACCTTTAGAACTGGGATCACATAAAATCATAATTTCACAAGTTGGCGCCAAATGGCGATTGTTAGTATCACAATAGGAGAACTAAAATACATAGTTCTTAACATAATATTAGTTTGTGTACCACTGTTTGTTCCAGCAATTCACACTATTTTTTATAACGAACCGAATACACAGTTGAAATACCCGTCTTCCATACTATGAAAAAGTACACTGACAAGCACAACACCAACATTATTTATTAAATAGAATACAAAAACTGCCACGATTTCTATATTGGAGAAAGAAGTAAAAAAATGGAAATCAGATTCAAAGAAAACAAAAAACACCTTCCCATATTTTTCAAAACTGCAAATGAAAAAAGCGTAACATAACCATGAAAGATCAACATACTAAGTAGGGAAACAAATACAAAAAAAAATGTAAAATCAAAGAAGCCGTATTTTTAGAAATCAAACCAAAATTAAACCAATATAATTTTGTTTGTTTTGAATTTCGCGCAAAGCTACACGAGGGCTATCTGCACTAGCCGTTCGTAACTTAGCAGTGTAAGACTAGAGGGAAGGCAGCTAGTCATCACCACCCACCGCCAACTCTTGGGCTACTCTTTTACCAACAAATAGTGGGATTAGCCGTCATATTATAACGCTCCAACCGCTGAAAGGGGGAGCATGTTTAGTGTGACGGAGATTCGAACCCGCGACACACGGATTACGAGTCGAGTGCCTTAACCACCTGGCCATGCCGGTCCAAACCAGTATAAGGGAACACCTTTATTCCTATGTTAATTAATAATCTAACATCTGACTGCAACGGTCAGTTGCAAACTCTATTTATTAGACTCAAGATGAACAAGAAGATCGAAACGTTTTCTGTACTTAAAGATTTAATACCCACACGAGCCGTTTTTATGATACAATATCCGTCTCCCTTAAGTTTTACGACTGCCAGTGAACCACAATATGGCTGGCCACCATAACCGAAGGGGGAGAGCATTTTTCTATATATACCACACTTTATTTAGTTTGTACACAATACTTTAAAAATATTATATAAATTTAACATCACTAGTCTTCCAACACTGCGTGACAGTGTTAGGAATTCCCATTTCCCAATTTTTTCTCAAGGAATGTGGTTCATAACACTCAAGTGTGAGCGTAATGAACAATACATTGTATAAATACAATGCACCTGAGAGTTAAGAATCAAATAATACCAGAATACATTACAAACTGTACTTCAAACACATCAAAAATTTTCACGTTCAGAAAAATGACCATTTAGATATTAGCCAAAACAATGACCAACAATCTTACAGTATTGAATGGTCATTACTTATCAAACAAACTGTTTGTCATGACATCGATGTCAAATTTAAACCTTTGATCCTTTTGGCTTTATTCGTGACTGACAGTTCAGTGATGTATTATACGAAATCTGAACATTTTATTTTTTTATATATATTACTTACGATTATATTTTTGCATGTTTGTTATACTCAAGTAATTTTTGACCGTCAATATTTTAAAAACAGCGTGTAAAAGATATCCATATTTTAATATTTAATATATCCAAAAAACCGAGGTTTCTATTAATCAGTTTATGAGTATGTAAAAGTCTAGATTATTGAGTGTCAACACTGTATTTGTCGTAATTCGTTTTCTTTAGAATCTACATTCATACAAATATAATACTACTGTGTGTTGTATGTCCATGTAACTACTTCGCAGGGTTTGGATAACTTGGTATAGAAGTTTATTATGGAAGTCTAGAAAAATAAGCATAAAAAATTTCCACTTGTGGGTTTTGCGATTTTTATCACTATTTTACCTCCTGTTTGTTTGTTTGTTTTTGAATTTCGCACAAAGCTACTCGAGGGCTATTTGTGCTAGCCGTTCCTAATTTTGCAGTGTAAGACGAGAGGGAAGAGAGCTTGTCATCACCACCCACCGCCAACTCTTGGGCTACTCTTTTACCAACGAATAGTGGGATTGACCGTCACATTATAACGCTCCCATGGCTGAAAGAGCGAGCATGTTTGGTGCGACGGGGATTCGAACCCGCGACCCTCAGATTACGAGTCGCACGCCTTAACACGCTTGGCCATGCCGGGCCCTTCACCCCCTGTTCATGGACTTTCACCATACTTTGTATGAATGTTTTTTAACTCCATGTGGAGATACATAGAAATTTTTAGTTTTGAGTTTTATAATTTTTATGAGAGGTTTTGAATTTTAGCGTTTTTTATCACCACTTCGCTCCCTCTTGATGAATATTCACTTCATTTGGCATAAAGATTTGTTGGATCTATATGGAGGAAAATGTAAATTTGTGGTTTCAAATTTTGTGCTTGGCAGTTTTTATGGTCGTTCTTTGTTTTACAATTAAATATTAGGGGAGCAACTTTTTAATGTCCTAAGATAACCTGTTATTAATAATGAATTAACATAACTTCGATCCAGGAGACGTGTACTCTAGTCAGTATCTATTATAGTAACATTGTTGATATAGTCATTTTGTGAAACTGTTATCAGTTGGGTTAAATATAGGTTTATATTGTACATTAAATAGAAACATTATGCTCATCCTGTCGGTTGACATAATATTCCGGATCAGTGTTTAAGTAAGTTTTAAATTAGTTTATGAAGGATAAGTATTGATCTATTACATAAATATTGCAGCTCTATATCGCAGTTAATGTATTGAGTTCACCAATACAAAACTTAATGGAATTAGACGCCCTATGGGGCCACTCTGTAGAATGGATACCCCGTTGGTAGGTGGCATCATTTAGTTTCTATTCTATTTCTTATCTTCTGGCGCCGACATCATTTGGACAGAAGCTAGAAGAGCTAACTACTGATATTGGATTATAAGTATACTTTTTAGGATTTGCTTATATTGGATTAAATTGTCATTATAAACACGCCCTCACACATATATACATATCCTATATATTTTTCAGTATGAACCTCATTTCCACTTTGTGAACACAAAATGTATTTGTATTAGTGTGGAAAAATACAAATTTATTAATTTTGTGAAATCTGTAAACTGTGTGAATAACGACATTTTATCACATTATTCAGACTTATATACGTTTACACACAGCTGTATACACCCATATTTCCACATGTGTGTCCTTAGTCCAAGTGGCTCTCAAGATTTGTCAAATGACTGCGAAGGACACGGCAAGGATAGAGTTAAGAGGACTTCACTACTAAATTACTTGATGGAACTAGATATATTATCAATTTTTTTATTGATAAATTGTAAGCACCTTTTAAAGTTTATTTCATGTGTAGTCTGACATAAGCCACAAACGGTTGTTTGAGCGATTGTATATTGGTCTTTAAGCGAAAGACTATGCAATGGGGTTTTCACTTTGCCCATCACAGCTTTCGAAACCCGATTTTAATGTATAAGACCTCAAGCTTACCGAATTATTAGTAATATCTTCTAAATATTATATTGTTTGTATATGTTTCAACTCTAAGCCGATCAAAGTTTAAAACAACTGAAATGGTTTATTTGTTTTTAATATTATTGCAAAATAAAAATGAAATATCACAAAGTTATAAATACCAGCTTTTAGCAAATATATAGCTACAATCTTCAGAGTTCGTTTAAATATGTTAGACAAAATAGTTTTATAAATTGAAACAAAATCCTATCGTTATAAGTTTTCAGTTATGTTATGAAATATAAATATTATACAATATACACTTTTATACCAAAGAGTTTCCAAAAGACAATTGAAAATTAGTACAAGTTTAGATCTATACATTGTTTTATTGTATAGGAATTCCTCAATCAAGGAAACTAACAGAAAAATAAAGTGTAATAAGTTGAATAACATCAGACACTAAAAAATAGTGACTCAATTCTTAATTGTGTTTTTGTTTTGGAAAAGAAAATCGAAAGTTCAGCGCAGAAAGACAATAAAAAAACAGAAAACGAGGACAATGATGCTTACTTTGTTTTTTTGTAAAAGCGGTCCCTCGATCAGCCCTTTTAAGGTTCTGTTTTGTTTTGTTTTTGTGAAAAGACTGAAAGTTTTAACGAAACACTTGATGGTAATTAAGAATTTATCACAAGCTCAGGTCAACTAGGAAACTTTAAGTTAAGATAAGGTATACCCGTGCTGGATATTCATTGCGAAAGGGCTTATCTGAAAAACTCTCCCAATCAAATCACCGGCTGGAACCTTCACATTGGCCCGGCATGGCCAAGCGTGTTAAGGCGTGCGACTCGTAATCTGAGGGTCGCGGGTTCGTATCCCCGTCACACCAAAAATGCTCGCTCTTTCAGCCGTAGGGTTATTATAATGTAACGGTCAATCCCACTATTCGTTGGTAAAAGGGTAGCCCAAGAATTGGCGGTGGGTGGTGATGACTAGCTGCCTTCCCTCTAGTCTTACACTGCTAAATTAGGGACGGCTAGCGCAGATAGCCCTCGAGTAGCTTTGCGTGAAATTCAAAAAACAAACAAACAAACGGAACCTGCACTCAGTTATAAAATGTCTGGCGACAGAGTGACAATTTTGGTATATGATAATGCAAGCTGTAAGTACAAGGTGCCTTTAGTACTCTTCGGGAAGCGTTTAAGATACTATTTCTAATAATGTCTAATTATGTGAATTTTCGATTATCCGTACAACCTCCTTAATTAATCAGGATAATTGGTGTTCTAGTTTACTTTATTTTTTTTCTTTTTACACTATAAGTAGTCACTCATGTATCTACACCTATTCGGAACGAGAACATATCAGTACTGTTAAGTGTGTTGTTTTTTCTTCAGGTTTTCCTAGCTATTGGTTTCAGAATGTTCTTACACAATAACAAAATAAACAGTGTATTTTAAACAAATTCTAGTTGCGTTAGGTGTTGAAAGAGATTAAAGGAAAAAGTCACAGTTAAATGGATGATTTTTGTAAGTTGAATAAAATACTTATGATAATCAAGCTAAAAAAATAAGATAAAACATTATTTTTATTCTTAGAAAAATAAAATACAAAACAGTTAGGATAGAAAAGTATTAAAAACATAACAAGACTTCTGGTATACTGGACTTGAGACAATCGCAGCTCCACAGAGTAGCCGGCATTCGTATCACTAGAAAATGTAAAATAAATTTTTCATGAAGATTCACCTTAAGGCAATGAAACTGAATTTACAACTAATATGACAACTGTAACAACACAGATGACCTTATCAACTCAGTTATCAACTGTGACGTAAGATATCCAATACGATAAAAATATCTATCAACTTTTATTTCCCATCACCAAGAGAGAGTTTTTGACAAGCAGTTATTTAAAAATCTTATTAAGTTAACACTTATTCACACATAAGTAGCATTTGTAGAAGGACATAACTAGTTTTAATAGTATAGTCGACATAAGCGATGCCAGTAATATTAGCTGGCTTAGAAGCGAAAAGAATATTTATAGGTATCGTATTTTGTGAGAATCATAATAATATGTAATATATTTGTGAGTATCATAGTGGTGGGGGTGGCACTATGATACAGAACCATAGTGATGAGGGACGTATTTGTGGAACTAGCTGTATCTGTATGGTTTGTTGCAGTAATGTCCACCGTACTGATGTTTACCCTCTTGTTGGTCACCATAATAATGCCCAGCATAATAGCTCGAGAAACCAGCCATGGCACTGGAAACCATAGTTACAAGCAGGATTTCGAACTGTTGGAATGTACGTAAAACAAACCCATAAGTAACATTATCTTTAGAAATACCAAAATCATCATTCAAGGAAAAAGAAATACACAAGTTTCTCGTAATTTCTTAACATTTTTATGAAATATTTTCAAAGTTCTTTATATATAAGCTTTTGTTAAAGTTCTCTAACATTATGAGTTATTAAAGACAACTTTTCTAAATCCTTACTCACACAATTCACCCATAAACAGAAACCAAAAAAACGTGAGGTTTAAGAACGGATTTTTAAAGCTATTCAGATTACATTTTTAAACAGAATATGTATATATATCACATATTTTGCTCCAAACATTATATGAGTCTTAGTAATGTCTTCATGCTCTTAAAAAGAAAATTTACTCTTTGTTTGTTTTGTTTTTAATTTCGCGCAAAGCTACCCAAAGGTTATCTGTCCTATCCGTCCGTAATTTAACAGTGTAAGACTAGAGGAAAGGCAGTTAGTCATCATCACCCATCGCCAATTCGTGGGCTACTCTTTTACCAACGAATAGTTGGATTGACCGTAACATTATAACGCTCCCACGGCTGAAAGGATGAGTATGTTTGGTGCGACGGGAATTCGAACACGCAACCCTCAGGTTACAAGTCGAACGCATTAACCTACCTGGCCATGCCGGGACAAAACTTACCGTTTTCACAGTACTATGTTCAGTAGGATATAATGGAAACTTAGCAATTTTTTACTTTTATTATGACCTTATATATACATTTATTTATGTAAATATCATAAAGGGTGGTTTTACAATATAAGAAACTTCTGTAGTCATGGAGATTGAAGTAAAAATGAGTGTGCATTTCTAGTACACAAACCATGAATTAGTTTTGAAATATCAGATTACACAATTGAATTTGTTTTAGTAAGTTTCATAGATGGGAAGAAATACATTTATCCTTCTCCTCAGTTGTCACATTTTATCAACTAAGTAGTTTCATCAATATCGGATTATGAGTTTTTATCAGTTCCAACTTTGAACTAGATTTAACTGTAAAGAAGGTCAAAATTTGTATATGTGTCAGTTTGCTTTAAGCAATAACACAAATATAATTGTTTAATGATTTTAAAATATGAATATAGATATGCTGTTTAAATGTATACAGCAATTGTTGCATGCCTTGTTCGTTAATTACCGGGCACCATAAAATAAGGGCTTTGTGGGCTTGATCTACATTAAAGAAAGTTTATTCATATCCAGATACTTCTCCACTCTTAGCAACTTATAAACCTCTTTGGACCTAAAATTAGTCAACGTTTTTGCACTTAAAACACATTTCTTTGTTAAGTATAATTATAATTGTCTCATGCAACTTGTAATTCATGATACACAATGTAATGTTTTTGTTTCCTCATGTTTACCATTTGTTTGTTTGCTTTTAGTTTCTCGCAAAGTTATACGAGGGCTATCTGCGCTAGCCGTTCCTAATTTAGCAGCATAAAACTAGAGAGCTCGTCATCACCACCCACCGCCAAATCTTGGGGTACTCTTTTACCAACGAATTGTGGGATTGCCTGTGACATTGTAACAACCCACGGTTTAAAGGACGAGCATGTTTTGATATGACAGAAATTCGAACCTGCAACTCTCAGATTTCGAGGCGAACGCCTTAACCACCTGGCCATGCCAGGTAGGTTTACAACTTTATTGAATATCTAAATAATTTACTAGTTTGTTTTGTTTTAGAATTTCTCGTAAAATTACACGAGAACTTTCTGCGGTAATTGACCGTCACATTATAACGCCCCACGACTGGAAAAGCAAGCATGTTTGGTGCGACGGAGATTCGAACCCGCACCCCTCAGATTATGAGTCAAGTGCCTTATCCACCTGGCCATGGTGTGCCCAAATTACCAGCTAATGATGATTATAACGTTAGTTAATAAATATATTCAAATACCTATTTTCAGGTTTCGCTGAAAATCAAAAAAATTATTCCGAAACTTTCAAATCATGTAAATAAAAATGATTTGTGTTTCAGATCATGTCTTTATTATTAGACTTTGTTTTCCTCACCATGAATCCATTGCCAGTTGTGGAGGATTAGGCAGGAAAAATGAAAGAAGAAAGTATCGGTTGAAAAACTGATTGAAAAGATCTGGTATTATCCAAACTTAATGTGTAGTTGTAACTGGGAAATGACGCAGTGAATGGAGTTATTATTTAAATTTATTATGTTCAAAATACAATTCTTTTTGCTGAGTATTTAACATAAAAAATACATGTAAACCAAAATGTAATATTTTTAAATATTTCCTTCACAACGCGAGTATTTCCACTATAGACGAGGAATGATATATATAGCGAAGAACATTTCACTGAGAATTCTCAAGTCAGAAGTGTAATTAGCGAGGTGCAGACGGTGCAATGGCCCGAGACCCGCAACGCCTGGAGTTCTGGTCAGGTCTTGTCTTCTGAAAATATTCTTAATATTTATTACCTGGAAACCTTTTGAAATGATTGTTTTTTTGTTTCTTTATTTAGTTTTATCGGTTCGTTATTCAAAAGTGATATCCAAGCGACACTACAGGCTCTTACATAACACGGGTGGCTGAAGCCTGTTTCTAGCGTTGCAAATCCACAGACATGCTGCTATGCTTTTGGAAGGGGGGAGGGCAAAAATGTGAAAGCATTGCTTCATCTTTCATATAACTGTATCTAATCAAAGCCCAAGAGTTAGCGGTGAGTGGTGATGACTAGCTGCCTTCCCTTTAGTCTTATACTTCTAAATCAGGAACGGCTAGAGCAAATTAACTTCGTGTAGATTTTTGCGAAATTAAAAAACAACAACAATTATTTAGCTCCCTCTATCTTTCTGTGTGTTTGTAATGGAGAGAGATCCTACATAAGTTATTTATCTCTACTACTTCTCACAGTTTGTGCCATACCTGCGAAAAACACATCAGGGATTTTGGACATCAAAGCACCAACACTAAAACAGTTATGTTAACAATTATCTGCCTACACAAACATGCTTCCCAGTGGTACAGCGGTATGTCAAAAAGGACCTCCACACACACCCAGAAAAACAACAGAGAACACAGACCACTCAGTGAGGTCTTTTCATTCTTTAATCTAACGAGATAGTCATATATTTAAAAATCATGCGGTTTATCAAAGGCATTAAATAACCTAATTATTCGGTCATATTTGGAAACTGATTAATAATCATCTTTCACACATGTAAAGTTTCTTAACACTTTCGGTAATGTTTAGCCTAACCAACAAACTCCGTTCGATCACTCCTGAACAAAATTATACATTCGTTTAATTAAAACGAATGCATTGTTATCTGTATACTTTGCTAGGTTGGTATTGTTTGGTAATACAGGTTCACAATCACGTATCTGAAGTTCCGAAATTCGAAAATCTCCAAAAAACGAAGTTTTTTTTCGTGGAATGTGAAGCGTCAGTATAACACCCAACTCCACACCTACTTGACCCACGTCACTCAGGTGTGACGTGGCCCAGCCGCCCAGTAGTCTAACAGGCATGTCAGTTGTGTCTCAGCGCTCCTACTGGTCATACGTGTGTCTGCTGTTTGCTTATATTTTTCTTGCTTTTTATTTTGTGACTTTGTGTTTAATTTCAATGTGAAAATGATTATGGGGTGTTGCCCTGGATCCTACTGGGGTGATACCTTTGTTCTAAAATCCGAAAACTTCCGAAACACAACTGACCCCCAAGGTTTCGAAAAAGGGATTGTGGACCTGTATCAATTCGATAATAATTACCTTGTATCTGTTTTACGTTATCTTTTACTGTTTGTTTGTTTTGAATTTCGCGCAGAACTACTCGAGGGCTATCTGCGCTAGCCGTCCCTAATTTAGCAGTGTAAGACTAGAGGAAAGACAACTAGTCATCACCACCCACCGCCAATTCTTGGTCTACTTTTTTACCAACGAATAGTGGGATTGATCTTAACATTATAACGCTCTCACGGCTGAAAGGGAAAGCATGTTTGGTGAGACGGGGATTCGAACCCGCAAGCCACGGATTACGAGTCGAACACCTTAACACGCTTGGCCATACCGGGCCAAATCTTTTACTGTGTTTAAACTTTCACTAGTTATGTCAGAGAAAGTTTTATTAACTGGTAAGACATTTCTTAGTTTTATTGTTTTGAGTATTAAATTCTCTTTAAATACACTTCCAATGGTAACTCAAACAAGATAAAACCAGATCTTTTTCATTTATTAGGACTAACTTTTCAGTTATATTGTAAACTTTGTATTAACGTACATTATATACAAACTGTTGAGGAATCTTGTATTTTCAATCAGCAAACAATTACCAGGTTTTGTAAGTTAAGTAATTCATAAAAACATTGTTACAGAAAAATATTTTATTATACTTTATGAACTTCTTATTCTACGTAGAAAACGAAAATTTTAAAGCCTGTTATACTGAAATTATTCAGGCGAACAAATTAATAAGCTAATGCGCTTAGATTTAGAACATAGTGCATATCTTAGAACACTCTTCATATTGCGCGTTCACTATGAAGGAGTTATCGTGGTAAGTGTTCAAAGAGCAGCTCTTTCACTTTTCGTGTGGATTCAAGTAGTTTCTGAAATGATAAAAATCTTTAAAAATACATTGTATGTTAAGTAACATGATATCTATAAATAGAATGTAAACACCAACCAATGATTATTTCTAACACAGAAATCCTTAATCGGGTTTAAATATTCCACTGCTAGTGAGAACAGTTTTCTGAATTTATCTTGCTTTATAATAGATCACTACGGCGAACAACATATTTATTAATCGCGTCTTAATAACCTAGATTTGTACGTCAGGTAACTTAACTAACACTATATTAAATATTTTTTAACATTCTAGGTTATCGTCTTTTCTGACCATGTTAAACCAATTTTACATAGTACGTTTATTTGTTCGTCCTATGTATAATTTGTTACAAGTAATAGGTTTACGAATTTTTTAGACAGTGTTAACTGCTTAAATGTATTATGCAATATAATTTTTTGATCTGTAGTTTTAAAAAAAATATTTTAAAGCACACGATTTCTAAAAAAATGGTTTCGGTTTTTGTCTAATACCAGTTTCGACTACTATTGAGTTTTGAATATTATTTTTAAATAAAATATGTTTTATAGTTTGAAACTCAAAATTAATATATATTTAAAACGGTTTAAATGTTTTATTTGCTTTTTAAATTTTATTTCAAAATGAAATTGAAATATCATGAAAGTAAATTTTCTCCCAGGTTTTAACAACAATATGGTTGGCTAGTAGCTTTGCTCCAAATATTTTCAACAATAAAGTTTAATCTTTTCATTTTGATATAAAACCTAAGCTTATTTACTGTTTTCCAGTAGGAACGATTCGAAATTTTCTGATATTTTTAAAGAATTCAATACTTTACAAATGGTATCTTAATAAGAATTAATTCGTAAAATATATTAATTAAGTAGCATGTACTTGGATTTAACCATTGCACAATGTTGTTGCATATACTTTTATATGAATTAATCAATGAAAAGATATTAAAATATTTTTCCATTTTCAAAACAATTAAATTGCAAAACTTGCTGTGTTAAGATAATATGCTTACAAAATGGGTAAATCTGTAGATTTTCTATCTTTCAAATTTGAAACAAACAAACAAACTTTTATTACATTCTTAGAGTTTCAAAAAGTGAAATACAATTCTGCTACTAGAATGTTTAAAAAAAAAAACAAGCTGTTTTCTGACGTTTTCATGTAAATATTGTAATAAAGTTTTAAACAGATACTTAAAAAACACTGATTAATTTGACAACAGCCCAACTCTGTTTTCCGGATTTTATTTTTAAACAGACACTTAATATTAGTATATGACGGAGAGGAGCAATAAATATTCTACTTATTGACTCGAGAAAAAAATTGCTGTTACTAACATACACACATTAGTACCAATTTATTAAATGTTATAATACAAATGCCAGATTCATATAAACTTAGATATACTGTCATGATTTGCTAGAGTCATATAAACGTATAACAAATGTAATGTTGTGATTTGCCAGTTATATAGACTTATAATTGATATACTTTCATGATTTGCCAGAGTCACATTGACGTATAACAAACATACTGTCATGATTTGTGAAAGCCATATAGACTTATTTTTGAGGTAAACTATATATATTTTCATGAAAATTCACTCCCTCAGACCTATCACTATTTAATCTGTCTAGAAGAAACTAAAAAGATATACATATTAGAAGTTCTTGAATATAAGCTCAAGTTAACATTTTCCACGTATCGCTCTAACAGAATTCTTTCCAACGTAATTTTCATACTTAAATTTATACATCTGCCAGTGAATATTATATACTTACAATATAAGAGTAATTTTTCTTGAGAAACATAGTTGTTCATGTGCTTGGAAAAAATATTAATGACCATAATACGGTAATGAAGAAGTTCGATAGTAGTGAGGAATATATCTATGGTTGTGAGGTCACTGTGACAACAAGAATAACAAGTGTAGTGTCCAGTATAGTAATGACCTCCATTAATAATGAACCAGGTACCAATTACTGCGACAGTGAGAAATGCCGAAAACATGTTGGTAAGCTATAGTAAGAAAATTTGTTTGTTTTGGATTTCGCTCAAAGCTACACGAGAGCTATATACCCTAGACTTCCCTGATTTAGCAGTGTAAGATAAAGGGAAGGCAGCTAGTCATCACTACCCACCGCCAACTCTTGGGCCACTCTTTTAACCAACGAAAAGTAGGTTGACCGTAACATTATAAAGCCTTCACGGCCTAAATGTCGAATATGTTTGGTGTGACGAGAATTCGAACCTCAAATTACGAGGCGGGCGCCCTAACCACGTAGACATGCCGGGTCGTAGAAAGAAAGAAAAAAATAAAGAGACAAAATCCGTTTACTTATTAATGAAAAGTGTTATTATCAAATCTTACTTTTAATTTTCGTTTCGAAAATACGCATGTAATATTACTCTGTGTTCTATGTTTTCAATCACTGACATTGTTTTCTAAAAACAAACTACAATTAACTAAATATTTGCCCTTTTTTAGTTTATTTTAAAAGTAAACCTTGCATAAAAAACGGTCTAACTGTGTTTCATATCTTGATTTTTAGATAAGAAGACTTCGTTTGTAGTTAAACACAAGGAGCTTTCTGTATTAACCTCACCACGGGTATCGAAACAGGGTTTTTAGCGTTGTAAATATGAAGACTTACCGCTATGCACTCTGGGGCTAATTGAGAAAGAAGATAATAAATATTGCTTTTGATGCCAACAAGCATACACAAAGGTTTATCAACACAATTTATTTTGAACAAACAGTATGTTTTACGAAGAAAGAAGATAACAAAGGTTGCTTTTGATGCCAACAAGGACACACAAAGGTTTATCAATAGAATTTATTTTGAACAAACAGTGTGTTTTACAAATAGAGTCTATTGGGATCAGGAACAGTTGTGCGTACAAGTAAAAAGTAATGAAGATATCTCGATAAATTAAAAATTAAAACAATGTATTATTGGAAGTTCTGTTTATCACATATTCTGAAGACAGATTTTTTTTTCTGTTTCGTTCAAAAGTGCAAAATTTAAATTCTAAATTGTGATATTTTTCATGGTTTTATTTGGGAAATAATAAACCAAGTAAATATGTTTGCATTAAATTCGTCATTGATAAAAATGCTAACACTTGCTGCATTAATAAAATTGTTTGGGAAATGTCTCTTCCTCTCCTGGCCGAACTACATCACCGTAAGAAGTAATCTAAGACAAATAACGCTCAGAAGCTACTTTACACCTAAAGTAAA
Source organism: Tachypleus tridentatus (assembly GCF_004210375.1). Taxonomy (NCBI): domain Eukaryota; kingdom Metazoa; phylum Arthropoda; class Merostomata; order Xiphosura; family Limulidae; genus Tachypleus; species Tachypleus tridentatus. The sequence continues at coordinate 39,676,676 of NC_134825.1, read as the reverse complement.
TACCTGGATTTAACTAAATCGCTCTGAAATGTTTACGCATGTCGCCACAAGGAAATAAGTGATGCATTCAGAAATCTGAATCTATCTACTTGTAGCTGCTTTTGCAAAAAGAGTATAAGTTTATTCCAACAAATGCAGAGCACTGACTGCTAGAAAATATATTAACAGGAACATGGGTGAGATAACACCAACAGTGGTCTTTTTAGTAATACAATGAGCTACAGTAGCGAAACACAACCCCCAACCCTCTTAAGATGTGATGTTCTAATATTTTTTGACGTCGTGACATAACGGTACAGTAACAAAGCAGAATAACATTAATGAATTTTGCGAAACATATTCGATAATGTTACACTTAGTAAGATGTTTGTTTAGAATTAAACATAAAACAATACAATGGAATATCTGTGCTCTGCCCAACACCGGTATCGAAACTCGGTTTTTAGCAGTGAATCTCCAGACATTCCGCTGCGCCACTGGAGGGATTAGTAAAGTGAAGAGATGTATACGAATCATACATAAAAAATAATTCACATCCAATAGAGTGTGTGTTTTATTTTATTGGAACGTTAAGATAAATGAATATTTACAATATCAGTTGTCAAACCTACAAACTTAACTACATAACTGTAAGTTTGTTGCTATTTTTCTGAAACCGAAGTCTTTTTCAATAATATTCTCATTTATAGAGGAGTTTTAATTTTTCATTTCATAAATTTCAAATGTTTTCCTTGTCGAATGTTTGGCCTAAAAAAGTGAATTATATAAATTGTTTACTTCAAATAATCTGATTATTTCACATCTCGTGCTGATCTGCACACGGATTTAACTGTCCAAAATCATCCTGACAAACACTCATTGTTAACTTGTTTTTTTTAACGGATAGTAAGATTAGGTTGTTATTCTTTTAGTGGAACCACGACTTCGAAGTGTGGAATAATTTTTTAGTGGCAACAGGTTACGAACCATGAATTCTTCAAAATCCTGGAAGACTATTTCCTATGTATATTGTGCAGTTAATATAACATTTTTCCTAATGTTTTAGTAAGGTGATTTAAGGCTTTCATTAATATTTAGGAAACTTGCAGGAAATCGTATGAACACTTAAAAAAAACATTCCAAAAGTTTCATTCGACTGATAAAAATAAATGTCACACCAATATGTTTGTCATGGTTTACCTTAAAAATGAAGATTTATACGATACATCAGTTATACTCACAAACATTAAAAATCACTTTTTTTTCAGGTACCATTCCAAGTACTTTTTTGATACTAAAACTGTTAGTATACAAATCACTATAAGTCAGTAAATTTCTTAAAATGTTTCTGGTTCACGTTAATAAATTATTCTCGTTTATACCCTGGTGTGCAATAAATATTACGTCTCAAATGACAGATTTCAAAACAGTCAAATATGTTTCTGTTGAATTGGGAGGAAACTTGTAACCCATTTTTAAGTAACTCTGAAACATAAGTTTGTTGTGCTAGATTAATATGTTATGAAACACGAGTTTAGAACAAATCTAATCAATGTTTGATATTTAGGTACGTTAATTAATTCTGAGTACGTTAATTAGCTTTTTCTGATATCAGTTACAATTATTTTTGATTACCAATTCGTTATTATTTTAGTTCAAAGGAATACACTAAAGTTTTAACTAAATACATGTATGAGACCTGCATAAGAACAAAACTCGGATAATTATCTTTCTAAATCTATGTTGTAGTTTTCTTAAACAGTTTTTGTTAGGTACATGCTTTCTAGTGTGCACCGTTAATACGTTGGCTCCCACACGACCCGCCGGTGAGTCGTGCTCTATTTTCTTTTTAAAGGGCCACTTATTGGCTGGAATACAACGGCTAAATGTACACTCTTCCTAAAAAAAAAAGGTGTAAATGACTAGTGGAACTCTGGAAAGTACCGGAAAAATAGGCTTAGAGTCCAACGTGTTAAAAAAATCGATTTCTCCATTTATCAAATTTTATCTCAAATTGTACTTTCCATTTCACTTGACATTAAAGAATGTATTTGGTAAATATCTATTTATTAATTTAAAATAAGAAGTAATCACACATTTATAGATTTTTTTTTAAATTTTATTATCATCATTTACAAGGATTTAGAAATCGTAGGGAAATATATATATGTATGTGTAAAGAGGACGTTATGGATAAGAGGAATATAGGATAATCTCTGATGATGTTTTTCAGGGTAACAACATCAGCACTTTGCATCTAGCAAAATAAGAAAAAAGGAAGAATTAGAACACAAACCTAGATATATATATACATATTAGAACACAAACCTAGACATATATATATGTATATTAGAACACAAACCTAGATATATATAACATCACTGAAACAATTTTAATACTAATTTTATTCTTGTAGTAAACTTCAGCCTCTTTATTGAGGGAAACATAAACTGCAGTTCATAAAATTTAGCTCAGTTTATAGTAAAATAATTCTTAAAACCTTATTTAAATATATATATATATATTCACTTGTACAAGAGATAGATAAATACTGACATTGTTCTGAAAGACAAAAATATAAAAGCACTGTATTACTATGTTATTTTCGGTATAGTTACCTGTAAGTTTAGAAATAATATGGATAGCCATAGTGACGAAGTCCGAAATAGGTGGGAGCGTATTTATAGTTGTAACTGTAGCTGTGACCATAAGGATAACCGCCGTAGTATCCACCGTAGTAATGGCCAACATGGTAAGGATGGCGATAACCGGCCAAAGCGGTTGCGACCAGTGCCAAAAACAAGATTGCGAGCTGTAATAAAGCAAAATAAACAGTATCTAAATCAAAAGCTTATTTCATGAGAATATAACGTTTTTATTCAGTGTAGCCATTTTTTTTTTGAAAATGTGAGTCCATATTCAAACAGTTTTCTGTTATCCAGAGCTTTTAATCTCATTCTGTTGTAGCATTGTAGCAAGTTAACTTAATGTTACATTTATAATAGCTCATTTTAAGTACTTGCTTTCTAACATCACAAACTTAGAGTAAATATTTATTTTGTAAATCCATCTAAATTGATTTTAATACGTTTAACAAATAAAATACACATGATACAACGAAACATTTGTTATGTTGGTTGGTTGGAAGATACTAGGACTAAAAAGGTTCAATAGGCTTAACTTTTATTGAAACGTTGACTAATAAACTTACCACAGTCTTCATGATGATGAAAATTTGCTTGTGGAATTGTTTGTTCAAGAAGCGAAAGATAAAAATGCAAGATCCTCTCCGACTTTTATACTCTGCAACAAAACAAAAAAACTACGATAACAAAGAATTTTTAAGGTCGTCTCTGAAAAGTAGAGTTTTCTTTTTGAAGGTCTGCTTTTGGGAGTGGTCAGTTTATAGCTGATCATTCTTCTCACGCTAAATGTCCGCACCCTCTAATTTAACCAATCAAGAAAGATTCTTTCTCACAAAAAAAAAGGTCTCTCTCGTCCCATTCTGGAACATTCTTCCCCAACATTAGACTCCTATAATAAATAGTGAATGGATTATATAGGTTAACATCACGGATATAAAATATCACAATTCAACCCTTTCAAAACTACTGTTCGAAATAAATAAATGCACAAAGGGAAGTATGAAAATTGGCTTTCCTCAGAAATAGGAGGTTGTATCTACTCGAAATGAAGAATTTCATAGAGATAAAACGTTAATAAAGAAAAACTTAAATTACAAGATTATGTCTGTAAATATAAGTTTCGTTCTCATTCGTACTCATGTTTCTTATGAAGTTTGTTTCCTTCTTCTTTTATTCTGGAATTATCTCATATTAACGGTATAATACTAAATGTTTGTTACTTATTGTTTCAGTAAAATAATTCAAGGTATTGTAACTTTACTTTGATATGCTCTCACTTATTGTTGAGCTTATGCAAAGTAAAAAAAAAAAAAGATATAAATTTGTATATAATGAGAAGCGGGACACGATATTTTGTCTGAGTAACAAAACTAAAGCCACCAACACCCAGAGAAAAATGTCTAACCTTAACCTATTGATATTTTCAATTATCTAGTTTTCGGCCAATATAAATATTGTGAAATTAAACAGAAATGTGCTTTTTATATTCTGTTTGGTATTGTAAAGTATTTTTATCTGTAAATGAATATTAAGTTGCCTTAAGACAAATTTGCAATTTTAAAATGACGATGTCACAAAATCTCTGTACATAAAAATGTAATTTTGACATCTAAGACATAGTCAGTGTGGTACTTACTGGTATCCACAGAAGTATATTCTGCAGAATAGTAGGATTTTGAAATGTTTAAAAAATAAATAGATAAATGTTTAATAACTGACTACAGTGCAGTTTTCACGAGGGAAAGAAATAATGTTTTTTCTTTGTCACAAATACATTCAAATAAATATTTTAAAATTATGTATATATATATATCTGTGTGTGTGTGCGTGTGCATGAGTTTATATTTATCTCTATGTGATGTAGCCCTTTTATTTGCATTATGAATTGATGTTTGCAACTATTACGTGTTTATGTATTTATTGTATATTTATACATTTGTTAACACTGTTTCAAATACCATTTATAGATGGGTAGTGAAGTCGCCTTACATTTAATTTCTTGACAGGCTAAAATTATCTCATTAGCTTCTGTATGAAGAGAATTAACGTCATGTACTTGCCCTTAATTGTGACCAATAAGATAAAGCGTGAACAGCTTAATCCCGCCGCGTTGAATGCACGTCATATACGTGCCCCTAATTTTGACCAATAGAGTAAAAGGTGATAAACATCGTCCTCCCTTATGTTCTGAATTCCACATGTTTATCAGATACTTAGGTTCTCAAGCCTTTCGTAAATTGCATTTAAGAATGTTTTGACTGTGGTAAATTCAAAAATCACTAATTCTAATTAATAAAATAGGCATTAAATATGCCAAAATTAATAATGAAAACTTGGACTACGGTTCTTTAGATAGACAAAGCATTTCTCACTTTAACATTTAAATTCGATGATAAATTGAATATAAACGTTTATCTTACATTGGGCTCTGAATTCGTCATATGTAATTTAATGTTATTCTCTGCATTGCTGGATTTTATATGCTATATATCTTATTACACATTGTAATTCGAGGATTATTACAATAAATAACACAGGTCTGCGAATTCAAATATCGTAAAAATTGTTTCTTAATAACTAATTTCCCTTAATTCAGCCAAATAGATTTCGAAAAAAAATTTTTCTCCCTAACATAAGAATTTCTTTTATTTTTTACAAATCGGGAAAAACTCTTACTTTGGTCAAATTATTATTTCCTTTACCACAATAAACATTTTTTATTATTGTGTTTGGGTTCTAGAACGATCAATAAGATTCTCACGTCGTGATTGGTCTAGAGAAACCTATAACCAATGGTTGTCAACGTTTTAAGCATAACAAAATATGACCCAATTTCAATGCAAATGAATCACTTATGTAAAAGTAATATGATGTCTTGTCAAAAGTCAGTACGTGATGGAGAAAAATGGAGATTATTTTCATAATCCATGGAGTTAATGTAGAGCATGTTAAAACCTCAAGACATTAAAACAATCACAAGTCTGCGTCATTAATAAATCAACTAAAGTAAACGTTCCAACTCGGAAGTTCTTTATTTGGTTGTTGTTAAGTGCCATTCACGCTACTGGTGTTTCTAAAGCTGTCATTTTATCTCATATTGTGTTAGAGTTTAAAGCATTTGACCTCAAGCCTGTGTAAGATTTGTAAATTTTAACTCTATAGCAACATAGCAATTCATAAACTCTTCTCTAATACCTAACTAGATCAATAAGGTTCAATAAAAGTATTAAAGATTACACCATGAGATAAATAATTCGGTAAAGCATCACCTTAACTGCTAATAACCGAGACTGTTAAAATTCGTGTATCAAACATAACTACAATTGTTAAAACACGTATAACAAAGTTCATTAAAAACACGTGCACATTTATATAAATATACAAAAATCAGCATTTTTGTTGCTCGAAAGAAAACCCGAGTAAGAAAATAATGTCTTTGCAATACTTTGCAGTATGTAGTTAACATCTTCCTTCAGCGACAGTAATTATTTATGTCTTATTCTTATTCTTTAAAGTTTCCTGAATTTTTGTGTGACAAAAATAATGAAAATACCAGACACAAAATTATCTTTCATAGACGTATTTTGCATACTTTCTCTGTTAGTCCTTAATTAATCAAAAGTATGGCAACTCCAAAAACGAGTTTCTCTCAGACCTAGTAACCAGTAGTTAGTCATTAGTTAAATTGCAGTAGCTAACGAGTTTGAGCTACCTGATACAAACTGTGATATCTAAAATTCGTCATCAGAACGTTGTGAATCTGACCTCGCATCTGCTGCAAAGCTCTACAGTCAAATATCTCGTAGATCTAAAATAATCAGGAAGCTGTTCAAGGTAACGTGAGTGTCCTCGTTATAAGATTGCTGTACTAAAACAATGTCTTTGTGACAGCATTTAATTACGAGTGCTCTATTTATTTACGTTTAACATTATTTGTAGAAATATTATGTGTTCCAAGCTTTCTTCAAGGTAATTATTACATTGTGATTTTCAACAGCACATTAGAGTTTAGAAGAAAAAAAAATATTATAAAGTTAGTAATATATTATGTTAGAATTTAGAATTACATATATTTAATCGGTATAATTCAATAACACACTAATTGAACTTAAGAACAGGAACTGAAGGAGATTATAATTCTAATCAACATTTAGTACCAAGCCTTAAAATCTAGGGTTATCTATAGTGGATTAGGAATTTTCCTGCTATCTTGCAGATTTAATGTTGTATGTTTGCTCTTTCTTCATAACAACTGATCTATAATGTTTCATGTACACGTCAACTGGATTCGATTTTCATCAACTTGATACTGATACCGTTCTATGATTTCACATAATCTGACATACTTTGTTTAAGTTTATCTGCTTATTTAGACACAAAATTACCAAGGAAACAGAATAAGAGACGTGACAGTTTCAGATGTTACCTAAACACAGAAGGGCAATTCGGGTTAAGGTAAGTAACATTTTTATTTTTTGCCAATACTTAAGGGGAAAAGTCCATCAAAGTATCACAGCTGTACTGGAGAACTCTTCACAGTGATTCAGTTTGTTCTTGTTTTCTTTATGATTCGCATTCAGTAAACCAGTCAATAGTAAGAAGGATGCCGACTTGGTTTTTCCGACATTTCTCTCTCTCTTAGCTGTTCTTTTGAACTCATATATCTTGTCTCTTTAATGAAAAGCATATTCGAATATTAATGTTACATAATATGTCGCAAGGCACATAGTTATGAAGGTACATAAAATACATTCGAATTACTAGTAATGCAGAAGCAATAGGACGTGAAGAATTGAACCATATGTACATGTGAGCATGCGACATCAAAGACTGAACCATGTACCTGTGTGCATGCATCTGTGTGTGTTAATATGAAATAATATTTAAACGAATTTTGTCTATTATTTTCGTATAAATGTGTGTTTTATAGGTTCAAACATATATATATATATATATCTAGCATACATCCCGATTAGTTTTGTGCTAGCCACTTATATGGTACTTCTCATAAGATATAATTATCCTAATCTTTTAATCTTATAAACGAAATATGTAAATTATAATCACGAGCTGGTGTCTACAGAGCAATATATCAGTTATAACGCGTAGTCTTAAAAAGCATTTTATGTCACGTGTTAACTTAGAAACTAATTAATTAATACTTTCAGTTGCAAGTCATTAAAAATGGTTTGCGTCTTCTCAGGTCCCGGAATGGCTAGGTGGTTGAGGCACTCGACTCGTAATCTGAGGGTCACGGGTTCAAATCCCCGTCACACCAAACTATTCAAAACAGACCAAACCCTTAGTGAGACCAAATTTTGCCCCCCGCTAGTACAGCAGTATGTCTCCGGATTTACAACGCTAAAGTCAGGGGTTCGATTCCCCTCGGTGGGCTGAGCAGATAGCCCTTTGTGGCTTTGCTATAAGAAAACACCCACACACACGTCTTCTTATTGTTTAACGAACATAGTAAACACGCCCAAAATGTCATGTAATAGAAAGGTGTTATAATTTAACTCAATACGTGGAAAAAATGTCAAAAACAGACAATAATATGTCAGGCAGTTTATTCATTCTACACCAAGGATGCTGAGAAAAATAAACTTAGACAAAATTATATTTTTATGAAACTGATAATCTGCGAAGCTTATTAGCCTCAACTTCGATGTTTTGTATCTGTGGAAAGTGGCCTTCACAACTTGTTTTCATTGTGATGGCCTTTCCATTGAATTTTAATGAGTCAGAATTACTAACAACTTAATCCATTTCATGGAAAGGTCTTAACTTATCAGCTATAATTTTAACTGTCTTGCTCGCCCCACAAAAATGTCCCTAGAAATACAAGAAATGTTTAATAATTTTTAAAGAATTATATGTTTAATTGAGCTACATATAGTTTTGCAAAACAGTTTCTGCAATTTCTATTTTGTTTAGGGTTTTACTTACCTTCAGCACATAGATATTTTTTTTTATAATTGAACTTAAGAATATACATTTTGGTATCTCGATTTTCCCTATTTACCTCGTTACTAACTTTGAATGTGGTTCTATGATAGTAATAAATAATTTTAGAGTTAGTGTTACTCACACTTTGACTAACCATTTTATGCTCATGAATGTTCTACTAGACATCCGATACTTATAACATGTATTTAAAATTAAGGAGATACTAAAATACAATGCAACCTGTGCGAAGTTTATATAAGTTTATATAAACGTATTTTAGAAAATACGTTTTGCTTTTAAATTTCAAAATTATGTCATCCTGCGTTTTAAAGACACGACCTGGATGTCTTGTTAAACACATCAGGCTATTTGTGCTCTGAACCATCACTGGTGTTGAAACCTAATTTATAACCAACGAGGGCTTAATGATACAAAGTCACTGTTATGTTTCTGACACAGTTTACCTGTGTGGTGTGTAAGATACAGAAGTATCTTTAACAGAAGGTTGTATTTACTGTCAAACAAAAATTCCATAAATTCTCTATTTATTTTCAAAAGAAATAGAATAAAAATAACGAAATATTAATGACAATATTTATTTCTTAGATCTTCAGAAGTAAATATTTTTATCATAGGAGTCGCTAGACATTGGCACACGGGATTGATATCATATTCGAAAGGCCAAAAATTCTCGCACCTATGGACACAGGCCTGGCAAGGCTAGGTGATTAAGGTACTCGACTCGTAATCTGAGGGTCGGGGGTTCGAATCCCCATCACACCAAACATTCTTTCCCTTTCAGCCGTGGGGAACTTTATAATGTGACAGTCAGTCCCACTATTCTTTGGTAAAAAGAGTAGCCAAAGAGTTGGCAGTAGATGGCAATGACTAGCTGCCTTCCCTCTAGTCTTACGCTGCTAAATAAGGGACGGCTAATGCAGATAGCCCTCGTGTAGTCTTGCGCTAAATTCAGACAAATTAACCAATGGACACCTGAATTCCACTTCTCTTAAGCACCTAACGGCGTCTATGGTTTCTATTAATAAATTCAAGTCCTACACTTAAAAAAATAATTATTCAACGTTTCATTATATATATATATTGATCTGCACTTACACTTTAACGTTTCTGTACAAAGATTTATTAAAAGAAGAAAACACTAAAAACTGTGTATTTTATAGATAGAAAATTGAAAGAGAGCATTCTTAGCGACAGTTAATATCTAATAGATCCGTTAGAAGGATAAAAACATTAGAAACTTTAAGAATGTGTTTGCTTATATCACTGTGTTATTGGTCTCTCTGTTAACACATGTTTTGAAAAGCATGTATATCTTTCAGGAAGAAACTGATTTTTCTTTATAGCCTGATCAGTGTTTGAACCATGATCTCGTGTTATAATTCGTCTAGCATTTTAACAGAAAATACATTTACTGCCAAGGAAGAAGGAAAAGGTATTGATATCACCTGACCTTCCCACGTCGCAACAAACATGATCAAAAACCAATAAATCGACTAAGGCTGACTGTTTACTTAAATGGCCTTTTTTAAGCATAACAGATCACTGAACCAGAAGGTTGGTTCACATCCCGTTCTCACAAAAAAATGTTCCAGTATTTTGAGGTGGAAACAGTGACGAAAAACAAGATTTACAATCAAATCCTTTTATTCAGTCAGCCAAGAGTTGGATGTGGCTATGCTTGTGTGTAAATACCCCTTGAGTAGCTTTGCGCGAAAATTCTGAGTAAAGTACTTAAAAGCTATCTTCGTACAGCCAGATGTCCAGGAGAAACTAATACAATCAAACACTAAAGTACAGGAACGAATATTCACTATAATATACCATACTAATGTCAAACAGGAATTCAGCATAGCAGATACAATTAATCAACCCATTAGTCAATAAGATCATTCTTTAAATGAAAATTATTTTAACATATCATTCACTTCATTTCTTTACTAGCATACCAAGTCTTTTGAAAGAAAGCAATAGCTTAGATTAGTTTTAGTAAATAGAGCATTAAGTTTCAATAACTGAACACCAATCAATTTACTGAAATCAATTTTACAGCTAAGTTGGCTATTATGTTTCTTGTACAATTTGTTGAGGCTCTTTAAAAATTTAGAACGTTACTGATTATTAATTAGGTTTCAAGAACCTTCATAACTAAAGCACGTTACTGATTATTAACTAGGTTTCAAGAACATAACTAAAGCATGTTAATGATTACTAACTATATTTCAAGAACCTTTATAACTAAAGCACGTTACTGATTATTAACTAGGTTTCAAGAACATAACTAAAGCATGTTAATAATTACTAACTATATTTCAAGAACCTTTATAACTAAAGCACGTTACTGATTATTAACTAGATTTCAAGAACATAACTAAAGCATGTTAATGATTACTAACTATATTTCAAGAACCTTTATAACTAAAGCACGTTACTGATTATTAACTAGGTTTCAAGAACATAACTAAAGCATGTTAATGATTACTAACTATATTTCAAGAACCTTTATAACTAAAGCACTTTACTGATTATTAACTAGGTTTCAAGAACCTTCATAACTAAAGTACGTTACTGTTTATTAACTAGGTTTCACGAACCTTTTTTGTTGAACTCCTCTCAGCACATTTGTCTTAGTTTATAGAGAGATTTCTTCGTAGTAAACAAGTAAAACTACGGATTTAATGACAATGTTAGACTTAAAAATGATCATAGCTATAAAATTGTTGTAAATAATAAAAATAAGTGACTGCAAGCTAATAACCAAACTATACTTATTTGAGAGTTTCTCAAAATTAAACTAGAAATACGAATTTTTATTTAAATTACACCATTTTATATTTTTTATGCAATGTGTATTTAAAGTCCTTATAGTCACCTTGTAGTTATTGTTCAAACATGCTCGCCCCTTCGGCCGTGGGGGCGTTACAAATGTCTGTCAATTCTACTCTTGCGCGAAATTCCAAAAACAAACAAAACAAGAAACTTATTTCTGTTTGTAAATGAGTTTACATTTGGACATTCAAGAAGAAACTGTATTTTTTATTAATTTAATTTTAACGTTAATGTGTCCAATAAATATTTGTTTTTGCATTTAAGATTTATAAAGTGTGAAAATTAAGAATCGTTGTTTTATGACGCAATAAATGATAAACTTTATTAGTTGATTCAAGCGTCTAGTTTCGATTAAACAGTCACTGTCGAGGTTTAAATAAGTTTCAATCTTCATAAGTCTTACCTACAAAATCAAATATTAGATATATTGATGTTGAAATAAACAGTATGATATCGCATATTTTAGCTTGAGGCTCAGAAGTAATTAAAACGAGGCTTAATTTGTGTCACAGAAACTAGTCGGCTGAAATAACAAACAAGGTTCATCTTTTGTTGTGCCAAAAACTTCGCTTTCGTGATTTACTTATAATATACAGTAGCTCAGTGCATCTTAAAATAAGTCAAAATGTGTGAACTTCCATTTTTCAGACTAAAAAAACTCATTGCATCAAGACGACAATTTTAGGAACTGTTGCATATTTAATAATACATAATACTTTTAATACAGCGCTAGCTTTCTATTGTTATTTGAAAACTGGCGAGTTAACAAGAGAAAACTAATCATATTTCACTGCTATCTCTTATTTTTAAATACTTTCATAATTTACTTAACTGATGCTAATAGCTTTAACCATTTAAATTATACCGTGACGCACTGATAAAAGTTAACCAAAGTTCTATAATACCATGAACTTGTTTTTTCTAAATATTTTAAGGTGTCTAATCGGTGTGATACAGGATGAAGACGTATTTTTTTTACTCCTTTACTTAATATGTAAGTAACTCAAGTAGACCCGATTCTCTTACCTTATAACTTTCTTTAGGTAGCCAAATGTCTCGTCGTATAATTAGTGACGCGCATGAATGGATTAACGAGATTCCCACTGTCTCTTATCTACTATATTCCCACTGTCTCTTATCTACTATATTCCCATTGTCTCTTATCTTCTATATTCTCACTGTCTCTTATCTACTATCTAGCGAAACCATAGCCAAGGGAACGGGCTTGGAGAAGTCAGGTCGTTATAGTGTAGTTATAATTAAGAGAAAGCTGTTCAATGTAATCCACATACAATAATTCACACGTTTTTAGTATATTTGAATAGAAAGGACCAGAGAACTAGCACGCTGAAGTGAGTTTCTTGAGATATGATACGTAATTGCATGTAATTCTAATTTATAGTTTTTATGTTAAAAAAACAAACAAATAAACACAGAATTTACACTGTGATTGGTAGTTCTTGTTTATATAAAAGTACATAACAAACAATTCTGGTTTAAAAATATTAAAACAAACGAATCCTTATGTGGTTTATAAAACATGTTCATCGTAGAAAAGTCACTGATCAAAAGCAAATTTGGTTGAGTTGAACATACCAATAGTTTAGTTTCAGTATACATGAGATCAGTTTGTTAGATTACTGATTAAATTCATCAACATGGAACAACAACAGTTGTTTTGTTTAGTATCACTAAGAGGAGCTAAGAAAGTACTCAGCACTCAGTATAGTATCATTTAATTAATTCACCCAACAGAGAGAGAGAATGTGTAACAAAACAGAAGCTTTGCTTAATCACAGAAGTATTGAATAATGTGTTCAAGAGATCAGTGATTTTGAATGTTTCGAGAAATTCTTGATTTGAATGATCAAATCAATTTTTTTAAAGTTTAATTGTTTTTAAACATAACAATTAAACCTGTTTCTTGAACTACATTAATAGTGCTTTACTTAAAGACATGCGCAATAAACTGCCGTCATTTTTATAGAAACACAGATAACGTTTGCAACAATAACATTTAGTTTTTAAATATTTCAATCATTTTTTTTCAGTAGGAATATAAGAGGATTAAGTGAAGAAATCAGGGAACCGATTATGGTTTTTAAACTTCCTATTTATTCCACGATGGTTGTTTAAACAAGAAACGAACAGAAAAGTTCAATACTTCCAGGAGTTTTTTACATTTGTTTATTTGTTTGTTTGTTTTTTAATTTCGCGCAAAGCCACTCGAGGGCTATCTGCAGTAGCCGTCTCTAATTTAGCAGTGTAAGACTAGAGGGAAGGCAGCTAGTCATCACCAACCATCGCCAACTCTTGGACTACTCTTGTACCAACGAATAGTGGGATTGACCGTCACATTATAACGCCCCCACGGCTGGGGAGGGCGAGCATGTTTAGCGCGACGCGGGCACAAACCCGCGACCCTCGGATTACGAGTCGCACGCCTTACGCACTCGGCCATGCCAGGCCAAATAAGTTTCTATCAGAAACTAATCTGTCAACATTGAAAGGTGCACAAAATCGGGAGACTTTTTTTTTGGGGGTGGGGGAACATCCACCAACAAATTTTGAAGACAAAAAAAAAGTGCACTTTTTTGCATTCTGGGGAAATTCAGACATTTATTTGCACTTATAACACTGAAATTATTCTTGTTTTTAATGTTTTTTTTATTTATAGTGGACTTATATTGCTGAGCTTGTATTTAAATTTATTATATAGTGTCATGCTCTGAATCAGTCCTCTTCTATGTTACGATCTTTCTCGCCATTTAAAATGCCTTTCACTCGATTCTCTGGTTGCTTGTTATTAATCACAAAGCTATACAAAGGGCTATCTGTGCTCTGCTCGTCACGAGTTTATGGCAGTATAAGTCCGTAGATATACGGCCGTACCACTTTCTTCAAAGTAAAAAACACGTGTTGTCCTGCACAAGTTTTTTTTGCTCAGTGTGCCTCAAAATTTATACACTTCTGTTTTATCTAGTAACTTTTCATCATCCATAAACTGGTATTCAAGGTATTCATCCATATCCTGTATACTTAGCTGTGGAAAGACCTAGGACGGCTTCACAACTAAAACAGCAATAAATTTGTCTTTCAATTAAATGCTCGACCCTTCAGCCATGGAGATGTTATAATGTTATGGTCAATCTCACCATTCCTTGGTAAAAGAATAGCCCGAGAGTTGACGATATGTGGTGATAACTAGTTGCCTTCCTCCTAGTCTTACACTGCTAAATTAGGAACGGTTAGCGTAAATAGCCCTCGTGTAGCTTTGTGCAAAATTCAAAACAAATGAACAAACAAAACTTTATGTTATAGTAGCAACACAGCTTTTGGCGGGCGCCTTTCCAGAGCAACAACACAAATAGTTAAAACACACAATAGAGGAAATAAAATAATGATTTCACGAAATTATGTTGTGGTTATGAAATAGTTAGAGACTACGAGTTATTAAAGGTAAGCCATTTTATATTTTTATAGTTTGCAAAAAAAATTCGAATATATTAAGGGAAGAGTCACTATTACATAATTACAATTTTAAATAAATATATATATATATCTTATTGCTGCTTATATCATAAAGTGCATTTTATTTTGCCTTCATGATTCTCAACTAAGCACTGTGCAAGACATCCAAGCATTATTTTATTTCCCCGAAAGAAGATAAGTAGTTGCCTGAGGGGTCACCTGCTTTAACCACTCGCACCATTACACAGTAATATGTTGTCTGTCAGTTACTCAATAGACACCAAATTACCTCACGTAAAAAGCGCTTAACGATGCAATTTGAACTACGGTGGCGTAAATATAACATGCACATAACATGAATAACGAGAACAATTATTCATTCTGTAGTCTACAACACAAAAGGGCATATGGTTTTATTTATTCTTGAAGCAGAAAACCTTCGTAGACACTACAGAAGTACATATATTCAGTAACTACGTTTCTATGTCTTCTCTTTATAAACAACTTAAAATAATGATCCAATGGTTACTTTCCTTTTGATAAAACAGGACTAATTAAAAATCTGTGCCTAAGGAGAAAATGAAATATGACCAAGAGTGGTCAGTAAATGTTCGATATAAAATCTTGGAAATAATTATGGAACACACAGATCATACACATACAGTAGCCAAAATATGAGTAATTACCACAAAATGGTCAGTTTTTGTTTGTATAATACAAAAATAAATGAAAGTTAATGTTTTGTGCATTGCAATTGCTTAGTATTTTGTATTTGTTTAAACCTTATTTTGTGCTACCAAAAGGTTATTAATACATGATTGTGAAATATTGTTCCATATTTCTGTATTATTATCTACATGTTAATGATCAGTGAAGCTGTTTGATTGCATTTTGACCTTCTCAGTCTCGTTATAAGCACACACAGCTTTAATTATATTCATATCGGGAATTTATGCAGACTAAGCCATGGTTGCATTTGTTTCATCGGTGTCTTTTTCTTTTTTAATATTGTTTAACTAGATTTATTATACTACTGGTATAACTGTCTTGCGCAAGATGAATACTTTCTCAAAATGATTTGTTCTCGATTAAATAACAATACTGATAAGAACCGGCTTGTACCTATCAGTAGTCAGGGTGCCGTCATTTTTGTGCGTATTTCAAACACCATTGGCTGAGTCACAACTCACGGTTGTATTTGTCCCCCCATCATGCTTAATGATAAATATTGCATGTTGATCGTGATGTCTTCTTCTTCACTGTCACTCATTGCTTTCCAGTAGATCTAGCTTATGGTTAGGATATGTTTTTAAGCCAGGGGTTCATTGTGACTGTTTTCCCGTGGATTTAGCTTGTTATTAGGCTATGTCTAAAAAAAAAAAAAAAAAAAACATACACAGAGAAAAACAGAACTCCAATTCAATTGTTCCCCTGAGGATTTAGCTTATGACCAAGTTATGTTTGAAAATAAGAGATCAATTTGTAAAGGCATGCTCTTCATATTGTTAGCTAGTGCAATATTTTTTTCTATTCTTTAACTAATTTAACAAAATCAGTTAACTGATACCAAAGAAACGTGCATGGCATATATCTATGTATGTATGTGTGCTGAAACAAGAAAATATTTCGAACATAAGAAATGAGAATTAAAATAATACATCATAACATTAATAACAGTATGTGGTAGAACCGAGCTGTAGTGAGTTTAAAATTACTGTTATTTCACAAACCTGAAGCTTGATGTTCAGGTTATTGTTATTATAAAGTTCTCCAGTCAAAACAAGCAAATGGAAAAATAAAAGAATATTAATAAAACAGTTGTAAGTATTTCTACACAAGAACGTTGTGTACTCTACTATAAGAAGATAACATTATGTGTTGTCCTACAGAATTGCCGGAACTGAACATCCACTTAGTGGTATCCAGGTTTTATTGCAAATTTTACGATGCTCTAAATCCTCAGAAAAAACAAAAAAAAAACAATTTCTGTGAAAGATTCGATTCAGGATATTTAAAAGTTAGATTCCAGAAGAAAGACAAAAAGAAAGAAAGAAAATGAACAAAGCTATTAAAGCCAACTTTCATAAGTTACATAAGATACAGTGGTGTTTAACACTGACATATATTACTCACGCACAGTCGTAAGATAACAAAGAAACTTTCTTTTGCATTGAACATTTACTCTCCTAAACTCCATCAGAAACAGATATGATATGTGGTATTGAGTATTATTACAATTACGTACACGATGCAAGTTATGCAAAATGCTGCGAAAGATTTACGCCAGGATGTGTAGTCTCTAGGTATTTCACATAACACTTTTATTTTCGAAATATCTGATTATTTGACCATTTCTGAGCTCCCTGTTGTCGAAGTCTCATTCAATCCGTGAACCATGTTTTTGTCATTTGTTTTTCACATAACTTCAACAAATACATTTTATCATGAAGTTCTACTACAGTTCCACGTTAAAAACGCGTAGAGAAAAGTTATAATTTGAATTCAGTTATTACTGATAACTTATTCTGTGAGTTTTGGTATGTTAGAAATGTTTGTAATAACTCGACTATGGAACTAAATGAGTCATAATTTTCTTTTTTCATAACAGCAAGCTTCCAAAAACTAAATGATTTATACTTTGTGATCGATTTAATTTCGTACCGAATAAGCATTTGAATTTTTACCTTAAAATCGAAAATTTATTTTTAAAAAAGTAGATTAAAACAGAAGCAAAAATTTGAACACATTTTATTCACTTCGTGCATCAGATGGAAAAAGAACGGCTTATTAAAATCTGCACAAACAATTCACATAAGAAACATTATCAAGTATCTGTAATGTTATTAATTTCCTATCAATAGGTCCAACAACTATTTTTCAGTAGGAAAATATTTCAATACCAGATTATTAGTACCTCGAAATTCTTTGATCTGTGTGATGCACGTGCGAATTAATTACCCATTAATATGTTTAAATTTACAATATTTCACTATAAATCACCAGAATACAGATGTTCTTAAATCTCTAAATATTTAGTCGTACATCAAATCACTCTAAGATATTGCATTTGGATTTTGTGCAAAAAATGACACAAAACATGTCATTAAGTTCGTTAATACAACACGAAGTTCACAATCAAAGGACTTTCGATAAACTAGTATTCTACCGCAGACAGAAATTTTATTTCTGTCAAGAAAGAATTGTTATCAGTAACTTTCACAAGCTAAAATACAACTTTAATCTAAAAGTATATCAACACGTCCCATGTGTTCTGTCATGATGCGTATTTCTGTCAGTTTTTGTATCAGCTGTGTTCGTTAAATTGTATAATTAATCAGTTTTAAGATAATCCGTCATGAATTTATTTTCACATTAATCCAAGCTGGTATTTTGTTAATCCTTAATCTAGTATGTTATATAAAGTTTGTATTTAATATTTTTCCCTATTCTATAATTTTACTTATAAAGTTCCTGTAGCAGCAAAATCTTCGAACAGATTAATTTTGTCCTTTCTTATTTATTATCGTTTGTTTCCTCGTTTATTACAATATGTTGTTACGATGTTACAGTTTTATGAAATCTCAAAAGTTACATGGCACGTTTACACGAAACTAGGCCCGGCATGGCTAGGTTGTTAGGGTATTCGCCTCGCAAATTGAGGGTCGCGAGCTCGAATCCCCTTCAGACCAATAATGCTCGCTCTTTCAGTCGTGAGTGCGTCATAATGTGACGGTCAAGCCGGTAGTTTGTTGGGAAAAGAGTAGCCCAAGAGTTGGCGGCGGTAGGTGGTGATGACTGGCTGCCTTCCCTCTAGCCTTGCAATGTTAAATTTGGGACGGCTAGCGCAGAACAATCGTCTAATTAGAGGAGTGTATTAAAATTAGTGTGTCTTATTTCGTTAAAAAAGTGGCGGCCTGATAAATATAGGAATAAGTTACTTCGAAGATAAAAGTTACGTATTTGTTTTTGAATTTATTTCTATTTCATATAAGCTAAAGTGTTTTGATATAATTTAAAGAAAAATATATTGTATAGTTTCTTAGTATCCTTAGAAAAATATTACAAAACCATTTCTTTGTACCATTATAAGATTTTTATCTTAACAAACATTCTATTGCAACCAAGTGCTTCAGATTAATAACAATCATAGCCAAAACTACGACCCTATCCAAGGTCTGTCCATAACTGACTCTACTGTGTTACCCATAACCACAAGTGAATACGTAGAAACACTATCGTTGTTGAAACTGAATATCAGAATTATAAGTGTCATCAGTGCAACTATGCAACTTCTGAGGACAATCCCATAGAGTACGAATAAGCAACAGCAAGCTAATGGAACAAATCATTATAAGACGTACGATTTATTAAGTCCAAATGTTAGAAAATTAGTTATCTAGCCATTCAATACTTTGATAGATTAAATATTCTAAAATTTCAGAATTTAACATATATATATTAATATAAGATGTTTACATTAGATATTCAAAAACCTTTTATTTCGTGTATGTGTAATTTGTATTTATTCCGCAGAACATAGATTTAGGTATGACATTCTGTAAAGTAATATGATTTGATCACTTGTTTTGAATCATCAAGTAACCTGGTAATTAGGGTGCTTGAGTCACAGCCGTAAAGTGGTGAATTTGAATCCTTGTCTCACCAAATATGCTCGCCCTTTCATCCTTGAGGCATTATAAAGTGAAGGTCAATCCCACAATTCGTTAGTAAAAGAGTAGCCCGAGCGTTGACGATAGATAATGTTGACTAGGTACCTTCCCTTCAAAGTATCAACTGCCAAATGGCCTTCGTGTAGCTTTGTGCTAAATTTGAAACAAACCACAACCAAACTGAATCATCATCGAAGTGTATAATGTTCCCAGTCCATCATGGTGATGATTGGAAACGTATGTTAAGTATTCTGAAGTGAGCTTGAACAGTGGTGTAGTATTTCTTTCATCCGCGTTTGTACTTCATGTTGCTTTGTAGCACGGCACCGTAGACAAGGCCATCTAGTTTTTCATGTTAAGTTTTTGTTTCTTTGTTCTTTTATGTATCTATTAAAGTGGGTAAAACATAAAATACCCCTCTTCAATGTTAGAGTATGTGTATGTACGTGCTTATAACATTCATCACATAAATCTGGACTTGGGTTAGTCCTTTCTTTATTAATAGCTTTGCAATAAGAGAATAAAATTGATATACGATAAACAAGGAAACATGAATGTGATCCGAATCGAGATAGCGCTGCTTGTTGTAGCAATTACGTTTACGTGCGTGCACCTATCTTACACACACAGTTACAAAGTAGTGTACTATGTATGTGTTTGTTTTTCTTATAGCAAAGCCACATAGGGCTATCTGCTCAGCCCACCGAGGGGAATCGAACCCCTGATTTTAGCGTTGTAAATCCGGAGACATACCGCTGTACTAGCGGGGGGCGTGTACTATGTAACTATGACCACCTGCACTCGGGAAAGCACGGACAACCCATTCAGTAGCTTTGTGATCGAGAACAACCAGTTTGTTTTGAATCTTGCGTAAAGCTACTGGAGGTCTATGTGCACTAGCCCTCCCTAATTTAACAGTGTAAGACTAGAGGGAAGGCAGCTAGTCATCGCCACTCACCGTCAACTCTTCGACTACTCTTTTACCAACAAATAGTAAGATTGACCATCACATTATGACGTACCCACGGCTGAAAGGGCGAACATGTTTGTTGGGACGGGGATTCGAAAATATTTTTAAAACGAGAGGAAAGAGGATTATATTGTTGAAACGAGCAATGCACGTGATAATACATTATTGTGATTTTTCTTAAATACAAAATTCTTGTGATGAGAATAATACTTTAGCTCCATTTTCATGTGTATTATTTGCTATTATTATATATTAAGACTGTGAAACATAAAACCGGCAAATGTTAATAGTTTTTGCAACAGTAACACAGTTCTCAATTAGTCTCTAATAAGTTGTGGTAAAAATATTTTACGTCTCTGTGATATAACCATTGCCTTACTTGTTGCCATTCCAGGTTCAACGTCTGATATTGTGGTTATCGTGTAGTGCACGGAAACTTCCTATTCATGGTGTAGTTACCCACATATCATACATTCTAGAGAATCTTCCCACAGTTAAGATGACGTCCAGCCTTCCTCTTGTTGGAACTTTATAACTACTTACTGTTCGCATCACTTCAGCTTTCTTCATGTCTGTTGACAAATTTCAACAGTTCATTACCAGATTGAACAATGATTCACTTATTTCAAGGGTATCACCGATGAATCCATTAACTGGTGGACTGGTTTCTTTGAATCATGAGCTTCTTGAGCATGTGGAATATTCTTAGCTGAACTTCGGTTCTTATGTCCAGCTAATTGACTAGCTCTTTATTATTTCTTTGGTATAGTTTGACCTTGTGACTCATTCTTAGAATACCGTCTGTTTTGGTTTATTGTCATCTACTGATTTCTAACAGCCTCAATTAATGTCTGTGTTTGGTGACTTTTAACTCCTTTCGAAGTAACTCTTATTTCCTAGAATATTATGTTTGTAGTACCTAACAATGTGTTTAAATTATTTGATAAACCACCCATACTTCCTACAAAATAAACAACGCTTATTGTCTATGATAAAAAGTCAACCAAACCTTATACTTAATCTTGGAGATGTCTTTTGAATCAGTTACGAACTGGCCAAGGCCCGGTCTGGCCAGGTGGATGAGGCACTCGACTCGTAATCTGAGGGTCGCGGGTTTCAATCCCCTTCACACCAAACATGCTCGCTCTTTCAGCCGTGGGAGCGTTATAATATGACTGTCAATCCCACTATCCGTTGATAAAAGAGTAGCTCAAGAGTTAACGATGGGTAGGGAAGGCTAGCTGCCTTCCCTCTAGTCTTACACTACTAAATCAGGGACGGCTAGCGTAGATAACCCTCGTGTAGCTTTGCGCGAAATTTAGAAACCAACAAACGAACTGGCGAACTTCATTCTAACGATAATAAAACTGTCGAAAGATAATATTAAAATATATTTTATTTAAACATTCATAAATATAAAAATATTGAGCTGTTAAGACAATTAAACAGCGTTATATTTTGAATTCACGTTAGTACTACAAACAAGAGGAGAATCTTCAATAGCCGTGGTAGAAATTTCTTACACATGATTTCCCTTTCTAATTGCAACATTTTTGTGCGCTGGCAATACCAAGCTTGGGGCGCGCGTATACCCAGTTCGATTTTATTACTCATTAGAACCTCTACCAACACACCCTTAAACTGAAATTATTTTAGGCTACATTAGAACAAATTAAACTATGAGACCTTGGGCTTGGTCAAATACATGAGTCAAGAGGATTAGACCTCCTAAATCCGAAACTGTAATTAGATTCCAAATTGGTCAAGAGATCTATGAGTTAAAAATTTGTACTTAACAAAAAAAAAACAAAGTCCGAACTGTTCTAAATGTCGCCCATTCTCGGTTAAAAAGTAAAATTAGTTTAAGTTTATCGGAAGCTAGAGGATTTAATTGTGATCAAAACGTGAAATATGGAACATACATGTGTTTAAGTTAACACAACATCATTTTATTGAATATTTTTCCATAAAACAGTTTTGTAATCGATAGAAATTTAGGTTATAAGCAGAAACATTCCATTTGTTAGGAGATCACGAAGGATAACAAAATAAATTAAAGACAAAAATAAATAAAAAAATCATAGCGCTTTCAAAAGGAGTAC
This sequence comes from Tachypleus tridentatus, assembly GCF_004210375.1. Classification (NCBI taxonomy): domain Eukaryota; kingdom Metazoa; phylum Arthropoda; class Merostomata; order Xiphosura; family Limulidae; genus Tachypleus; species Tachypleus tridentatus. Next base: position 39,654,046 of record NC_134825.1, on the reverse strand, counting down.
CTTTCGTCATTCAGGTTTCAAGTCCCAGTTTACCCTTGATGAAGAAAGTGTCATCTTTTGAAATTGTTTGTTTGTTTGTTTTCAATTTCGCGCAAAGTTACTCCAGGGCTATCTGCGCTAGCCGTCCCTAATTTAGCAGTGTAAGACTAGAGGGAAGGCAGCTAGTCATTACCACCCACTGCCAACTCTTGGGCTACTCGTTTACCAACGAATAGTGGGATTGACCATCACATTATGACGCTCCCACAGCTGGGAGGGAGAGCATATTTGGTGCGACCGGGATTCGAACCCGTGACCGTCAGATTACGAGTCGAACGCCTTAACACCCTTGGCCACGCCGGGCCATCTTTTGAAATAACTCAGGTTATAAATTGTGTTTATTTTAATGGATCAGTTGTAAACGTTTTGTGCCTAAATGTGAAAATTATATGCATAATTTTGTGTATTTTGACATAAAGAAGATCGTATTGAAAGTAAATAAACGGTTTAATCTAGGGATGAAATTCTACCGGTACTCAATACCAGTTCTACTTTTGGTGCTTCAAGTGAAAACCTGCTTTTTTTTTCTTTTGAAAACTTGTACCAAGCTTCACTAGTTACTGATTTATTTGTACGTATTTTGTGGAAGGTTACTTTCAATAACGCATGAGTAGGCGCCGTTAACTTGCAAATAACATAACAGTGACACTCCATACACTGAAAATTTGGATCCTGACAGAGGTGAGTACCACTAACTAAATCTATTGAATGGTCCAAAAGTGCAGTTAACTTGTAGATAATGTGCTAAGAACGCTTCATTGATGTTCTGACAAAGAAGAGTACCATTGGTTAAATCTGTTTAAAAATGTGTTAACAAGAAAATTTGTGTTGTCGAAATTTCAAGTGAAAGGCAATAAAATATACTCGTTTATTTATTTTTATTTGTTACTATTCTTAAAGGTAATAATAGAGGTTTTAAAGTTGGTTTGAGTTTTGTTATTTTTAGCTTGTACAAATTATTATTGTTAGTTGGCACAAAAAGTCTCAGATATTTACATAACTGGATTCAAAACAAGGACGGAAAGAGAGATTTATATCTCTTTGTCTTTTTAACGTAGAAAAATCCCCGTTTTGCCACGGGTTGCGAGTAACCTTCACTATTTTGTTCTCACGTACGTACCTTTCTGTAACATTAAAAGGACATCTGTTGCTGCACGTGTTACAACTGAGTGATATTTGTTCGTAGCAGAATGTATCTCGGCTTGGCCTCGGTGGCTTGGTACTAGGTAACCATCGACCCCAGCTCAGCCCGCTGGGTATTTCTCCTAAAGAAACCAAAACATGTTAGATACTTGACCTACTTTGTGTCAGAATTAAATAATTGTGAAAACCCGTATATTAAAAACAAACTGCATAAATTTTAGAATAGCAACTGGGATCATAAGTGTGAAGTGTAAAAACAAAACGTTCAGAAAATATCTGTAGTAATTAATGGTTCCTAAAGAAAAAAAATAAGACGTAAAACATGTCTAAGTGAATCTGTAAGAAATATTCTTTCCATTATAAGATAATCGTTGGCTTAAACAAGTGAATACCTCCAATATCTTGTGCGATTCATTTTAGATATTTACCAATAAGATGTCACTACTAACATAATGAAGAAATCATGGACAATAATGTGTGTGCGTGTGTGTGTTTTCATTTAGCAAAGCTACCTTGCGCTATCTTTTGAGTCCATTCAGAGTAATCGAACCTCTGAGTTTAATGTTGTAAATCCGTAGACTTATTGCTGTACTAGCGGGAAACATGGACAATAATAGTATATAGGTTTAAAGAACCTAATATTATGTGTATTTCGTGTTTGCATGTATGTCTGATATTACAAAATTTCATGAAAGAGAATGTTTTGGCTCTAATTTTCTGTTAATTTCCATATTTGCTTATTATACAATTTATTTATTTGGTGTACTGTTATTAAATATGTTGTAAGACTCAACAACCTTCTTTTCCTACCTACTTATTTTTACTTTTTTTAGCTAACAGTTAGCACTTAGTCACCAGACCTCTCAGTTATATATCTATATAAGTTGATCTATATTTATTTATTTTTGCTGAAACTGTTTTAGCAGATATCATGTTTGTGCAATGAAAAGTCACAAATGATCTTTATTATCAGAAAATTTGTGCTGTTATCTTGTCACCGGAAATGAAACTGTTATTTATGAAACACGGAAATAATATATTGTCATAACTGAACCCACTGGTAAGTAGTAGTTTTTCCTTTTTATTATTTATCCGCAAAAATGTGTGTAATAAAAGAACAAAATAATAACTGTTATACAAGCTGTCAAATTAGATGCGTAAATAAGGCTATAACTCAATTTTATCAGTTACTCGTAAGTATCATAGAATAATCGATTGAATATAGTGTTATTTTATCTCGGCTCATCCCTAAGCACTACCATGTTTAGTAGTAACCTGTTCTTAAGTGCTCTTGAAATTTTATTTTTTTTTTCGTTCTAGAGCTATTGCAAAAACTTCACTCTGTCTTTGACTATCTTGGAAGAAAAAAAAACCAAGCTGAACACTTTGGCTCTATAGCTAGTTTCTAATTATTTACTTCAGTAACACTTTTCAATGACATATGGAGACTCACAAGCTGTGAAACACTCGATAATGGCAAATAGGTTCTCAAATAAGACTATACTTCAATTACAGCGCTTTGCACGCATCATAGTGTAATAGACTGAATGTGGCAGACTTTTTTCTCGGCTCAACCCTACATACTAAGCATTATCTGGCTTAATGACAAAAGATGACCTGTACTTTTGTCGTTCAAAGTGTTGTTTTTTTTAACCACTTATTTCATGCTGTATCAACTCAAACAAAACGTTTTTTATGAACATTTGTTTGAGGCAATATTTTGAGCCCATTGACGTGTTTTTATATTGTCTCTTATAAACCAGTGCTTGTATTGTGTTTAAAACATATAGTTAGGAAATCAAATGAAACCACAACTAAGACATACTTTCAGTGTTATCGTAATGGTATTAGTGAGACTAGCTGACTTACCCAGTTAACACACGGAGTAAATATAGGGAATCCAGGAGCGACAGAGAAGGTCAGATTCAAACACCGACTTTCATGTCACTAAAAGTACATTCTTATATTAAATTTAGTGAGTTGGTCTGGTAGATCGCCAGTTATATGCGGATAGAACACACAGGAAATACATTGAAACCCCGGAAGATGACGTTTAATCTGAACCCTGACACCCCTGTGTCGCTGTTCAGGTCAACTCTTCCTCATACATTGAAAGGGAACGTATTAATGAAATAATAATATATACTTTATTAACTCGTAGCTGGGAATATTAAGAAAACAAAACGAAAGCTAATCTCATAATAACATCATCTAGAAAATACAATATTTGAATAAATTTATTCTATCAAATTACCTGAAAGGTATCTCAATGTCACAACAACCCAAAAGTATATATTTTTTATATTTCTTTAAAAAGGCTTCATATTGTTTTTTTTCGAGTCTATAATATAGTCGGTATCTACTTACAAGTTAATATTGTATTTATAAATATATATACGAACATTCGTAAAATAATATCGTTACATTTATATATATCAAAACAAAACAAAGTTCCTTTAACACATTAAGCTTGTATACAAATTTTTCGATAGTTACCAAGTCGTTTGGTATGATACACGTTCACCAGCTACAGTTCAAAATAATCCACGATACTGCTTAGTATAAAAGTACTCTCAGAAATGCAAGTACTTATCAAAAGGTGGCAGGGCATTTCTTTACGTTCATCGTCTAACAATAATTTTAAAATGAATAAGAGTCAGTAAAGTGTTCCACGATAAATCATAACGCTTTGTTAATTACTCAGGACATTTTCATAAACAAGCCTGTTTATTCCACATAACGCTAGACTTGCAAACATAAAAACATTTGATGATAAAATGAAACAAGTAAAAAAAAGAACTTTGATATAAAACATAATTAAATATTTGGACAATGTTTGAGGAGCTACAACATGCATGAAATTCATACAGATTCACCTGTAATTAAACAACCATCAGCTGTTCGTGGAGTATTAAAAATACATGCTTTTCCTTTAGAAGAAGAAGAAAACACTTCAAGTTACATAAACACCAAATTTAAACTTCATATTTTATAACATGATTTTTTAATGTTACACGAGGGCTTTCTGCGCTAGCCGTCCCTAATTTAGCAGTGTAAGACTAGAGGAAAGGCAGCTAGTCATCACCACTCACCACAAACTCTTAGGCTATTCTTTTACTAACGAATAGTGGGACTGACTGTCACATTATAATGCCCCCACGGCTGAAAGGGCGAGCATGTTTGATGTGACGGAGATTAGAACCCGTTACCCTCCCTCGAGCTTATCGGTAAACCAAAATTAAATACGGAGAAAGGGAGGCTTGCAAACGAAACCTAGTTACTTATCAAAAGCAACTAAATTAGCTTAGTTAGCTGTTCGACTTAGATGTGAACAGTCGACTAACGAGTTAGGGTTTAAATATTTCCCTGATATAAGTACAAAGAAAGAAGGCAGCGAAAGAAGAAGACAGTGTTTATTGTTATAAATAAGGAAGCCATAGTCCTTTATTCGTTTATTAACGTTCCCCTTTTCTTTGATAAGTGTTAGAAACACCATACTCTGTTAGAAATTCGACAAAAACGATCCTGTTGGATACTTTCAGTACTATTCGAGCAGCACAGTTAACAAAACCATAAATACAAAAACACAAATACCGTGAACTATAGAAGTAAATTGTGACATTATTACTTTATTTGTAACTGTAATAGTTTCATGTTTTCGTATGGCCAGATTAATCACGAAAAGACGCAAACACACATAAAGTACCTCACATTAAAAAGAGTCAGTTTTATGTCACAAAATAAGAAATTTATGAATTTACTTTTTGACAACACAAATCTTTAAAGCAGCCTTACAATGATTTTTTTTTTTACAATTAAAAAATGATAATGATATTGGTACTATTTATGACTAAACAATTTGTTCCTCCGTTTCTGGAACTTCGTGGAGAGTTAATAGGGGCCATCTGGGCTAACTTTCTTTAATGTAAAAATCACAGATTAGAGTAGCTACCCAATATCATCCACTACGAACTTTTGGGTTACTCTTTTACTAACAAAAATTGGGATTGACCGTTATGTTATATCGCCTCAACGGCTAAAAGGGCAAGCACAATCGACGACGTGATTGAAAATCGCGCCTCGAAAATTACGAGTTAACCACACCAACCACTACTCAGCAGAATCAAGTTCTGGCTCTGGTAACGTGGTCTACTTATCCAAGTAAAGCAAACTCGCTCGCTCTTGCTTTCATTATAATAGGTACATTTAGTTGTGCCATCTTGTGACTTAGTGTTAATTTTCATTACGCTACAGATCGGGTTTTCCTATCGGGTTTAGTTTTGTATTTATCAACAAACAAACAAACGTTAAGCAGTTGGGATAACTTCTAAAGTGGAAGTTTCTAACAAAAAATCACCAAAACGTCATAAGCACAAAATCTTGTCATACACCGAATCAGCAGTCGAAACAGAAAATCTGATACTTTCGACTATTACCTTGTTCCATCAAGTAAGGATAGGAAAAGAGATACGCAAGCTTACTTCTCGTAATATAAAGCATACAGTTACGACAGAAAGTGTTCGTACCCCTGCGTCCCGAGTAGGTTTTTGTTCATAACTTAAAAAGTATCACGATTAGGCTAATAGACGTATTGTGAGTTATATATATTATATTAACACACATATTCATAAATTCTTAGGTAAATTAAACGACAAATAAACTGTCTATAAACAAATAACTAAAATAGGAGGAGCAGAAAATGTTCGTACAGTTCAGAACGTGTAAAAAAAACTGATATTCCTGTCAAAATTTTGTTTAGTTTGGCGAAACAACTACATTATACCATTTCAGAACTAGAAACTGGGTTCATAATTATTGGAATTTAGCCAGCAAAAAATGTACTTCCAGCAATTTAGCGCCGTCTCCGTCATTATCTGCTTGGTCATCATGACGAACAGGAAACAACTGTCCAGTAATTTAAAAAACCAAATTATTGTAAAATACAAGTCTCGTGTGTCTCTTTCCGGTATTGCTACACAAATTAAAGTGCCGAAATCTACTGTTCAAAGCAGAAATCTACTGTTGCCAAGTTTAAGCTTACAGGATCAAATGCTAACCTCCCTCGTTCCGGACGCTCCATCAAAATTCCAGAGAGAACTAAGAGGAAGGTTATCAGAGAAATTAGTAGGAACCCTCGTTTAACACGTAATGACATATAGAAACTGGTAAGGGAAACTGGAGTTGAAGTAAGCACCTCTACAGTTACGAACATGTTACGCTCTTCTGGGTTCAAAGCATGCCGTCCTCGTAGAACTCCATATTTAAAGACTGTTTATTTAGAAGCAAGATTGAGGTATGCAAGAAAGCATGTAGATAAACCCTTTACCTATTGAAAGAGTATTTTTTGGGCAGACGATACTAAAATCGAGCTTTTCGGCCACAATGATGTTCGCTATATTTTCCGTAAAAAGGGGGAACGAAATCTTCCAAAAAACACCATCCCTACAGTTAAACACGGAGGTGGTCCGATCATGCTATGGGGTTCCTACAGCTCTTCTGGTGTAGGCAGCCTTTACCGCGTCAACGGAATCATGAAAAAAGAAGAGTACGTTGATATATCAGACACTTATATCAAGAATGATGCTTGGAACTTGCGGCTTGGGTGTCGTTGGATCTTCCAGCACAGTAATGACCCTAAGCACATATCGAAACACGTGCAATCCTGGTTGCAGAGGAACCATATAAGCATTCTGGAGTGGCCATCGCAGTCATCCGATCTCAACCAAGTTGAAAACACGTTTGGCATGAGTTGAAGAGCAGGGTTCATCAGCATCATCCGATAAACTTGCAAGAGTTAAGGACCTTCTGTAAAGAAGAAAGGAAGAAAATTCCAGTTGAGTACTGTCAAACGATCATGGAGGGCTATGAGGAGAGATTGCGCCAAGTAATTAACCTGAAAGGCTACACAACTGACCATTAAAGTAGACGCACGAACACTTTCTGCCCCTCCTATGTTTGGTTATTTATTTATAAACATTTTATTTTCGTTCAATTAACATAAAAATGTATGTAGATGTGTGTTAGTATAATATTTATAATATACTTTACTTTCATTATCCTAATCGTGATACTTCATTATCCTAATCGTGATACTTTTTTAAGTTATGAGGAAAAAACTAGTCACGACACAGGGGTAGGAACACTTTCTGTCGTAACTGTGCAAACAAACAAAAATTACTTGATAAGCATCAAAAGTGTAATGTTCTAATTGTCTTATAAAATTTATAAGGCAGAAGTTTATTTAGATGTAGTCTTGTCTAAAATATTTACAAATATTGTAACAAATAAGATCATTACTATTAAGATGGAATACAAATACACATATTGCTGTCAAACTGAGAATTGAATGCTATATTAAACATCTGCATTTGTAATTTGTATAATGAGACAAGTTATATGAACATTATGAACGATTTATTAGATCATCAAACAATTTTATCAGACACCTGTAGAAAGATGTTAAATTCAGCATTTCATTTATTACAACAATACCTTACCAAAACATGTATAATGACAAAATATAACGTCAACTTCTTCATAAGTCGTCTCTGTAACCTTATATCGTTCTTATTAAACATTTAGTACTTGGTTGATCTTCCTCCAACTGTTGAATATTTCTGAAAGGTAAGATGGCATGATGTCAAAGAGGTTATTGATGTAACTCACCATAATTTCATTACAACTTGTCACAAGAAGGCATTGTAGCTTGGCTCCAATATCAGGTTTTCCCATTCAATTTTCAATTAGGTTACAATACAGAGATTTTGCTTACGATAACAACCTTGCAACGTCTTTTTGGTCAAGATAGATAGTGGTGTTGTCATCTTTGAACATATTGCTAAACCTTCACCTAGTATACTGCAGAAGTATCATTTCCATATGATGCTTGTAAGAGACGCCATTAATGTTTCTTTAGAGGATATAAAGCGTAGTTTTTTTTTCCACCATGAAAAATAGTTGCCTAAACATGTACTGCACCATCTCCCTTGTGTTCCCTGAGGGAAAGACATTCTTCTCTCATTTGTTCTCCAGACAAACGAAGAATACGAATCCTACCATCAGATTTAACAAGCCGGAAACAAGTCTTATCTCAAAATATTACCCGTAGCCAGTGTCCTAACTGTAAGTTGGCATACTGTCTTGCCCAAGTAGCATGGTGACAGTGGTAAATTTTTGTTCATATCGGTTTGTAGATAATTATTATTGCAAAATAACCTTGTGTTGTCAGGCTTCTTTTCAGTTCTTCTGGAAGGAATAGGTTCATGCTATTTCTATCATAAGCTGTTGTAAGAATTCTTTAGAACTCGACGTGTCAATATTGTTATCTGGGGCAGTAGTTAATCAACGTCTACCATTAGATTTTCCTGAGAAAACGTTTCCTGTAGCCCGATGACGTTCCAAAATTCTGTATCCCTTTTGTTATGGCAATACTCGTTCTCTGTATATCATGTATGGACAGTCGAACAAATTGATACCCTATAATTTGTGGCACATGGCTTGGTATGACTCTACTCTGACACGTGATCAGTAACTGCTCTCTGTATCTAGACACCAACATCAATATAGAACAGTATGCAGCGAACATTTTGGCCAAGATTATATGTGTGTGTATGTGTAAGTATATATATATACACACAACATACATATGCATAAGTATGTTCGCTGCAACAAATATACATGGAATGTTAATTCCATTTAATGCAGTTCCATGAACTTATGAGTGAAAGAAAAGAAGAATATGTAATAATGTGCCTACCACACTACATCTGCTTCATCTAATACGATGAGACCTTCCGCTAACGCTAGAACTCTTCAGACCAGCTGGGAAATTACAGAGATAGTAATAGTCTAAGCGATATTCGTATTATCAGTTTAATTTCATGATCACTTTACAGTGGCACAGCGGTATGTGTGCTATATAAAACGCTACAAACTAGGTTTTGATACTTGTGGTCGGCAAAGCAAGGATAGCTCATTGTGCAGCTTTGTACTAATATCAAATAAACAAAATATTTTGTTCACAACAACAGTTATATCGTTAACTGAATTAAGTAAATGAATTGCCGGCATTATCAATTGTATTTTAATACATTCACACATCAGAATTATGATGAGTATTAATAACACAATATCATTTACTTATGTATTTTAAAATACAATTATTTTTATTTTATGTATTTAGAGAAGCGAATTTGACTCCATCTACTGTTTTGATTCTAAGGCAGATTCCGTTTTGCTGAACTATGTAAAAATGATTATTTGCAAACATCACTTTATTTATCCCAATCTGTTAAATATATAAGCCTAAGTGTTTCACGTCTATAAAGTACCTGTCGTGTGTAACCTGTCTCAGTATAATTTAGAATATCATATGAAAATTATTGTGACAAGTAATAACATTTTTAAATATACCTTTATATCATATTTTTTCTCTATATATGCATCTTTCTTTTCTTCTTGTCGTTATATTCTTAATTAATTCTCATTTCTCTTGATATTTTTATTTTTCATTATTTTTGCCTCATTTTTTGGTTTCATTATTTTCCGTTTCCTTTACGTTTCATTTAGTTTTTAAATGCATTTAATATTTTATGTCACTAGAAGGCAGCATATCAGAAGCAAAGTTTTTACGAGTTTTTAATATAGTAAATTTTAAAACTACTATAAAAAATTATATGTCTCTACCAAGCTCTGAGTGAGACTGCATACAGTGTTTATTATTAAGAACAAACGTTGGTAAAACACAAAGGTTACATGTAAGAAAAGTATTTACTGTGGCAATTCAAAGCTAAGACAACTTTTCACTCATTCACCACCGCAAAGGAAGAAACTCGTTAATCTAATAAGTAGAAGGACAGGAGTATTGATTTGTCACACATCAATCAAAGAGACAAAACACAATGGAAAGTAAAATTGAACATAAAACCTTTTATTACTGGAAATAGAAAAAAAAAACTGATTGCTTATACTGAGGATAGAACTACTGCATTGTAATATAGGGTCATTGTTTTTTTTTTTTAATTTCACGCAAAGCTTCACAATCACTATATACGTTAGCCATTCCTAATTTAGCAGTACAAGACCAGAGAAAAGGCAACTAGTCATCACCGCCAACACTTGGGCTACTCTTTTACCAAAGAATAGTGGGATCGACCGCACACAATAACTACCTCACGACTGAAAGGGTAAACATATTTGATGTGACGGGGCTCAGATTATGAGCGTTAACCATCTGGTCATGCCGGGACCATACGCAGGAGTACAATGTATTTATACCTCTATATTTTCAATATAGACATTTTCAGATGTTTCCGTATGTTCTAAGTCTATTATGTTTGGGCATAATACATGGTCGAGAAAGTCATTAAGTTCTGTCAAAAGAATAAACGATCAGCAGGCACTAGAACAAATTAAGTAGTGGCAGCACTTCCGAATAAGTGTTGGTTCTCTTGTTTTTAAAAGACTTCCTCAACATTTGTAAGGAATCCGATCTCAAAGCGCCATAATACAATACTCATTCTCTCTGACACCAACTAGAAAAAAACAAACGCGAAAAAATAAAAATATCTGCTCTCCGTAACAGCTGCAAGCTCTCTTTTGTACAAAAATATAAGTTGAAATGAATGCACTTAGTCTGCGAAATAGTTCCGTTTGTTTTTTTAATTTCGCACAAAGCTACTCGATGGCTATCTGCGCTAGTCGTCCCTAATTTAGCAGTCATCACCACCCACCGCCAGCTCTTTTACCAACGAATAGTGAGATTGACTATCAAATTATAGCTCCACCACGGCTGAAAAGTCGAGCACGTTTGGTGTGATGGGAATTCGAACCCGTGACCCTCAGATTACGAGTCGAGGACCTCAACCACCCGGCCATGCCGGGTTGCCCCAGTTTTTAGCATTCTAAGTCTTCCTTCAAACTTACGGCAGAATCAATGATAAGGGGTAGAAAATTAAATAGTAATGTGATGTTTTTTTTTTAACTAGAACTGCCTTGGGACAGTATTAAGTACATGTATTAATTTAAGATTGTTGCTACAAATTAAAATTTATTTAATAACTCAAATTATATGTGTGTATGTATATATTATGCAGAAAAAATTTTAAATTGTAAAATGAGTAAATATTTTAAAGTAATCCACACGTTGCTCAAAATATGAACAATTTAATGTGCGATATAAAAAACACAAACTGACAATTATGATTCTTACTTTCTTATTAACGATAATAAGTAAAACCTATCAGTCTTTAAAATCATTCTATTCATTGATCTTTTATTATGCACGTTTTAAAATGCATTTGTTGTTATTATTTTTCATTGTACAACCAAGTCACTCGACCATTGTCTGTTAAATTAAAAAAAAAACATCAAAATTTCCATTGTTTTTCGGCTAATTGAATTCCACAGCCAGAATGTCTAACATACCAAAATACCTAATAAAGGGTTTTAAAATATTTGGATGTGATTTAAAATAACAGTCATACTCAACATAACGCTATATTAAAGCAAGAAGTGCAAGTAACACCATCCTGCAGGAACACATGCAATAAAAGTGTTTCTTGTTAAATTTTGGTCGAAACTACTCACGGTTCCCAAATTTGAAATAATAGACTAGAGGGAAAGCAGCTAGTCCCAGTAGCGGCGCCAAAGGTGGCTTGAGCCTCCCCAAAATGAGCCAAAACTGCATTTAAAACGCAGTTCAAAATAGCACGCCTTTTCTGAAATGTACCTTGGTATTTACATTATTATAATTTACCATCTATATTTCATATTGATGGCATTTTGGTAAGCCCCTCCACAGTTTACCTCAGCCCCCACCCTCAACAAAAATATCCTGGCGCCACCACTGGCTAGTCCACACCAACTCTTTTACCACGAATAGTAGGATTGATCGAGACATTACAACGCCACATGGTTGTTTAGTGAAATGTTCACAAATGTTGTAATATGACGCGTCTTGCTGAAAATACTCTACGGTTTCTTCTCCATGTTGGGAACAGTTAGATTAATAGGAAGATGCCAGCTAGTAGAGCAAGTTTTAAAAAAATATTTATACTTGTATTCAGTAATATCTACTAGACGAACGACACACGCCTTTCAGACATCCTGTAAAGCCAACGAAATAAATATTGCATATAGGGACTAAATCTGCTGCATGTATTCCAGGGAGATAGGTAATGTCAGTAATAACAACACGAATATTATGTGCAACATGGATTTGAAACATTTTAGAAATAACCAAAAATACGAACCAGTAACTGAAGTAACTTTATATTCACACCAGTTTTGTATCTCAAAATAGTTCATTTCTTATCAGCGCAATTATTTTTAAATAGACGTAACTCATAACAATGAGTATCAGTTGTCATGACAGATCTGCTTAACTAAGGTTACGCAAATTATGATTTAAAAGGATGTCACTAACTACATGCAGAACATGACAAATTTACAAACACTAAATATCTATAGCTTACAGCTTACTAAAGATATGTTCCAAACTTATTATATAAATGTGAAATTAGCTGTCTTTTCCATGCAACAAAGACATTATAAAATCTAGAGTGAACCTAACAAAACCTAAACTCTCTTGATACAATATGTTGGCTTTACTTTTTGTTTGGTTAGTTGGCTGTGTTGGTGCAAAGCAACTAGGCTATATGCGACATACAACCGGTAAAAAATTAAAATTGAAATACATAAAAAGGAACCATGATAAAACAAAACAGAGTCCAATTTTTTAATTAAAAACATAAATAGAATTAAAAGACCTATGGTCCTTAAAACTTTAAAACACAACAGAGGTGGACACAGACCACACATCAGTGTATCAATCCCAGATAAAAGAAAACGATGAGTTAAAAACTGTGACCAATGTGTAGTCTAGCTTGGACAACTTCCTCCTCTTGGTTCTTACGGAAGTGAGACGGCTAAAGTCCAATAGAGAGCTTTATCTAGAAAAGCTTCTTATCACATTGCTCACTCCAAGACAACTTCCAACTAGTGTGGAGCTGAGTCTTGAACAAGGACCATAGTCCATGTATGAGGGCAGACAAGACCATGTTAGCACAAGAGCAGAAAAGACTTAGCGGTGGTGTCAGTAAGCTCGTTCCTGCAAATACTAATGTGGCCTGGTATACAGGAGAACTGAATAGAAATGAGTCAGACAGTTTTGAATATCTACAATAACTAATGCAAAATCATTCCAGGGACATTAGAGAGTTAAGCGAATCAGTATAAATAGTACAGTTCGTATACTGCCTAGCTTCTACGTGATCCAAGGCAAGAGAAATAGCAAAAGTTCGTTAGTGAGCACAGAAACTGAACCACAACAAACCATGGCAGAACCCAAAGAGTCAGCTGATTAAGAACCATTCGTATGAACTGGAATGGAAGGATGGTTCGAAAGATGTTTGGCGAATATAAGATGGTATTTCCAATCAGTAGTATCTGCTTTCTTCAGATGACTCCAAGAAAGGTTACATTTGGGGAAATGTTAATAAGCCATGGTGGGATGGACTGACCAGTGGAGACAACAACGTCATCCAAGTACACACACAATTAAGCCAACTGTGCCTGGATACGAAAATCAAAAGGGGCAATGGCAGACTGTCTGTTCCCAAAAATCATTGCCCACTGAGGCAGGAAAACTCAACCTCATGTGGGATGCTGTGGTAAGGATCGAAGTTTTGCCACATACACTTGCAAATGGCAGAAATGTTGAGCAGGCTAATGAGACTCAGTGTACAATCTCTGGGCTGAAGAAGTGCAGAAAGCCCCTGATAATGAATAGGGTCCAACATCCTGACAGAACCATAGACCAAAGACCCATAATCCAGTTTGATTAAATTAGAGCACAAAAGATTTTAGCAAAGAGCACCAATCCGTTACTCAAGAGGTGGAAGAGAGGGCATGGAGGATGTTCAGTGCCCTTGTACACTTGAAATGTAGCTGCTTGCTGTGTGGAATAAAGGTCAGTTTACAGTCAAAGATAAGCCCCAAGAACTTTACCTCAGGGTCCACGGGAAACACAACTTCTAGGAGGCAGAGCTCAGGATGGAGGTGAATACCCCATTGGCAGCAGAAGTGCATACAAATGGTTTCAGAGCGAGAAACAGTAAAAACGTTTGCTGTAGCCCTCTTCAGAAAATGATTGAAGGCAGTCTGTAGCTGCCACTCAATAAACCTAATACTCGGCTACCGAAACGAGATGTGAAAGTCGTCAACACAGAGACTGTTTGCAACTGTATGGGAGAGTTGTCCACTGATGGCATTAATCTTTATAATGAAGTGTGAAACTCGAAACACAGCCATGTGGAAGTCTAAGTGCTTGTGGGAAAGAACATGAAAGTGTCAGACCCACACAGTCTGGAACCACCAGTCTACTAGAAAAATGTTTAATTAAAATGGGCAAATGGCCACACAACCCGTATAAGTAGAGGTCTCGCAGGAGGCCATACCTCCAGGTAGTATCATAAGCGTTTTCAAGGTAAAAATATACAGAAACAGTATGTTCTCGCTTGTGAAAGTGTTCACTGATTGACGTTTCAAGTCAAATTTGGTGGTCCAAGGTGCAGCGCTGTTATCAGAACTCACACTTCGTAGGCAAGAAGAGATTTAATTTAAGAAACCAATCAAGTTAAGCATAACCATTTTTCCAAGATGTTACAGAGACAGCACGTCAAAGTAATCAGATGGTAGTTATTCTGTTTGTTTATAATTAGATCAGGCAGGAGATTGATGGCGCAGCATCTTGTAGTGAATATCAACATGTCCGACTGACATAAGGCACACCGATGAGGGCCAAACTTGAGTTCCACCACTTTAAAGAAGTGATTATACTCATAATGAAAATCAGTCCAAAAGGAAAGAGGTGATCGCTCTACCCGAGTCTTAATGGCTTAAAATATGGGGTATGAGACAAAAGTGCTAGATATGCAAGAAAAGTTTTATTCAAGAGTAGTGGCAATACTCGTGGCATCATCAACTTCCTGGCCATCAGAAAGTAAGATAGAAAGGGGGCAGAAGTATACAACCCACTGACCTTCCGAATCTTGTTCCATATTACTTTGGAACTGATGGTAAAAGAGATGCTAGTTGTGAACTTAATCCAAGATTCCTTCTGGCTTTGACGTCTTACCTGCCAATGCACGTGCACAGACCTGCTGGAAACCGATGTGGTTGGAAAGTGTGGAATATCTACTTAAGGTATCCCTCTTTTACCTCCACCCACCTAGGAGAAAAATGAACGTAACAGGGGTGAGAGCCACTACAATTAGAACAATAAGGGTTTATTTCACACTCGTAGGCATCATAGTCCTTGCCATCACAATGAGCACACGTCAAAGAACCGAAACACAATGTCTTAAAATGACCAAACCACTGACACTGGAAACATCTGAGAAGGTTTGAAATGTATGGCCATACTTTGCAATTAAGGTGGATGTGGTGATGTAATTGTCAAAGTTAGAACATTGGTCGGATTCATAATTCCATCTTTGTAAGTGAAGATACGCCTCACTGCAGAAACTGACCTCACCCACCATGGAGCCGTACGAGGGTATGCACTACAATGTCAAACAAAGACACTACAGCAATGCCAGGGTTTCATGAGCAGTATACTCAAACATCAGCATCAAATACAATGTCCACAACACCTGTTGAGAATTTGGCCCGGCATGGCCAAGCGTGTTAAGGCGTGCGACTCGTAATCTGAGGGTCGTGGGTTCGCATCCCCGTCGCGCTAAACATGCTCGCCCTTTCAGCCGTGGGGTTGTTATAATGTTACGGTCAATTCCACTATTTGTTGATAAAAGAATAGCCCAAGAGTTGGCGGTGGGTGGTGATGACTAGCTGCCTTCCCTCTAGTCTCACACTGCTAAATTAGGGACGGCTAGCACAGATAGCCCTCAAGTAGCTTTGTGCGAAATTCAAAAACAAAAAACAAACCTGTTGACCCTAGCCCAAGTGGACCAGTCGACTGACCCAAGGTGGGTACCCCAAAGCCACCCCTCAACAGGAATTCGAGGCCCAAATGGTGTGTTAGGGTTGGACCCCTTTAACCATCAGGATCCTCTCCTCCCCTTCACGTGTCGCCATGCACGGCAAACACGTGGGTGGATGTTTAGATCCCAGAGGAAATAAACTGAAAGTACAAAACCTTCTCTGGGAAGTCCCCTCACCACGTCAAGAAATCCACCTTTTCACTTGAAAGCTTGTTTGTCTAATGTCGTTCAAGTTTAGATAGCTTAAAACATACAAATGGATTTCTTTTTACCATCAAAAATACTTGTTCCATAATCTTCTAATCTCTTTTAACTAATTATACATATTTTAATAAAAAGTAATGACAATTTTTAGAAATAATTTTCGATATTTCGTTTTTTACAACTTGCAAGAAGTTTACAAAATTAACCCTATTGTACAGACTCCTTAGTGGTTATAGCGAGGTTTCTGTACAATAAATAGAAGTATTTGTTTAAACAAGGTGTCTAATATTGCTGTTAGATGAACTGATTTTTAATCCTGACTTTATAAATCGTATAATTGAAATAAAATATAGCATTAAAGTAAAACGTTTTTCAGAAAAAAACTAAAAAATCAGATGTCAGACCAAAAACACAGAATATGTATACATGAAATTAGAAATACCAAAAAGCAAAAACATTTATAAGCATATAAATGTCGGAACGTAAAATCAATTAATTTGATGTTGTTTTTTAAAAACAGATATACAACAGTAATTATAAAAGACAAGTTTGTAATGGAGACAATAATCACTGAATGTACCACTGTCATACAAGAATGGATTTTGAATGTGTGAAGTGACTTGGAAAAAAAATATACCATGCACGATTTTTTTGTTTTTACTAAAAACACAAACGTACATTTCTACTATATTTTCATGAACACTTTTTTTTTGTAGGTATGCTTTTACTGTTCATTAACACATAACGTGAAGAAGTACATTCCCAGATGTATATAATATCAACAAACACTGATTTCATTCATAATAAATCAGGATACATCATAAACTGCATGTTAACAAATACTTAATAAAATCAAGGGGAAATTACTGAGTTACACGTTTTTAATTTCATGTAAAGTACTTAACTTTGGACGTAATTTAACTAAAAAAACTGACAAATCTTTCCCACCATCACCAATAAAAAATACAATGAACGTAAATACTTAATCCATACTGATACAAATACTGCAAGTCCAAATACATTTGTAATATAATCAAAAGTGGCAATAAACTTAACAATGACACTTTTTGATAATTAAAACATTCATTTTTCTATAACTTCAAACATAAGTGCATTTTGCTTTGTAAGAGAATACAAAGTAGTTTTTATTTCCAGGTCAATTTTAGAAAATTTTATTTGGTTACAATAATAAGTTTGGTGTTAACATTTTTAAACCACAAACTACAATAATCTTTATAGGCTATCACACAAAAAAAAGTTAAGATCATCATGCTAAAAGTAGATTACAGTTTTCACAGTACAAACAAAGGTAAACAGAGCCACTTGTTTCTAAAATCAAACTATTATTTGGTTACAATACAGATGTACAGCTGTTGATTTATTAAATCAGTTTTGTTCTGATTCTTCTGCACTTCTTAGACTTCCTTTTATATATATAAAAGTATCTCTATGGTTCCTTAACAAAATTATCAAACATCGTAATGAACTGAGCTCTATACAGACAGTATGAATTGTCACTTTTATGTAAAAATCATCTACAAAATCTGTAATTTTTTTCCTTCTGAAAAACTAATAAATATACAAGTCTGAGGTATACAGCACTGACCTATGCCCTGCTTGCTTTGGTGAGCCTGCCAGAAAACTAATTTAATAATAAAATACTAATTAGTTTTCTAACATGTCTACTGTATACCAAATATTGTTACTTTGAATTCAAATATATCTTTGTTATAATTCACCAATCATAGAAAAACAAACAACCTCTCTGAACTATTTTGTTAGACTATCAAAGGTTACAAATACTACATTCTTTGCTACATGAATCCTTCACATATTCCCTCTTCAATATTCTTCACTAGACATCCTAACCCAGTTTACAATATCTACTAATATTAAAGACAGAAGCTATACTGACATTGTACTTCAAAACCTATGTTCATAATGTCAAGAAATACCAAATTTAACCATCAATTCTGCCTGGATCATAAGAGTAACAAAAACAGCAGTTTCATTAAGAATGGCATTAAGAATACAAATCTTCATGTAAATCTTATTATATTCTTCCAAACACAAATTTAGTCTAATAACATTGTAAAAGAAATCAAAACCTATTAAAAATGTGTGTACATTTAACAAATATTCTCAAAATATTTAAACTATGATCCACTGTTTAGTCACAGCTCTAGTTTTCCTTCACAAAACACAAGATACATATAATTGGGCCAAGTATGATACTTCCGTAGATGAAAATAGAATTTATAAAGGAGTATTACTATAGCTTCTACTTTTTTACACAGAAAATACCTTGTGCATAAATATATAATAGGTTATATAAAACAATAACCAAGTATCTTCCATATACAAAATAGGATGTTTAAGAAAATAAAAAATGTACAGAGATGGATACTATTATTATATCCTAACCAAACTAGGATCATGTGATTCCTAATAATCCTGTTGTAAACAGGCCTGTGAATCTATACTAACTTACAACTGAAAAACATGAAATATTGTGTCTTTACACAGTTAATTCAGATGTGATGAACTGTAACTAGATGATAAAATTGAACAAACATCACTTTAAACCTTTGTAAATAAAGTACTTTTGGCTTTTTTCTGATAACTAACATTCATTTTGGATTATAACAACTGTCAAAACTGGGATCAGCTACCCAAGAGTGAAACATTAAACAATACAATTTTTACAACCTAAAATTTAAAAAGTTTGACCACTGAAGATTTTCATTCTTTGAAGTAAATGTGACATTTTATAAAGAAAAAACAAGGTTCAAGATCTGTAATTGTTCTAATAATGACCAATGTAAAAGTACTTATGAAAAAGATGTGCTAACAATAATCATGAAGCATCTGAATTCCTCTAAGAATTCTTAAAATTATAAGATGTACTGAAATAGTGAAAACACACACAAAGAAGTCCACAACTTCAACAATATATGGTAAAACAGTAAAAAAGTCATGTTTATTTCATAAAAACTACATGTCAGAACCACCAAGACAGTTTTTATCTCTTAACATAAATATATCATGTTCTATTTAGTTATGAAATATGTGCCACTTTTTTGTATGAACAGCACAATTTGAATGAGAAGATACATACTAATAACAATGTGCTATGCACTAGGTAAGGCCTTTTTTTTTAAATGAAGGTGGTTATCACCAGTGAGATGACAATCAATAAACACATTTTCAACAACCAGTCAAATCACTAATATAAAGTTGGACACTACTTAACATAACTTTATATACTGATATTTTTACTGACTAGGTCGTTTATTTTCTACCCATTAATGACCATTTCAGTACTTTTGGAGTCAATATTTTTCTATGCCATGAGTAACCATTCCACATTCAATTAATCATCTGACAAAACAAACCCGATTTTTGTAACTTTACACAGCACCCATATATCAGTATTCCAAAACCAAAACCAGTTCTTGACTAAGTAACCATATCACCCTTTACAGTTTTACTCCAAATCTTAACTTTCCTTTTCCTCTCTCAAACAACCAGATTAGTAACTAAAACATTTCCAACTTGTAATCAATGTTTCTCTTCCCAGCAATGATGTTAATTACTGTAGAACATCCAATATTGTCCAAATTATATCCTACAAACAATTGTCACTACTAATTTAAATTAGACTTTTAACCATTCAATGATGTTAATTGTCAAAATATCATGTTTTCATGATTTTAATGTACACCACAGGCCAAATCATGACTTTGTTTTCATGTTAGTAACTATAACATTCTTCATAACCCATTACTTGTCACATTCTACAACAAAGTAAAAACTAACATTTTATCAACAACCAAGTGTATATTTTCTTAACCAATTGTCAAAATTAAAGACACCTGATGTGAACTTGTGGTCTTACAAGTTACATATCTAGTAGCTACTTTCACAATTACTACAAAATACTTTCATTGCCAAGAAACTGTTTTCAAATAATCTTTTAGTGACTTGTATAAAACTAGGTTACTACACATTAACAGTTGTATATGTTGACAATGATTATATATGATAGATTGTCAAAAACCAATCAATAACATATACAAGACTTTACCCATACCTCAAAATTAATAAACTTTACCAACCAGAACACTTACAAGTGTATCTACAGTATCAACTAGAATATTAATAAAATTCACATCTTACCAAATCAATAACAAACTACAAACCTCTTTAGAAGTATTGTAATTTTGTCAACCATAATATCAGCTAATTCTCACATTACCTTCTTAACTACAATTCCTTAAGAAATGCATAAAAATTATCAACTAGAAAACTCCCAAGTATATCAAATGCATAAACCTAAGCATCAGCAAACTTCTCATATTACCATATTAACTGCAATTCCCTTCAAGTGTATCAACCTTATCAACCAGCATGGTTGAAAACTTCATAAAAACTATCATACCTTAGAAATCTAACATTAATTGGGGTATCAGTAAACACCATGTCTATCTGACAACCAATAAGTACATCAGATTGTTCAGCAGTCAGTTTATATGTCAGAAAATATGTTAGAAGTTTAAGTTTTTTTTCAAGACTAATTTTGAAAAGCATATACCTGTAAGTGAATGTAAGCTCTCACAATGTAAAAATTACCCAACAGAAAAAAAAATTAAACTTTTTTTCTCCAAAGTGCTTTACTCTTTTTTTTCTTTCTTTTTTTCTTAATCACATTACACATGAAATTAACAATATTGCTAGCAAATGTCCAACTACAATGTTAGTGTAGTTTCCTTAATCAATGAAAAATCTCAGACTGGTGTTTCTACCTTATGATTTAACAGTACACTAAAGTGACTGCTCCAAAACCTTTTATTATTAATGAAAACTTAACAACTGACCACCAGTAATAAATGTCATTCAACTATTCAGACCTAAATGAATGTGATCATCCATTTGATTCTGATGCGAGTCTTCTCACATAAAACACTGATACAGCATTTTGCAACACCTTTTGTTTTACAGATATCTAAGTTGAATGATGGATTACCTCTAATGCCAATACTTACTTACATCTGCTTTAACCTTTATTTAAAAATAATCTACCTGATAAAGGTGAAATTATTTCAATAACAATTAGTCTAAGTACAGAATTCATAGCACTACATCATTGTTAAACTTATTCCTTTAATTGTAACTGCCTCAATTTAATTTATTAATTATTTAACTGTAGTACTTTTGTTGGTAATTTCAAACATTTTTTCCCAGTTATTTTTAACTGATATCACAACACACTAAAAAGTTTCATTTAAAAACATCTGAGCTATCCAACTTCTAACACAGAAAGCACACAATATTAGTAAGTTTAACTACATACCAATAAATATCTATTTCAAATACATTTCTTTATGCTAAAAAAAAGATGATTTATGCCTGATTTAATACTTCTTGTCATTTGAAACTTAACTACTTACCAATAAATATCTATTTCAAATACATTTCTTTACGCTAAAAAAAAGATGATTTATGACTAATTTAATACTTCTAGTCATTTGAAACTTAATTACTTACTAATAAATATCTATTTCAAATACATTTCTTTACACTAAAAAAAGATTTATGACTAATTTGATACTTCTAATCATTTGAAACTTATCTATTAATACTAAAACAAAAGAAGGAAGATTTGATACTAAGCATTTATATCTTCAATAGAAGAAACTTCACTTAATAGCTGATTCACAGGCAGGAGCAAGAAGGTTTACTCATAATTTCAAGCATTCACAAACAAGTCTTTTCCTCTGACTTTACCAACACAGGCAACCATCACCAGTAGGCTGCCTGTGGAATATGTCACTGAGCAGGGAAATTTAAAAGATCAGCTACAGTATAAACAAAATAAAAATGTGCCAGACAAGTCAGAAAAATTCTCAGTCTCCTATATGAGACTCTTGTTACAAATATTGGTTCCACTGTGGCCAAAACCACTAGTACAGAGCTTTACACCCAATGGAATTCAATAACCCTTGGTAAGTCATATTCTTAAGTAATACAGTACTATACAGATCCTGGTGAAAGTTAATCAATGCATTTTTTTTTTTAATTTCATGTTACTGATCTAGTTAAAAATATTTCTAAATATGCTGCAAGAAACAAATTGTAACTACAACTTGCAAATGTGCAGAAGACCAACTTATTATATTAAAAAAATTTTCAACCCCATATGCAAGATAATGTGTTACATGAATACATTTTCATCATTTTAAAAGCAATCATGGACAACTCTTTTGGGATAATTTATTCACCATAAACAAGTTACATCACTACGTGTCTAGATATCAAAGTTTCTTATTAAAGTCCAATATCAAACAAAGGTTATCAAGACATTGGTCAGTCTGCTTTCACTACCTTGTCTTTTTTTCCTTTCTAAATATTCAGAAAGTTGCTAAGTTACAAAATCTGTAGATTACACATTAGGTTTCTTTGCAGCACAATCAGAGGTTGATATCAGCACCATTGGGTAAAGACAAAATTTTATATTTGATAAGACATAAAAATAACACATCTGTACATGCATTTCCCAACTTTTAGTGAGTATTATTACTTATTTTCTATGTGCTTTCTGTGTCAAATGCAGGAATGCAAGTAAATCAGTTTAACATATGTATCCTTTTAAGTGCAAGCATGAAGACAATTTTAACTTTTCTTTACATAGCTTCACTACTGTAATAAAGCTTGTTTGTAACACCTAAAACTACAAGACTTTCAACCTTCAAATGTATGCATTTAACTTTGAAGATATTCTTACAAAACTAACACTTCTACAGTTTTATAAACTGTATCACACTGACTGAATGCTATTTATTCTTGGGCAACTGGTAAGGTTAAAAGTTTTAGATAATTTGCATTAACTTTCCATTTAAAGTTACAGAAAAACTTGGCTTAATGAGTTTCATAATGGTTCACTTCTGGTTTTTTTTAATTTGGCAGTGAAACTGTTATTATGGTAGATAACAATTTTTCAAGTAATTTTGTACTACATTTCTCCAAAATATGTTTTGTAACCATAGCAGTTCCCATATCTAAGAATTCTTTCCAAACCTTATGTATAAACACTGTTACACCTATATTTCAGTAGGGAAGCACATTACTCAAGGAGACTTGAATACATAAAGCACAGTGATCTGCAGATTTGTTTGTTTTGAATTTTGCACAAAGCTAAACAAGAGCTATCTGTGCTAGCCGTCCCTGATTTTGCAGTGTAAGACCAGATGGAAGGCAGCTAGTCATCACCACCCACTGTCAACTCTTGGGCTACTCTTTTACCAACAAATGGTGGGATTGACCACCACATAATAATGCCCTTACAACTGAAAGGGTGAGCATGTTTGGTGTGGCAGGGATTCGAACCCTCAACCCTCAGATTACAAGTTGAGTGCCTCAACCACCTGGCCATGCCTGGTCCAATCTGCAAGTATAATGAAATATTTTAATAAATACTACAGGTTTCAACAGAGCATTTCATTGGTCTTTTTTCTTTGGGGCAAGACAAGTCAATGCTCTGTTGTAGTAAATATGTAGTAAAATATTTCATTATGTTTACAAATTGTTGTGTCATATACATACAAATCACTACACCTTATTGGTCATATTTTTGGTTAAGTCCATACTTTATAAAATTTTAATTTTCTTAATTTTGTGGATAACAAAGTTTCAATTAGCTTTTAGCCACAGAAACAAATGTTACTGGACAATGTCAACAACCGATGGGTGAACTGGAATTTTCAGTCAGATGTTGATAGCATCCACTTGGATTTAAAGAGTTAAGTCTTATCTTAAATTTGTCAAGTAACTAATATTTCCATGTGAAAATCTGCAGCTTTCTTTCATAAAATACTGAACCAGATCTGTTACAAGTCCTCATCATGTGAATGATTTTCAAATAAGTGCTGATAACTATCAGTCCTCACTACTGAAACCTTCTCTAGCAGTTCAGTTTAAAAAATTATAAACTGGTCAAGTTCTTTACTCAAACACAGGTTAAGTAATGAAATTAATAACCATCAATGAAAAATACACTTTCATTAGTGAAATTATGAAAAAAATATTAATAAAAAATATATAATCAGTTTTGCATTTGATTTGATTTTACTGTTACCAATGATCTAATTTTTCTGTATCAAAAACATTCTCAATAAAACATTTCACTGTATTTTATCTGAACTTGTAAAGGTTTAGCATCTACTTCTTGACATAAAGAATTGTATGAATCTTTAACCTTCAAATATATGTTAAGAAACATTAAAAAATTAATACTGTGTTTTCTTACAACAAAGCGACATAGGGTTATCTGCGGAGTCCACCAAGAAAAAGTGAATATACAAATATAGATGGGTAATATATACTTAAATACATTTATGTTGATTTTTATTTGGAAAAAGAAATACCATCAGTAGTTAACTCAGTCAGAGCTCAGAAAGTTATCAGGTTGTTTGGGTTTTGTCATATTAACTGGTTAAAAACAGCTACAATACACACTATCAAATTAACTGACCTGTTTAATAGTTCTTTTCTTTTAAGCATCAACATCATCAGTTAACTTGTTTGCCATATAACAATTAGTATCCATTACTTTTATACACAACATCTTTAAAAAGGATGAAAAACTATGCTTACAGCATTTAAGCCAATGACATATCAAAAAAGATGTTACAGTATGTTACCTATACAGACTTGTGAAGTGGGAATATTTTCACATTAACAAACAACTCTATAAACAAAACACAGTTTGTTTCGAGCTTCACTAGAGTCTTCAAAGTCAAAACTGTCACAGAAATAATTATTTGCATAAAAAAGGACCTACTCTCTATATATTATAATGGTTCATAATTGCAACTGTTTTACAAATATTTTTAAGCTAAATAAAATTTCAAATCTTTACAGTTTTTGGGTTTTTTTATGTCTTATACTAAACTATCTCCCTAGTGACACTACTGCTGCACTTTACATGTCCAGATACCTATGAACCCAACTTCTAAAAGAGAGATAAGCTACATATTCTAAGCATGAACTCAAAATATCAACACAAGTAAAATTACAACCTGATATTCTCAAGTGAAATAAAACTATTACAATTTGTTAACAGAAGTTTAGAATTTCTAACACAATATTCAGTTACTCACAGGGATGGGAAACTGAATTAAATTTAATCAAGAAACTGATAAAACTGATACTTGTTCATCAACCAAAATCAGAAAAAAATAAACACAAAAATATTTTAACAACTTAAAGTAAAATTCAAACTCTAAATAAATTACATAAAAACTTAAATTTAAGCTTGAATTGATAAAAATAAATTGGTTTGTATTTCAGTTTTTTACAGGAAACTTTAGAATATCTAATTTTTCATTGGCAGAGGATCCATCACTGCACATTATTACCCCAATAAAACCAAATCCTTAGATCAGACTGGGCCTTTCATTTGTGTATGGGGATCCATTATATCATCCATCTCTCTTTTTCCTTATATTCTTATTGACCTCATTAACCCTCCACCATTAATCTGTCCTACTGGATTAAACCTCTTAAGGGAATGATATTCTCACAAAAATTTGTTTGGCTTCCCCTGCTGTAAGTTCTAAATTCCTTAATGAGGCTACTGATGCCTGGAGAGTGATCATTGACTATATCTGTATGCACTGCAATATGGAACAAAATCAAGAAGGAATTTCCACCTTTGAGGGATGCACTTGAAGCCACAAAGCCCCACCCATACCCAACCAAACTCTCAAAAGTTGCATACCAGGCAACTATATATATATATATATATATATAGTCCCTTTAGCACTTATCTGCTGTAGGTAAAGATAGAGAGAAATGGTGAATATTACTAGCCCATTCATACTATAATGAGGAAGACCTTTTCATATTTTGTCTAGTCCCTATTTGTTTACATTTTCTTCCCTTATCAAATATGTAGTGTTACAAAACTAATGAAGTGTACTCATACTTCACAATTGCTGGTTCTCACAAACATTAAAAAATAACAAGTAATATTACTGGTTGCACTATGGTTTTGAAGCATCCTTGTGCTACTAATTTAACAAAACATTTGGAGAGACACCATAAAGCAGAATTTGAAAATATATTAAGAAAAGTTGAAGCTTCAACTATGAAAAGATCACTCCCACAAGTTGAAAAGACTCAAGTCATCTGTGATACCAAGCACACAAAATCCATTCACGGTTGTTTTGTCCAACAATAAATATTCCAATGGCCATAAAAACGTCTAATAACACTATGACTGAGTTGGTGACCCTAAATGGGAGACTTTTTTCTGCAGTAGAAGACATTGGTTTACATAAAATAATTGATCCAATTAAAAAGATTCTTAAATACAACGTATTGTAAGAAAATTTTGACTTTAGTTAATGAAAAAGCTGCAGAAATTTTAAAGCAAATAAGTGAAGAACTGCAAAACAATGTTTTCACTGAAAGTTGACATTGCATGTCATCTGGAAAGATCTGTGCTAGCCTTAATGTCCAAGTCATTAGAGACTTTTTTTTAAGAACCTTAGCTCTTACAATGTTCTCTTCAGTTTATTCAAGTGAAAACAAAGAAATAGTTACAAATGTGTGTCCTAAATATAACTTAAGTATTCTATGACTACTAATAATATTAGAAATATGGTTAAAGCTGTGGAATTGATTTTCAACGAAGGAAATGAGACTGCTAGCGATGAAAGTGATATAAGTGAACTAGATGATATTGAACTAGTCAGTTTTTTCTGTTAAATGTGCTGCTCACGCTTTGAAAATTGCAGTAAAAAATGCTTTAATTGGAGGACTGTGTGGAAGTACTATATCTCAGGTATGAAAACTGTCTAAAAATCTGCAAACTTCCAGCTATATTGAATATTTTAAAGACAAAGAAACATTGTATGTCTATTGTAGAAGTAGGGAAGCAATGGTGCTTAACATATGATATGATCTCCAGTTTAGTAGAACTGACCATTTATTGAAAAGTTTACTGAAATAATTGAAATGGGCTTAAAACTTTGTCTTCAATCTTGGGAGAAATTACATTAAATTATGTATATATTAAAAATGGCTAAAAAAGCTACAGTACAATTACAAGAAGAAAAATAAATTCCAGGAGACTTCTATAAGATGTGATTTGTTTGTAAAAGTGAAATATCTCAAATTAAATGTCCGCTGGCTCACAACATATTAGAAGCAACAAATAAAAGGAAAAAAAAAAAAGAGCTTTTTAAATATGAAGTAATATGAGCATTGTTACACCTAGACTGTAGATTTAGTGTTATGTTATCTGAAGCAGAACAAGCCTTAAATCATTTGATCAAGCTTAATGAAAAATTATGTACAATGAATCTTAAAAGTTGAACTTCACTTCAGAATCCAAAGAAAAGATGGCATACAGTCCATGAAACGATGAGTGGCTGCACAAATTAAGAAAAACTCAAGTACTCCACAAAAGGCCAAAGCTTCACCTCTGAAGGATTTTGTGAATAGTGAAAGAATTCCAACAAATAACAGTCTAATTTCATGATAGAACACAATAGATATAAAACATGAATACTTGTACAAGTTGGCTACAGTTGTTCATGCTGTTCCAGTGACACAAGCCAGTGTAGAGAAGTTTTCTATTTTTAGAAAGATTTAAGGCCCCAAAGAAACAACTGGTTGCCTGAAAACATTGAGAGTATTTCAGTTGTTCATTCTAATTTCAACTTGTAAGCATATGTTATATAACACTTGCATTTTTCTTATAATAAAGGTATTGCATTATAAACCCCTTTTTCCTATTCCTATTGTAAGACTTGATATGTTTGTAAAGCTATGAATTGAAAAATTATTAGTTTTAATGAAAAAAAATTAAAAAAGTATTGGAAAGAATGAGTGTTTTTTCTGTTAAATACTTTTATTTCAATTAGATTTGTTTGTTTGTTTTGAATTTCATGCAAAGCTACTCAAGGGCTATCTGCACTAGCTGTCCCTAAGTTAGCAGTAAGACTAGAGTGAAGGCAGCTAGTTATCACCACCCACCACCAACTCTTGAACAACTTTTTACCAACGAACAGTGGGATTAACCGTCACATGGTAATGCCCCCAAGCATGTTTGGTGCGATGGGGATTTGAAACCGTGACCCTCAGATTACAAGTTGAATGCCTTAACCCACCTGGCTATGCCAGGTTATTTTAATTAGACTGGTCTCAAATGTGTATTTCTAAAGATTGTAATTGAACAGAAACAAAAAAGAGTAAATAAGAGGCAAACTCAGTGCTTCATCCTCCAGAAAGAGAAAAAAAAACATGACAGGAGAAGGAAAAAAAGATAAAGTTGCCCAAGTGCAGCAATTATAAAGATTAAATAAAAAATATCTCATATATAGAGATGAAAAATTTATCTTTCAAAACTAGGTGTGAATGCAAATATATAATAGCCACAAGTTACCAAATGAGTGCATACTGCCACAGAAGAAATTAACACTCATTTTAAAGAAATAAAAAACTAGAATTGAAATTGAAACTAAAATGAACTGAAAACTGAAAAAAAAGGATATAAAATTGAAAAATATAAAAAAAAATTTAATTACATCTGAAATTATTTTTTTTTCAAATTTAAAACCCAAATCAATAACTTGAAATGTTTTCAGTTTCCCATTCCTGGCTATTAATATCCACCACAACATAGTACGACTACAAAATATACTGCTCTATCCTTAGCATATATATCTGATGACTTGCAATACTGTTGATATTAAGTTCAAATTATAAACTTTTAACAGGTGTGCCACACAAATTTTAAAACAAAATTTCTCACAGGACCAAACAATCACTATTCCTTCTCATTTTTTGATTGTACATGTTTAAATGGCCCCTAAATACCCAGCCCGAAAATGCTTAAGATAGTAAAAGCATATCAAGACTAGATCTCTGGTTATGATGTTAGAGATGAAAGACTGATGGCTCGGTTTTCTCACATGACGATGGAAGATGCGTGGACAAGACAAGCCTACAGCCTTGGAAAATGAGATCACTAATATACAAATACAAAAGAAGTTTCTTGGGATGCAATTAAGTACAAATTTTTTTTAATATCACCATAAAAAATAATTATTAGAAACATGTTTATCGTAATACTCATATTTCACCTCTATTCAAAACATAATATTAAAATGTCTTCCCTCATCTAAGTTTTATCAACAAACAATTTGCTGATCTACATTATCAGCAAATAAGTTAGAACCGTGAAAAATGTTTTATTTATAAAAAATATGAAGATCTGTGTAAATTAGAAATATCCAAAAGTAAAATCATCTACACATGACAAATGAAAAAAATAACCTGACTGGAATAATTCCAGTCAACCTGTTACAGATGTTATCTGATCTATGATGTAACTGAGGCTTTTACAAAGATGATTTTAACCTAAAATTCACAAAGACTTTTAAAAAGTACACCAGTCATCATACTGAAAAGGTTTCATAATTATCTAAAGTATAAATTAATTAAGAGAAATTACAAAAATATTCTCTCTCTCTCCTCGAGATAGATTTCACATTATAGTTTCTAGCATGAGTTTACAGACAGTTTAGAACTTATCTGTCTGTAGTATCATATAGTAATATTTGATAATCATTACAGACAATCATAGTCTGTTTATAGATAACAAACTATGATAATGAATCACCATTCCAATTACTCTGAAAGTAATTGTAATTACATCATTCTTTACTGACCTAACACAAATTCCAAGTAATAAAAAAGCTTAAAACAGCATTTTAAATGCCACCATTTGCTGGAAGCATTTGCCCACATGGCTTTTCTTGCTCAATAACTGTGCTCATCAAAACAACAGAGTTAAAACATACCAACTCAAAATTGAAATAATATTGAGACATCAAGACTGACAGAGTATAACGTCTAAGACAAAAACCAGTAATTACACCATAATGAATGATGTAGTTAGATTACTAGTCTGAATGCAACATACAACATGCAGACAAGCAATATATTATACATTTAAATTACCAAAAACCAGGAAAGAAAAATGTATTTTACTTTCTGAAAGTTTTAGTTATTAACCAAAAAACTTAAAATTACAGAAAAAACAGCAAAGTACTTTTCACAATTGATACTTTAAGCTAAAAAGATATTTTGAAAGGTGAAAGCAAAATAAATAACAATGCTGTATTGTAAATTAGAATTTGCTATTTGGATCTACAAACACTGGGTCTTTCAACTTCATTGAAACTAAAAACTATTAACATGTATAGTTTTCCCATCAGTAATGTTAGAAAACTAACATAAAACAAATACAAGAACACAATAAAAAAAAATTCTTACAGATTAGTATACTGTAATATGATAATGTAGTATCATTACTACATACATTTATGTAGTCACCTGAGATAATGTCAAAAACAGATTACAAATATAAAGATCTTAAGCCATGAGTTACACCAAGTCATAAACTGTCAAGTTGTGAAATTCAGTTACAAACCTATGAACAAAATTTAAAAGCTACTTAAAGGAAACAACACTAAGTAAATAATTAGTAAGAAAGGATTCATATTTTGGCACAAACTAGGTAAGTTTTTTGACAAAGTGTTTGTCTAAGATATGAGACCTATTTACTTGTAGAAAAAAGTTTGAAATTCAAAGAAAATACAGCTACAAAATATAGTTTTCAGTCATGACTACTGTACTGGAACTTTAACTGAAAACAAATGTACTGTCAGTGTTTTAGTTTAAAGTTACCTGAAAACAGAATATAAGGAAAAATAGCCATGTGACTTAATAAGGATGACCAACATACTATAACATTTCTAATAAGTATACAAACTATGTCACTGTTTCATCTGAATTAATTTCATGAGGATGAGAGGGAAAAAACTCAACTTAACTGACTATGGTAGAGGCAATGAGACAGGTCATTTAATGTACAGTTAAAAGAGCTCATTTTCACCAGACTAAGGCATTGACTGAAGAAGTACTATGCTAGATTCACGCTAGCACATAAAAGATGCTAGCGTGAAGAAACCGTTAACAGCGCCTGTTTCTCCAGTACTCTTTGTATTCAGTGTAGCTTACTGTAAGTTTCTCACTTTGATATCGAGTCAGTCTGACAGAACGGCGCACTTCATTTGTGATAATTCCTTTATAACCTCCTTTTCTTAGTAGCGAGTCAACTGTTTGGATTCTGTCCCAACCTGGATAAATTTATAGACATTAGCAGTTAACATGTACACAAGCATTTCATATTTATATTCCATAACATTTTCTGAACAAGTAAAATTTAATAGTGTGGCTATATATTTCATAGTTGTTAACAATCAGAGCCTTAATACAATATATGAAGAGTGGGAATTAAATCATACAGTGTTACATTTTAGGCTAGTTAATTAGGTTGTGTAAGCAGACCTCATGTGATACAGAAAAAGATATATCACATACTTAAAATGTTTGGTTTGTTTTCAATTTTGCACAAAGCTACTCGAAGGCTATCTGCACTAGCTGTCCCTATTTTAGCAGTGTAAGACTAGAGTGAAGGCAGCTATTCATCACCACCTGCTGCTTACTCTTTGGCTACTCTTTTACCAACAAATAATGGGATTTGCTGTTACATTATAACACCCTCACTGATGGGTGATGAGTCAAAGGCCATGTCATCAGGTTTGTTGACTTCCATTCAA
Organism: Tachypleus tridentatus; assembly: GCF_004210375.1. Classification (NCBI taxonomy): domain Eukaryota; kingdom Metazoa; phylum Arthropoda; class Merostomata; order Xiphosura; family Limulidae; genus Tachypleus; species Tachypleus tridentatus. The sequence continues at coordinate 39,621,963 of NC_134825.1, read as the reverse complement.
AATTTTATTGAAATACTATTTTACAAATTTATCCCAGTAATCAAACTGTAGGTTATAACACAAACTTCAATATTGTATACAAGTTAATTTCTTAACACATTTAAATATAGTTGTTAGTGAATCACTAGGTACACTGAAAGTAGCACTCATTAAAATTAGATGTTTATGATGTCAAAATACTAAATCTATAGCTTTATACAAATTAGAAGCTTAAATTACCAATACTGACAAGCTACAGTATAAAATAAGAACCTTATATTTTTTCTTTTGTTGAGATATGGCTAATGTACTGAATTAAACACAATGGCCCCATTCATCTCTTTCCATTTTTCAAAACGGTCCCTTATATACATTTTCTCCAATATACAACATATGAATAACCAATTGACAGCTTAGAATGTTCTACAGTGGTTTTTTCAACCATTTTAATATGTGAAAAGACTACATGTTATTTTGAATCAAGATTTCAAGGTAGTAGGTTATGTCTTTGGTCTGCTGGAAGTTTTATATTTCTTTAAACCTGAATACAGCTTAATTACTAAGCTTAATAAATCATAGTGGAATTCTATGATATCAGTATAGTTATTTATTACTTTTTGGTTATTCAACTGTATATATATAAAACCTAAAAAAGTTTTTGTTATCCTCCATGTGATAAATTTTAAAGGCTTAGCAATCTCTGTCCAGCAGCAACCAAGTAAAAAGGTTATAGCTAGAAGAGAAATGTTTGCCTTTCTTCTTTAGTTATTGTTACATACTTTGAAAAAATAAGTTTCATAACTTATTCCTGAAACGTAATAATATATAATGTTTAATAATTGAAATTTGACTGTATATTACAAAATACTAGTTCACAAACACACAGTCAAAGCATGGTCACTTTGTAAAGACTAGATATCAGTTCTGTATTATTGGGATACAGTAACAAGAGGGCACATACACTATCTCTATGCAAATTATGTAATGTTAGCTAGACATAACTGGAAGGTCAATATAATAAAAAATAATAAATATACAATGTTATGAGACTTAAGCCACTTAAACTAAACCTTTGTATCTTCATGTTATAACATGTAATTATTGTAGCATGAAAAAAAAGCTATTTATATTTCCGTATCTTTTTTATAATGATTAAAGGTTGGTCAAATTGAAATACCACACACAGTTAGGTCATAGAAAATAACAAAATATAAAATCTTACAGCAAACAAATGCTTGAAATGTACTTAGGAGGTTTTAGAGATCAAATATATAATACCAGAGTTTTCTGAGACAAATAATAATATTTTTAAATTATAAAATGAAAATCACTTTGCACTCAGGACTAGTAATAAACAAATCTTTTGGAAAATATTTCACTAAAAAACCTGATTTTTTTGTCTTTAAAAAGACTTTTAATCTTTACTAAAAGTCTACCAAATTTTGTACAGATATGCATACTGTATCAAAAATTATAGTGTAAATACCTAGCATATGCAAATGTGTACACAAACTTATGTATATTATACCGAGCCCATTGTAAAAGGGTTAACAGGAAAATCTGTGTACAATGTGCTCATTTTGAATTGTAATATTAATAATTTATGCAATTTGAAATATATTCCCTTCATGATGCTCTCCCCCAGTAACTTTTCACATGTGAAAGCAATAATTAATCACCTATTATATTTAATAATTGAAAAAAATATTGCTCATACATATATTATACAAATATATTAGTTTAATAAATATTACAAATCCTGCTCATGGCACTATAAATTACTGAACCATAAGGGTAAACCCACCCTGTTCTGGAGCAACCTCAGGAAGATACGTAGCTGTCCGTTTTGAGCCTTTGTCTGAAGTGAACTCAATACGAATACCATGAATTCCAATCTGCAACATACAAAAGCAACAAATAAAAATAACAGAACTTAAGAAACAAATAATCCAAAATCATTACACTCAAATATAAAGTGATGCAAAGTTGCACACTAACATAATTCTTATAAGTATAGGATTACATCCACACATTTTTCAAAGTTACCAATGTCCAAATCAACTACTGTAACAAAAAGAAAAAACTAATGAAACATAAATATGGCTTAGAAGAATCAAAGTGAAACCAAAGTATATAAATATGATGGGAATGGTGCACAACTTTTGCATTACCCTGTATAAATTTCAGCATCTGTTATTTGTATACACAGATTTCCTTTTATCTTCATTAATACCATAAAAAGATTATATGAATACTCTTCATACCAGGGGTTTTCTAAGAAAATACAGTCAAGAAATATTTAACTTTTTAAACCACAACCAAAAAAATGTACTAGTTAATAAACCAACTTGATCATTACATTTTAACAATAAGTACAAAGAGGATTTTTACAGCCTACAATCCAATTGTCAAAGACTAGCTTTTCTCATTATTTTTTACAAAACACAACAAAATGACTGAAACTTCCTACAAAATTTGTGTCAGGGATCTGAAAAGGGAATAAGAGGCAAGTCAGCTCAAGCCCAAACAACAAAAAGGACAAGTCTTCTGTGAATTCTTAGAGAATATTCTGACTTTATTACATGACATAAGTGAAAGAACTTAAAATGTAAACTATCATATCAAGTACAAAATAAGCATGAACAGACAAGGTTCTAAGTGATGTAAATGAAAAGCTAGATGATGCAAAGTAAACGTAGTGCTAAGATTTTATTGCCTCATATGCATGAGTAGTTAAACTGTATTTTAGATTTTCATGGATAGAAGTCTAATAATACATTTGAAAAATCAACAAGAACTCTAAACCACAATATGTTCTGGATATTATATAAAGAAAGGGTAACTCTAATAAGTACCCTTGGATATCACCTACCATAAAGCACAAAAGAAAGATCCAAAAAGCCTGGAAATGAAGAATAATTTTCTGTTGAACTACCACCAAAGATGACACAAATAAGAAAAGTAATTGTTGTAATTGTCTTACAGTAGATGTAACTTCAAAAACACTACAAGTGTGTGTGTGTGTGTTCTTTGTTTTGTAGCATCACAAGCTACTCTTTATTATAAAACTATAACACTAGAAAACAAAATATTTTTTTGAAACTAGTACTTTTAACTTTAAAAGTGGAAGAAAATGATGGTACTAATGGCATCACAGTTCCATGGATAATTAGTATCTGATAACACTTAGAAATAGAAAATCAAAGACAAAACCAACCACATATGCTGAAAGAAAGTCTTGACAATGTTTTTCATGCACTGACACTGTCTTTGAATAAAAACTAAAAATATTAAGATTGGATGCTAAAAGCTAGTTGTAAACCTACATTTCTAAACATTGGAAGCACATAAATATCACATTAAAAGGAATATAAAATATACAGTAAAAAGTCAAATGTAAAAAAGAAAAAATAAGAAAACTTATTTCTAAACATTTTAGAACAACAAATTATCAAAAGTGAAAAGATTATGTTATAAGCTGAACTATGACAGTACCAAAAATATTCATGAATCATTGTATATAATTTAATTTTAAAAAAAATAATGTATTGAACAAGGACAAGAGATTAGGCAAGCAAGTGTTGGTTGTTAGGGATTTATGATACAAAGCAAAAGGACTATCTATGTTAAATATTTTAACTATGCACAAGTCCTTTAAACTGACTTCATATTAAAGGTATTGACTATAGATCTGAAGTTAAAACAAATACCTTCACAAAATGTGAAAAACGTGTAGTCAACACCACAAGTCTGTTGTACACAACAAATTAAATATTTTGCTAAAGTTTTGTGTTAAACATGTGTCTGTGACATGTCAAAATCAGTCTGACTCAGACAAGTTGAAGCACAAGAAAATGTTCGAGCAAAGAATAAATTCAAATACTTTTGCCCATTGTACTGTTAACAAGTAATCTCTAGTGTCCTACATACATAAGATTTAAATATACAAGTTCTTTCACTATTTCTTTATTTTGTATAGGGTATTTCCTCTACTCTGACTTCAAATGTATAATATCATACAAAATGTCACCTTGCACACTTTACATCTGTGCAAGTAGGATTAATTAAAGTTAAAAGCTATCAAAGGATACAAAATATATAAAAGCATAAAGACAAAAATACTGTTACTTGTTTTTGTTTCATAAAGACCCACAGTCTGTATAGAGGTTTTGCGTGAACCTATTAGTGTCACGTGACCACAACGAGGTTTGTAAACATACCGCCATATTGGGTGGCAAGTGACCCGCATGACTGAACGAGTTAACAACTGCTGTATTCAGTACTATTCACATGTAAATGGCTGCCGCTGGCTTTTCATCACTTGTAGCACACCTGACAGGTGCTGATAAGGCCAGTTATGAGGAAAAAGTGAAGGAAATGGGTGTAGGAGACCCGTATATGCTCCCGCCACGTGTATTTATGCCAGTAATATCCAGCCAAGACAACGCTGCTCAGAGTCAGACTGTTGCCGAGTAGATCTGCCAAATATTACATATGGTGACATTTATATATATTTGATAAACAGGACTTCCAACTATACAAATGAAAGTCTAAAAGGTTATAAAAGCCTTGATGCGTACAAGTACTTTGTGGCAGGATTTGTACAGAATGTCCAGATAACCAGGGCAACGTCGGATAAAGTCATCATTACAGCAAAGGTTTGTACATCATGTTATAATTACATACATGTATTATGTACTCTGTATGATAGATTTAACTACATTTTAGACAAAGACTAGATACTGAAGTAAAGTAGGGCCCCCATTTTAATAAATGGTTCAATATTATTGTACTACATGTGTACTGACTGTTGTCAAAGCTCTAGCCTAGGAGCACTTCTATACATGGTTTGTATAATGATATTAAGACACCTAATTGTCTAGGCTGTTTCGGTATCAATATATAGATAATAAATAGTACAAGTAGACAGACCATTAAAGCTGGTCAATAGCCATGTTAGGTTTCTGTAAAAATAATTTAATATTTAACCATTCTATTATTTTTTTATAATATTTTATTATTTGAGTGACACATGTATCCCAACCTGATACCCAGTTGTCTTTAAAAGCTTATATATACACAACTTAATATTTTCTTTGTTATTTTACAGGTGTGCCACTCTCAGCAGCTAAATGAACCACCACTAAAGCCATGGGTTGCTAGCTGCAGGAATGGAGAGATAATATCTTCCCACTGCACCTGCAAGGCTGGACTAGGTGAAGTCTGCTCCCACGTAGCAGCAACTTTGTTCTACATGGAAGCTGTTGTAAAGAGACATCACAGCACAGCTTGCACATCAATGCCTTGTGAGTGGATTGTGCCATCCAGAGGAAAGGGACACTTAAAGCAGGTCACAGACATGGACTTCACAAGTGTCACAACCAAAAAAAAACTGACCAAGCAGTCTACAACAGCATGCCAAGCAACAGCACCAGCATGCCCCCCAATGACTGAGGAAGAAGTAAAGGCATGCTACCTTGCAATTCAGAACACTGGAGTGAAGTTTGGCTTCCTCTCATTAACTAAGGACTATGCAAGACACTATGTACCTGCTGCAGTATCAGTGCCATTGACATTGCTGCACAGACATAATCCAATATCACTGGAAGAGCTAAACCAGGTGTGTGATGACATTTTTACTTCACTGACGATTAGTGTTGAGGAAGCAACAGCTCTTGAGAAGCTGACCAGACAGCAATGGAAAAGTAAGCTATGGTATGATCATTGTGCTGGTAGAATAACAGCCTCAAATTTCAAAGCTGCTTGTCGTACCAGTGTTGCCAACCCTTCTAAGTCACTTTTGAAACAAATCTGTTACCCCCACACTACCAAATGTTCAACCAAGGCAACAAGATGGGGATGTAAGCATGAAGAACATGCTCGATCATTGTATGTACAAGTGAGAAGGACACAGCACCAACAACTAAAGGTAGTAGACAGTGGGCTACACATTATCCCACAATACCCTTACCTAGGTGCGACACCTGATGGTCTGGTTGAATGCCTTTGTTGTAGGAAGGGTGTACTTGAAATAAAATGCCCATACTGCAAACGAGGCAAGTCACTGGATGAAGCCGCAGAATATGGACAGTTTTGCCTGAAAAGGATTGGTGACAAACTCTCACTGAAGAAAAACCATGCCTATTATTACCAGGTTCAAGGGCAGATGCTTCTAACTGGTGTGAGCTATTGTGATTTTGTTGTGTGGACAGATGACCAGCAGTCTCTCCATGTTGAAAGGATTATGCTGGACATTGACTTCATAAATAGAATGGTAGGAGAGCTGGAGACATTCTTTAGGCTGTGTGTTCTGCCTGAGCTCGTGGGGCAGAAATTCACAAAGCCATCAGAACAACCTGATGATCAGCTGTGATGCTATTGCCGTACAAGCAGAACTGATACAATAACACTACGGTGCAGCAACATGGGCTGCAAAGTTGTCCATTTCCATATGGAATGTGTCGAGCTGCAGAGACAACCAAAGAAATGGACCTGCTTAGATTGCAAAAAAACTCAGTAAAAAGAAACAATAATCATATCAGGTTGTCACTGTTTCGTTATTGGCTTTTGTGTAAATTTTAAATTGTTCACTGTTCATGTTACGTGAAAGGGTGCCAGCTAACCCAACTGTTCATTTTCTGCCTTATACAAGTAATCAATATTTTTTAGAATTTCACCTCTTTAGCATAGATGTTATATACCAGTACAGTGTATTTTATCTCAATGTGCTGTCACTACACATTATAATTTATATTCACCCTTTTTAGCCAAGGATATGAAATATTATTAATGGATGAAAATAATTAGACAGAGTGCAATATGTAGATATTCATGCTGTTTATTATGCTTCACAACATACATGTGTGCAGGCAAAATAAAGTTTAAGATATGAATTTATAGCATACATTATGTATTATTTAACATTTCCAGAAGTACAGTTTTTTTAACAAGGTAGTTTTAAACTATGCAAAAGTGTAACTCTTAAACAAGCACCCATGAATGAATGCTGAAATGTAAACAAAATGAAGGTGTGTCTTATGTACAATAAATATATATAGGACAATGTCAATCAAATGGCACAACAGATGGAGAGATGTTTGTTAGAGCACATGCCACTCTTACTATTTTGTCTAATGTTGTTAAATTACAACTTTGATTAGTTTATAACAGCGTAATTGGAATAGTACTTTCAAGCATAGAATACTTTTGGCGTACCATGCCGATCACCCTCTCAACATGTATTCTCGCAGAAGCAAGGACACGTGAAGTTTCAACATCCAGTGCACTAAGCTGTTGTTTTACTTTTGTACAAGCTGATATTTTAAGTTCTGCATTACAGAAAGCAACAGATTCAGATATAGTGAACCCACGGTCTGCCAGTATAACATCACCAGGAATTATATTGGCTAAAAACCCACAGTTTTCGGTAAGATGGACATCACTTGTTCGTCCTCCCCATCCCTTTGAGATAAAAATTATAACTCCTTGCAGAGCAATACCTATAAGATATCTGACAGTATTATGGGACTTGTAACTTGAATAGGTGTCTGCTCGTGCCTGGAGGTCTGACGGCCGCTGTATGAATATTTCGAAACAATCAATGATGCAGGCACACTTTGAAAACTTCTCACGAAAACACACGAACAACGTCATTCTTGGTTCCTCTCTCTCAGGCCAGAAAACAAATGTTGGTACCAGTCGATTATTCATGACATTTATGACCTCCTGAAATATGCGTGATACTGTTGAGGTGTGCAATTTAAATATGTATCCTAAGAGCTGCAGTGGCACATCCAATTGCAGTTTCATGAGTGTCAATATGAATTGTTGAAATTTAGAGACTGACTGTGTATCTCGGAAATATCTGTAAATTTGGTTGAATATGATCATCATCACTGCATATGACAGCAGACCTGTACAGTATTTGACCTTCTCGTTGTCATTTGCAAAAGTAGCATCTTCGAAACAGTTCGCTTTTGCTATACTTTTATAGTGGAGGACTTCATTCCGCAACTGTTGGCATTCAGATTCAAGTCTAACTAAGTCTGTGAATTATATTTCCGTCTGCATACATGTTTCAGTTGTATATTGTGATGTACACAAGTCAAAATTATCACTTGTAGCTTCAAGTTCATCAGCAGAATCAGTACAGCTGCTATCAGTGGCAGCAGTACCAGCAGATTCTATGAAAGCAAGGTCAAGCAGCCCAGCAGTAGCTTCACGTCTCTTTTGTTGTTCTTTTCTCCTTTTGGTCTCTTCTTTCCTGTTTTCATATTTACACAATTCAGCAGCTTTCCTTCTCTTCAGGACAGAACATGTAAAATAAAATATGGAAGGTACATAGTCAGGTGATAGGGAATCATCACTCTTCATCCCTGAAACAGAGTACAATAATTTAGTTAAGATATAGATCTACAGGTAGATATAAAATCTACAGATATTTTAACTGAATATGCTGAACATTGTTTAACTGAATGTACAGCCAACATAGTAATTATTTGCACTTTTTAATCTTGTGACAGTTGTGGTTTTCTGATGAATCACTTAAATTGGTCCTTTAAGTGATATTAACATTTTGTCTTAATGTACAAATAGCTATATAACCTATTCATCATGAATGATATTGTTCCTTCAGTAAATTTACTATTCAGTTATTTAAAAGTAAAAGTGTGCAAAAAAATTTCTTTCACTGGTGCTGCAGTGTGTTCTGCTATACATATATCATGCATGTAAGTTTCAATTTATTCAGCCTGGCTATAGATGAATTATACATACCTGACACAAAATGTTTACTACAAAGTCTGGTGTGCTCTGTGGGTGTCCAGTTTTTCCTATTGACAGCTGCAATCTATCATCTTCTTTGGTCGGAATCTTTAGGAAATCTGTAGTATGACACATTTTCCATCTGTCCATGTCGATTTGAACAGTTAAATGCACAACACGAGTGTACCATCGCGCACTTTTGACTATGAATCACCCTTGTATTGGAATATAAACACGCCGAGCATGCCACCCATCATGGCGGTCAGCAGAAACTAGGTCAAGAGTGACGTCACACGCAAAACCTCTATACAGTCAAGGTAAACAGTATCACTGTCACCAATGACACTGCCAATGGTAAATCATGAGTTAAAGTATGACTAAAGTAAAGCAACTGCTGGAAGTTATAGCAATGATTTGAAAGTAAAATGTAGGCAGTTGTGAACTAACATACATGCACTAACAGAAATTGACCTGTAAAAAAATTATAGCTGATACAGAGCCTTATATAGACAAGTTTTTTCTTCCAGTTCCAACTTAAACTAGATGGCCAGAAAACAACAGTAAGTTTTACCTAGAAAAGCCTTTTGTAATGCTGCATACCCTAAGTCAACTGGTATGAAGCCTTGCCTTTATGACAATGTCAAATCCAAATATTGGAAAAGCAATGCTATTATATCACCAGAGTAGACTGATTTTGCTGTAGTGCAACTAGTTAATTCCCACAAATACCAAACTGACTAGGAATAATAAAAACAACTGAACAGAGAGAGATAAACATGAAAATTTAGCCAATCTTTTAGGAATGTCCAAGACAACTGGGCAAGAACTGACCATCAGCATTTCCTGGGCCTCCAATGTGCTACGTCAATATAGA